>NW_006921865.1:3382339-3397523 GCF_000298275.1 Orycteropus afer afer | reverse complement strand
GGAAGGAAGATGGGGCAATCTACTTCCATAGTGATACTGCCTCGGAAACCCAAGGAGGGGTCACTATGAGTCGGTTCTGACTCGAGGGCACATAACAACAACAATGACATACATATATTTGTATAAACATTTATGTTTGTAATCCCTGTTATTTGGAAATAATTTCAGACTTACAGGAAAGGTATAAAAATAAATACAAACACATAAGAACCATATACCCTTTACCCATATTTACTTATTGTTAATATGTTGCTCTTTTTGCTTTATAATTTAGACTCTCTCTTTCTCTCAACATTTGAGAGTAAACAGTTTACTCATATATCTTGAGCCTTTACTCCTAAATTCTTATATCTAGAAATAAAGTTATATTCTTACACAGCAACTGTGAAATTATCATCTTAAATAAATTTAACATTGAGTAATTTTATGTAACCTAGGAAGTTCTGGTGGTGCATAGGTTAAAGCATTCAACTGCTAATCAAAAGGTCAACTGTTCAAACCCATACTTCCCCATGTAAGAAAGTGAGGCAAATGGCTTCCATAAAGATTTATAACCTTCAAAATCCTTTGGGACAGATCTACTCTGTTTTGAGCATTGCTGTGAGTTGGAATTAACTATACGGCAGGCAAGAGGTTTTGTTTTTATCTAATCTACCATCCGTATTCCAATTTTTCCAGATGATCCAATAATGTCTTTTACTGGATTTGTTGGTCCACTAGTACAAAATGCAGTCTAAACTCAGGCAGTCACTTCATTGTCATGTCCTTTTACACTCATTTAATTTGGACCATTGCTTCGGCCTTTCTTTGTTTTTATGCCATTTAGCATTTTTGCAGAAAATCTCACCTTACCCACACCCTTAGAGAATAGAGTAGAATTTTTCTAGTTTTGATTTTTTTTTCATAATCTTTCATGATTAAATTTAGGTTATATATTCACAAACAGAATACTATATATTCTGTTTTTCTTTTAATTGTGCTCATGTGGAACCTGCACATAAACCAAAAGACAAGTCATTGAAACAGAACAAAGGAATACTATGTGGTTTATAATCAGCAAGGCTGTTCATCAGGGATGTATTCTTTCACAATAGTTAGTCAATCAGCACTCTGAGCAAATAATCTGAGAAGCTGGACTATACAAAGAAGAACACAGTATCAGGATGGAAGGAAGATTCCGATGAAGAGCAGAGACTGTAGCCTTCAGTATGGATTACACCACAACATGAAGAAAGCAAAAATCCTCACACTGGATGAATAAGCATGATAAATGAAGAACAGATTGAAGTTGTCAGTGATTTCATTTCACTTGGGTTCACAGTGTACTCTTGGAAGCAACACTCAAGCAATCAACTACATATTGCATTTGGCAAATCTACTGTAAAAGACAACTTTAAAGTATGAAAAAGCAAAGCAGTTGCTTTGAGATAAGGTGTGCCTGACCCTAGCCATGGTATTTCCAATCACCTCATATGCATGGGAAAGTTAAATAATAAATAAAAAAGACACAAGAAGACTTGATGCCTTTGAATTTTGGTGTTGGCAAAGAATATCAGTATACCATGGACTGCCAGAAAAACTAACGTATCTGTCTTGGAGATCCAGAATGAGCCTTAGAAAGAAGGATGGTGAGATTTTGTCTCAAGTAGTTTGGACATGTTATCAGGAGGAACAAGTCCCTGGAGAGAACATCATGCTTGGTAAATTGGAGGGTCAGTGAAAAAGAGGAAGACCCTCAATTAGATGAATGGACACAGTGGCTCAAACATAAACAATTGGGAGGATGGCACAGGACTGGGCAGTAGTTTTTCTGCTGTGCGCTGGGTTGCTATCCGTTGGAGTCTTCTGGATAGCACCTAACAACAACAGCAGTTTATACTTAATGCTAATGCATTTTACTTTTCTAATAAATTGCTGATATACAATGTCATTTAACTAATAAATGCATATGGCTTAATAATATATTTGAATTTCAGACACAGCAAAACCCTGTTGGTTTCTTAAAAATATGGTGTACATAATCCAGTGCATCCAGAGTAAGAAAGAGTCTTATGTTCTCATGGAGACAATGGGGCCAAACTAAGTGTTGACCTTCTGACACATTCTTGACTTGAAACTAACTAAGAGGACAGCTAATTTGATATATTTTTCCTGTAGATTCTGATATGAATACTTTTTCTTTTACTTATTTGTTTATCTATTTCTCATTGTGTTTTTGACTGAAGTAGAAGCCAATAAAGAAAAGTGAAAAATGTTACTGTAAGTTAATTGGCTTTGAAGCTTTGAGAGATTCCTTTTATTACGGAAGATGAAACTGGAAGATAAATGCATATACATGGCATACACAGAAATACACAGGATACACAGAAACCACAGGGAAAACTCAATTGGCTTGAATGCTGTCTGATTCAGTAGTGCATGTACATAACTATCTTTCATTGTCTTTGTTTTACTTATATTTGTTTATCTCTTCTAAGCAAGATTTAGTGATTATTGGAAAAATATTTCAAGGTAAAAGAAAAAAAATACTAAGATAAGAGAAGAAACATTTTTAAAAGTCTTTCTGACAGTTTATTTAAAAGTTCTCATTTTGTAGACATTTGCTCATGTTTTCAATAAGTAAATTATTTTGTTGAACTTTATATTTCACTTATACTTGAACAATTTTGTTAGTTAACACATTTTACTCTTTTTTTCTTATCTAAGAATATTTATATCCTAAGTGTGGGAGTTGCTGGGTTGTTCAAACACTCTGGGCTGCTAACTGAAAGACTGGAATTTCGAGTCTATCCAGAGGATCCTCAAAAGAAAAGTCTGTCAATCTAATTTAGAAAGATCAATGATGGATTTTTCAAAAATCACCATTGTGTCCTATGGAGCACAGTTGTACTCTGATAAACATGGAGTCACCATGAGTCAGAATTGACTTGATGCCAACTGGTGGCTGATTAAACTTGAATCTTCTCTAGTTTGGCAATAAAGAAAATAAGGTAGGGACATATCAGAAACAAGTTTTAATCTGTTATCTGTCCTTTTGTTTAGGAAAAGTTGACACTTGAGAACACCAATTCAAGGAGCTCTGGTGGTATACTGGTTAAGGTATTTGGCTACTGACCAGAAGATTGGTGGTTTGAACCTACCAGCCACTCTGCAGAAGAAAGATGAGGCAGTCTGCTTCTGTAAAACTCTACAGCTTTGTTGTTGTTGTTGCTGTTGTAATGTGGCGTCAAGTCGTACTCGACTCATAGCGACCCCTCCTTGGGCTTCCAAGGCAGTATCACTATGGAAGTAGATTGCCCAACTTCCTTCTGAGGAGTGGTTGGTGGGTTTGAACCTCCAGCCTTCTGGTTAGCAGTCAAGTGCCTTAGGCATTATGCTATCAGAGCTCCCACTCAATCAACTCAAAGGCAGTTAGTGATCTAAGTCATGCCTCTGATTGCTTTTGAAAACCATACTGAGGTTGCAAATACCAGTGGTTTCAAAGAGAAAAAGCAAACAAACAAATTTCTGTTCCTCAAGCATCTCTAAGATTTGGATTGGTTTTGAGAAGTGATATTAATGTATATATGATACCAAATCTTAAACTTTATTTCCTATGGTATTTTCTAATGTATTGAAAGGAGGTATTTCCAATGAAATCAGATATCTCAGAATGTAGCCCAAAAAGAGATAAAGAATATGATCCATACAAAAAAATACCATGATATATAATAAACCAGAGGAGCTAGTTCTTGTTTTTGTTTGTTTTGATTTTTGTTGCAGTAGAACTTAGATCTAATGAGTATGTAACTATTAACTACATCTCTAGTATGAAAGGCTAAAAATAAACAGAGCTAAACATTACATTTTGCATATGAAATTAACAATAAAAAATACTTCAAAAAATTAGCTCAATGATTGTGGCTGTTGTTTTCTGGTGCTGTTGAGTAGTCTCCAACTCATAGTGACCCTATGTATGCACAGCAGAACAGAACACTGCCCGGTCTGTGCTAGCCTCAAGATCCTTGCTATTCCTGAGCTCAATGAATATGCTGGGTTATATATTTGAAAGGACTCACAAGAATCCACAAGATACACTCATGTAGGACTCTAATAAAGATAAAGTGTGTTGTAGAGCAGGAAGAAGAAATTCCAGGAAGTGAAAGTTTAGAATTATTTCAGGAATAGTCTTCAAGTGACCTTTGTGTAGGAAGCATCTTAGTGTTGTTATTGTTGTTAGGTGCCGTTGAGTTGACACTAACTCATAGCGATCCTGCGTACAACAGAAAGAAACACTGCTCCGTCATGCTCCATTCTCACAATCCTTATACTCGATCCCATTGCTGCAGCCACTGTGTCAATCCTTCCCATTGAAGGCCTTCCCTTTTTTCATTGACCTTCTACTTTACCAAGCATGATATTCTTCTCCAGAGAATGGTCCTTTCAGACAACTTGATCAAAGTAGGTGAGATGAAATCTGGCCATTCTCACTTCCAAGGAGCATTCCGGCTGCAATCTTTCCAAGACAGATTTGTTTGTTTTTCTGGCAGTCCATGGTATCTTCAGTGTTCTTCACCAACACCACAATCGTAGTGTTAGGAAAGCCTAAGCACAAGTTACGAAGGATTTTTATAACCCTGGTCATGTAGATAAACTCAGGTGGTAACTATCAATCTGTCCTCTTTTTATGGATCCTATGAACCCAAGTAACTTAGTCCTCACCCCTGTTATTGTTATTATGTGCCGTCGAGTGGTACCCGACACATAGTGACCCCTCCTTGGGTTTCCGAGGTGCTGTCACTGGGGAAGTATATTGTCCAACCTTCCATCCTGAGGAGTGGCTTGTGGGTTTGATTTGAATTCTTCTCTTGTCTTGATTCTCCGTATAACTTTGTTTCTGGATCCTTGATAGCTTATCTAACTTTTATTCTCTAACTCATTTCCTCCCTTGAAGATTTTCCTCATCAAAATTAGCAATAAGCTTAATTTAATGATTTCGTAGAGAAAAGTAGAAGATGAAAAACATAAAACTTTATCTACATCTTTTAGGTCTATAAGATCATTTTTTTTTTTTATATTATGATATTGAGTTGTTTATTTGGTAGCTTAAATTGATAAGATAAGAATTTTGTGGTAAGAAATTTAAAATTAATTACTCAGGAGAGAAGCAAGAAAATAATTATTATATATGATATTGGAATGCAGAATATTAATTGCAAATTTATCAATTACATATGGAAAGCAGCTTATAGTTTATTGGCATTCATTGAGGTAAAATTCTCTCTGAATTTTCTATATTTACATCACAAATTTTGGAGATGGTATGGGGACTATTAGAGATATTAGCCATAAATATACCAGCCTGTGACACATTGGCCATACACAACTTGTGACAAGCTCTGGTAGCATAGTGGCTAAGACACGTGCCTGCTAACCAGACAGCTGGCAGTTCAAACCCACCAGCCACTCCTCGGAATGAAGGTTGGGCAATCCTACTTCCGTAGTGATACTGCCTCGGAAACCCAAGGAGGGGTCGCTATGAGTCGGAGCTGACTCGACGGCACATAATAACAACAACAACATTTTATTTTAATGTCACTGAAATTGCCTGAGGTAGAAAGGGATTTTTCTATCACAGCTGTAGTCTCCAACACTAGCATGGCTGGCTGATGCTTACTTACCTACCCTTCTGACAAATGCTGATTTACTCTGCTGGTTGAGAGAAGGCTTCATTCTTGAAGTTGCCACAATGAACTACATTGATATTTTCAGCATGCAGATATAATGCATTAGTGAGCTTCAATATCACCCAAGTATTATCTACCAAAATTAGTGTCTAGAATAAAGGTACTCTTGGTTAATTAGGAGGTGTATAACAAGAACAACATAACAAAATTAACATATTTATCATGTGCCCAGTTCTGTACTAAATAACTGTTTCATCTATTTAGTCATTTAGTCCTGAACAATTTTATCCATTTTGCAGATGTGGAAACTGAAACACTGAAAGGTTTTGTAATTTGTCTTTGTGCACACGAGTATAAAAACTTAGAACTAGTATTTTAACAGATATACAGGCAATATCTGGATCATGAAAATGTTCCATACCTAAGTCTGTCTTTACCTAGAATCTGTATGAAAATTAGAACAGTTAGACACAGTTCATATCTAATATCAGTCAAATATTTTTATAGTATATAGACTACCTTTCTATCTATAAAAAAACATTAAAGAAACATTGCCAGATACACGAATACATCTTTAATGTAATAAAACAGTAATAATTAATAATAATAATGTGTGAGTTACTTCCAATTCATAGTAACCCTATGTATAATAGAATGAAACACTGCCTGGTCCTGTGCCAGCCCCAAATCCTTGCTATACTTGAGCCCACTATTGCAGCCACTGTGTCAATCCATCTCATTGAGAGCCTTTCCCTTTTTCACTGACCCTCCACTTTCCCATGCATGATATCTTTCTCCAGTGAATGGTCCCTTCTGAAAACATGACCAAAGTAAGTGAGATGAAGTCTGGCCATTCTTGCTTTCAAGGAGTATTCTGGCTTCTCTTCTTCCAGGAAAGATTTGTTAGTTCTTCTGGCAGTCCGTGGTACTTTCAGTATTCTTTGCCAGCACCATAACTCAAAACCATCAACTCTTCTTTGATCTTCCTTCTTCATTGCCCAGTTTTCACATGCATATGAGGTGAATGAAAATACTATGGCTTGTGTTGGGCACATCTTAGTCTTTAAAGAGACATCTTTTGGTCTTCAGCGCTTGAAAGAGGTTTTTTTTTTTTTGTAGCAGATTTGCCCAATGCAATATGCCATTTGATTTCTTGACTCCTGCTTCCATTGATGTTGATTGTGGAACCAAGTAATATGAAATCTTTGACAACTTTAATCTTCTCTTCATTTGTTATGATGCTACTTATTGCTCCAGTTGTGAGGATTTTCATTTTCTTTATGTAAATGTGTAATCCATATCACAGACTGTAGTCTTTAATCTTCATCAGTAAATGCTTCAAGTCATCTTCACTGTCAGCAAGCAAAGTTGTGTCATTTGCATATCACAGGTTGTTAATGAGTCTTCCTCCAATCCTGATGCCACATTCCTTTTCAAATAGTCCAGCTTCTTGGATTATTTGCTCAGCATACAGGTTGAATAAGTCTGGTGAAAAGATACAACAACCATGACACATTCCTGTCCTGATTTTAAAACACGTAACTTCCCCTTGTTCTGTTCAAATGACAGCCTCCTTGTCTACAAACAAATTCCATATGAGCACAATTAAATTCTGGAATTCCCATTCTTCTCAATGTTATCCATGATTTTTTATGATCCACACATTTGAATGCTTTTGCATTGTCAATAAAACACAAGTGAACATCTTTGTGGTAGTCTTTGCTTTCAGCCAACAAAGAAGGAAGGGGCCATCCACTTCTCAAAGAATTGACCAGTGGAAAACCTTACGAAGAGCAGTGAAATACTATATATTAGTGAAACATACATTAGTGGAAAATGTTTCCATGTGCATCTCAAAGTAGCACCCTTTTGTACTTACTAATCATCCTATGTACTTTGAATTTCTAATGTAGAAGGCTTTAAGGGATTGATTTGCAACTATAGGTTGTACGTAGGTCAGAGTTCGTAATCTGAGGACTGTATGTATTAATAAGAATGTCCTGGAGTCAACATAAAGTAAAACAGAACAAAACAAGAAAATCAAAATAACCAAAAAAGATTTTTTAACCATTGTTCTTCACATATATTTGGCCATAGAACTTCCATTTTGAGTAACATCCATTATAACAATGTACACTTTGAGAAATACTTCATTAATTCAGTCGGATTCTCTATGGCTATGATGCCTGCTCTGGATCCGCTCTAAGATCCAGTGACTCTTACATATGCTGAGTAAATGAGACTGAAACTTTCCAGGAATTTAAAAATATTCCATGACATTTACTTTAGAAATCCACAAAGATTTGGCGATAAGCCGAAAATTTTACATTTGCTTATTTGCTTTCTATTATTACTGAGGGTTCCAGAAAGTCAGGAATCTTTATTTTATTTTCCTTTTTTCCTCTTCTAATCCCTGACAGAATAATTTCTAGAACATAGCAGGTACTCAAAAATATTTGATGAATAAATGAATTTATAAGCTGCTATGGATCATACCCTTAATATTTTCTAGATTTATTTGGAATCCTGAGATGTGGGAGAAGAGAAGGCAATGGAGAATAGAAAGTGATTTCAAATAAATATCTGTCATATGTGTACCGCCCCCTGTCTCCTTTATTTCTTAATCCAATTTTTAATACATAACTTTCCAGAAAATAAAGATTTATGTCCCTGTTGACTGGAAGAGTTCTTTCATTTGGCATTCCATTTTCTCTGAGGAGAAAGAAAGGTTTTCATTAAGCCATCCAGGTAGTGAATACTTCCTGGGGGTTTATTATGCGGTAGGCACTGTATATGAAGTGGTGAACAAAATACTGTGTAGGCACTTATAATAATTACCATGGGCCTGTTGTAAGTGTTCTACGTATATACATGATTGAGCATTTCCCATATTAGTAAACTAAGACACAGGAATATTAAGAAATTCACTCAAGGCTGCAAACTTAGTAGTAATTGACATAGCTGAGAATATAAATCTAAGCAATAGTCTGTAGGCACCATCTTCTTAACTAGTAAGGCATGGAGCCTTCTCCAACTTCAGTTCAAATGAAGAATACTCTATCATATGAATGCCTACTGAAAGCTGCAAATGTGACAAGTGCTACAAAGAAACAGCAGGTGGTGTTGCAAGATGGTATAGGGAGGGAGTCTGAGCAGGACTCGGAGAATATGACATTTAAACGGAAATAAAAGAGGTGAGTAGCAGTTAGCCAGGTGAAGAATAGGGAAAATATTGAAGGTGAAGGAAATCATGTGCAAGGTCCCCACAGCAGGGCACTCATATTCCTAGTGTGTTTATAGAACTGAAAGAAGTGCATTGTTATGTTAGTTTAGGAGCTGGGTGGGGGTGGGGAAAAGAGGTCCAGGACATAATCAGGAGGAGGGGACAGAGGCCAGATCATGTTGCACTTTAAAAGCAATGTAAAAATTTATCTTTCTATTTTATCTTAATGGGAAATGATTGCGTTTTTTTTTTTTTTTAATAACAGGGATACAACATGATTCTATTATGTTTTATAAAGATCACTCAGTCTCATTTTTTTTTACTTTTATGCCAATAAATATTCGTAACAAGTTGTTTTTGTGTGCTGTCAAGTCGACCGATTCACAGCGACCCCTCCTTGGGTTTCCGAGGTGGTATCACTACAGAAGTAAATTGCCCAACTTTCCTTTTGAGGAGTGGTTGGTGGGTTTGAACCACCAACCTTCTGGTTAGCAGTCCAGTGCCTCCTAACATAGGAGGCACATTTTTCTTTTTTGTAAATAGTTGGTCCCTTTACTCAATGCGTTCTTCATTATTTCAGCTAGTAAGCATGTATCACAATTACCATGTGGAAAATACTTTTGAATAGAGAAACCCATATTTTCTTTAAAATTATTTCTGAAGGCTAAGATTTGGTATAAATAAGATATGTGGAAAATATGAAAGGAGAAAACTTTACATGTTGCTAAGAAATGAAATTAAGGAAAAGATGTGATGAAAGCACTATTAAGGTCTTTATAGCATTGTTGGTAAAATTTATGAAGAGTAACTTTTCTAAAGCTATACAATACTCATCAAATAACATTAACACAGATATGTAGGTTATATTTTGCTATAAGGAGTACTGATACAGGTACTGAAACAAAAGGTAAAGTATTGTAATTATTAAGATGTAATTCTATAATATAATTAATAAATTGATTCTATAATATAATTAATAAATCAATATTTCACTCATATTTAACCTATTAAGATTTAAAAGACAATAATGTCAGAATTTTAGTGAAATTTTGTAAAAAGAATGTTTGCACTGTCCTGGATAATAAAGTGTTGCTGAAACAAAGAGTTTGCACTGATAATGCATATTCTCTGCAAAATTATCACATAGTGGGGAATTAAAAATGAACAAAACTCAGCTACCTTTAGGATGCTCAATGTTTGTATCTTATTCATAAAAGCAAGTTGTTTTTTAGAATCAGAAGTAAAATCCCGGCGCTATTGCTCCAACAAAGAATCTTTTGCTTCCTGGGCTGGTTGGAGAATGGCAATAACAGCCTGCTACATCCAGAGCAGGCTTACGGTCCAGCAGCGCTCCCAGGAGGGCGAAGGCAAAATAGCAGCCTGTCAGGCAGCAAGAAGAAGGGAAGGAGCCAGTTCTCTTGACATGCATTTCTGAACAAGGAAAGACTGCAGAAAGCATGGAAGTGACAGGTTAGACAGCAATGGAAATGGCACAATGCAGAATCAGTTAATGATTCCAGTAGCTTTCAGCTGCTGAGAATGTTACACTTGGTAAAGAAAGGTGGCACAAGTGAATTATCTCTTGATAACACTCAAGGAGATCCTTTAAAGATTTGAATGTTCTTGCCTATCAGGACATGCTGAAATATTTAGATTTTGTGATAATAAAGCTTTAATGAGTGTTTTTAAAGGCTATATTATTGAATCTATCACCTGTCAAATTTGAGAATACCAATGAAAAGAATTGTATGAATATATACCTAGAATATGTGCCAGTGATTCTGCTGTTGTGGTGAAGGGCTATTCTGTCAGCTAATTTACCATTAATAAATTTTTGATACAGCCACATGATTTTTGGGTTATCACCAAATTGTACAGGACATTGTTCAGACATATTTGAAGGTGACCTAAAATACATAATAATCAAAATATAAGTGGCAAATATTATAGACTAGATTCTTACTCTTTTTTAATTATGCACAGAGGCAATTATTCTTTTAAATGGAGTTTGATAAGAAATTCTCCTGAAATGCTAGAAATACTGCAGGTGTAAATTAGGAATGAGGAGAGAGAATTTTGGTTTAGCAGTAAAAGGTCTTAATAGCAATAAATATTTTCAGACCATGGCAAGGAGGTATAAAGATGTGTGCTGAATTTCTCCCCCTCAGCTCAGGATTTCTGTGGGTTTTGGGTTCTTTGAAACTCCCTGTGTCTAGGTAACTTGATTAGTGTACCTGGATAGTAACATGTCTTCCAGTTTCAGCTGAAAGCCTCTTGTTGAAAGTGTGAGTCAGTACAAGTTCTAATATAAAACTAAAACCATTTGCCATGATGTCAATTCTGATACACGTAAGAGCTGCAAAAAATGACAAAATACTGAAGCAAGTTTGCATTTTTACTTACCAGCCATATCAGAGATTCTAATCATTGTTTCAAACGTAAATTATTTTCACTTAGGCAGTTGAATACCTACACATAATGCCACATGTTTATAATAACTCTAAAGGCTAATGTTTTATGAAGCACATTCCTCTACGCCAGGCATAAGGCAAATGTCAATGAAACGGACATAATTGTTCCTCTTCATGGAGTGTAAAGGAGAATTAATTAATTAATTATCTAATTGATTAAATTTATTAGTAAATGATTTGGTTAATGTGTAGTGTGTGTTAGAAGTAAAAAAAAAAAAATTAGAGTGTTTAAAAAATAATTGGCCTAAGGTAGAAAGTTTGATACATGCACTTTATTTTAGGCAATTGCAAAATGAAGGATCTGTCGTAGTAACTAAAGTGATATTTACTAGATAAATACCAATTTCCTCTAGGTTTGTTGTACTGTGGTGGCTTGTGTGTTGCTATAATGCTGGAAGTTATGCCACTGGTATTTCAAATACCAGCAGGGTCACCTATAGCGGGCAGGTTTCAGTGGAGCTTCCAGTCTAAGACAAATAAGGAAGTAGGACCTGGTGATCTAGTTCTGAAAAAATTGGCCAATGAAAATATTATGAATAGCATGGTATATTGTTTGACGAAGTGCTGAAAGATGAGCCCCTCAGGTTGGAAGGAACTTAAAATATGACTTGGGAAGAAGTGCCTCCTCAAAGGAATCAACTTTGATGATATGGATGGAGCAAAGCTTTTGGGACATTTATTTGCTGATGAAGCATGACTCAAAATGATAGGAAACAGCTGCAAAAATCCATTTATAATTGGACATGGATTATATGAAGTATGAATCTAGGAAAATTGGAAGTTGTCAAAAATGAAATACAACACATAAAGATAAATATCCTAGGCAGATAACTGGCTGAAATGGACTGGTATTGGCCATTTTGAATTGGACAAACATATGGTCTGCTATGCCAGAAATGACAAACTATAGATGAATGGTGTCACTTTCATTGTCAAAAAGAACATTTCAATATCTATCCTGAAGTACAATATGGTCAATGATAGGATAATAGCCATATACCTAGGGAGCTCTGGTGGCATAGTGCCTAAAGCATTTGACTGCTAACTGGAAGGCTGGTGGTTCAAACCCACCAGCCACTCCTGGGAAGGAAGATTGGGCAATCTACTTCTGTAGAGATACCATCTCGGAAACCAAAGGAGGGGTCACTATGAGTTGGAAACAACTGGATGGTAGTGAGCTTTACAAGGAAGACAAGTTGATATTACAATTATTCAAATTTACGCACCAACTACTAAAGCCAGACATGAAGAAATTAAATATGTTTTATCAAATTCTGTAGTTTGATGAATATGCACTCAGGATAAATTCATAATTACTTTTGATTGGAATGTAAAAGTTGGAAAATAGAAGGATTGGTTGCTGGAAAATAATGCTTTGGTCACAGAAATGTGATGCCGGAGATTGCGTGATAGAATTTTGCAAGACCAACAACTTATTCATTGCAATACCTTTTTTCAGCAACAGAAATAGTCACTACATATGTGGACCTAACCAGATGAAATATGCAGGAATCAAATCAACTACATCTGTGGAAAGAGAGGATAGAGAAGTTGAATATCATAAGTTAGAACAAAGCCAGGGGTTTACTATGGAACATCAATGGCTGATAACTCAAGATCAATTTGAAGGTGAAGAATATTAAAACAAGTTTACAAGAGCCAAAGTATAACCTTTAGTATTTCCATTTGAATGTAGAGACCATCTCAAGAATAGATTTGACACACTGAACACCAATGACAGAAGACCAGATGAGTTGTGGTATGACTTCAAGGTCATCATACATGAAGAAAGTAAAAGGTCATTAAAAAGCAGGATAGAAGAAAAGTCCAAAAGGAATTTCAGAAAACAGTCTGAAACTTACTCTCAAATGTAGAGTAGCTAAAGTGAATGGAAGAAATGATGAATAAAGGGGAGGTTGGCACAAACTGAACAAGGCAAAAGAAGACACTGGAAGGAACACAAGAGTTAAAGGCAACAAAGGTAAATACTATTTCATACACAATCCTGCAATAATAATAATTTATGAGTGGATACATAGATAGACACTCAAGCTGAACAGGGGTGGGAAGGTGAATGAGACTATACCCAACTGTAAATAAATATAGCTTAGAAAGAGGATATTTTCACATATGTATTTATATGAGCTGCAAATATATCCATGAATATAATAGACCATACAGGGGACTAAGTTATGAAAACTTCTTAGTCATAATCAAATACCTTGATGGAATGAGTTGTTGGGCTTGTGTACTCAGGCCCATGATCTCAGGGAAAATTAAGGTCCCTACAACAAACTTCACAAAGTCAATAGTCTACATCCTACTTTAGTAAGTAGCAAGTGGGTTCTTAAAGGTTAGTGAGCAGCCATCGAAGGTGCAAGTACTGGTCTCTCCCTGTCTGGAGCAAAGAAGAGTGAGGAAGATCAAAGACACATGGAAACAATTACCACAAAGGACTAATAGACCATGTGGACTTGAGCCTCCATAATTCTGAGACTGGAAAACCAGATGGTGCCTGGCTAACATGGCTGTGAATGGGATCACAATAGGAAGTCCCAGAAAGAGTAGGAGATAGGAGTAGAATAAGAGATAAATGTGGAAAAAACTCAAAATCATTAAAACAACAAAACAAAACAAAACAAAAAACAGGCTTAGTGGTTTGATAGGAACTGGTGGAAACCCCAACACTATGGCCCTTAGACACCCTTCAAGTCTGGAACTGAATTCACCCCTATGGCTCAACTTTTAGCCAAATATAGACAGGGCTATCACGTGGCAAAACACCAGGGAGGTATGCATTCACTAGAACAATCAATCATAAGAGATCAAAGGACAGCATTTGCCTTGGAATAAAACTCAGAAGGCAGGAGGAGAGGTTCTGGTAAGATGGCTGAATAAGCAGACAACTACACAGACTCTCTTACACACAAAAAAAGGGAAACCAACTAACACAGATACAGAAGATAATCCTGGAGCCCTGAGCTTTGACAGGAAGGATATAGAAATGGACTAAACTCCAACTAGTAGAAGAACCTGCATGAAAACACCAAAAAAGGAGATATATGGAGCTGTGGCCTGTCAGCAATCTTGATGGCATGGACAGCTTGGATATTGCCAAATGTTGTTGTTGTTATGTGCCATAGAGTCAGACCCAACTCATAGCGACCCCTCCTTGGGTTTCCGAGGCAGTGTCACTATGGAAGTAGATTGCCCCATCTTCCTTCTGAGGAGTGGCCAGTGGGTTTGAACTGCCAGCCTTCTGGTTAGCAGTCAAGTGCCTTAGGCACTACGCTACCAGAGCTCCTCCAGAGCTCCCTTAGGACCTAAGAATTAACCTAAAAATTGGCCCTGCTAGCCAGGAGCTGCATGGAGGACTGCACTGGTGGCTGGTGAATAGAAAGGGAGGCAGTGAAGAGGAAGATGGGCTGAGCTGAACTTTTGCCTGTCTGGAGAGCACAGCCATTTTGAATGTTTACAAGTGGTTTGAGCATTTTGGACAAAGCCACAGCATTCTGTCATATTTCAGTAACCTAAGAATTGGTTCCACTTGCTGGGACCTGCAAGGACATTCTGGACATGAACAACTGGAAAGGTGTGATATTCCCCTTGTTACTCTTATACCCCACACCCTCTTGGTAAACAGAGATGTGGCCATCCCTCATTCCTACCCACCTCCTGGGCCCGCAGGAATTCCATCCCAGTCTGCATGCTCTGATGGAGCCTGGATGCTCTGTTTCACCCTGCCCAATTTTTTTTTCCTTTTTTTTTTTTTTAGTTTGTTTGTTTTTGTCTGTTTTAAAATTATTACTGCTATTCTTCTTCTT
>NW_006921865.1:3378861-3382192 GCF_000298275.1 Orycteropus afer afer | reverse complement strand
CATTCCCTGTTTTCCTTTTTGCATTTTTCCCATTTTTTTCTTCATTATTCTCCTACTCTACCTTTTTTCTCTTACTGCCTCCTCTCCAGATATGTGGGGTTTTTTTTTTTTTTGGTTGTTGTTTTCTTTTCTTTTCTTTGTGGTGATTTTTCCTGTGTGTTTATGCAGTATGTTTTTTGTACTCTTGCTTTTACATTTTGATGGTTTTTTGATTGTTGTTCTTATCTAACTGAGTGGGAGACAGCAACAATGCCCATACGACACAACCACACCCACACCTCTTGTAGCTCCACTTACTGAATGAAAGCCACCACTTCTTCTCCACCAACTGGCCAATGATAAATGACCACCAAGAAGAGCCTGACTCACCATTAAGTACTCTTCACAAATAGTTAGCAGAGATCTAAATACAACAATGTCACAATGTCTCAGAGACAACAGACCATTACTGTCCACACAAAGAAGCAAGATAAAGTCATAGAAACAAGGGAGCAGGGTACAGACCAGAACACATTCCTGAGGAAGAAGCAGCATTGGAACTTCCTGATGAGGAATTCAAAAGAATATATTTAGGTAACTTCAAAGGACTGAGAGACAGATCAAGGAAAACACTGACAAAATTAAGGAAAACACAGACAAAACCCTAGAACAATTTCAGAAGAAAATATAAGAATAAAATGACAAAAAAAAAAGAGAAAAATTAGAAATGATTCAAAATCTACAGATAGAAAAATAGAAGACTAAAACTAAATTTTCAGAAATAAATAACACACTGAAAGGGAAAAGGATTAGAATTGAATCAATGGAAGACAGAATTAATGAGATTGAAGAAAAATACCTGAATACTTCTTTGGAAAGGAATCATTCAGAAAAATGATCAAAACAAAATGAAGAAAGCCTAAGTTTCATGGAGGATACTCTCAAAGGGAATAACCTAGGTGTAAACAGAATTCCTGAATAGGAAGAGAAAAAGAAAACCACTGAGAAAATTGTCCAATAATTGTTGGAAGAGACAGCCCCTGCTATGATGAAAGATGAGAATATATCCATTCAGGAAGTCCAATGAACCCAACAGAAATGACCCTAAAAAAAAATCACCAAGACATATCATCATCAAACTCATCAAAAACAAAGACAAAGAAAGAATTCTGAAAGCAGCATGGGAAAAATGAAAAGATCAACCAATGAAATGAAAGATCAATCAAATGAAAAAATGCAAAGATCAACCAATAAGAATAAGGTCTGATTTCTCAGCAGAAATCATGCAAGCGAGAAGGCAATGGGATGGTATATATAAAACCCTGAAAGAGAAAAAAATTCCAAACAAGAATTATATACCTGGCAAAATTGACCCTCAAATATGATGGAGATTTCCAGATAAGCAGAAACTAAGGGAATTTGTTAAAACCAGACTAATCTTACAAGAGATACAAAAAGGAGTCCTTTGAACAGAGAACCAATAATAGCAAACAACAACTGACAATTAATACACAAGATGACATAACCAAGAAATCAACACAGCTATGGAAATAACCAAAGGAAAATAAGCTTACAAGATTGTAAACAGGGAAACAGACATCAATTGGCAAATGAGGACAACTATAAACCAAAAAGAGGGAAAAAACTGTGTAGTTACAGAACATCAGTGGTGAGGAAGTCAAGAGAGCTGCAATTATAAATCACAGGGTAGCCTCGAAGAATAATAATAAACTTTCATATCACAATAAAAAAGAGAACAAGCACAAATATTTAGCAAATACTAAAATGATAGCAACAAAGGAAATGATAACATGATTTATAAACATAATGAACTCAGCACAGAAAATTATATGGAACAATGAAACCAGGAACACCATGAAAAAACACATAACAAACTGACAGCAACCAATTCATACTTGTTGATAATTACACTGAATGTCAATGGATTAAATGCACCATTCAAGAGATGGAGAGTTGCAGACTGGATAAGAAAACATAATCCATCAATATGCTGTCTTCAAGAGACACACCTTAGAGACCAAGAAAAAAGTGTACTAAAAATCAAAGGTTGGAAAGAGACATATCAAGCAAATGGCAACCAAAACAGAGCAGGAGTGGCAATATTAATTTCTACACAAATTGACCTTAAGACAAAAATCACCATAAAAGACAAGGAAGGACATTATATAATGATTAAAGGATCAATTGAACAAGAAGATATAACCATAATAAATATCTATGGACCCAATGAAAGAACCCCAAAATACATAAATCAGATTTTAAAAGAATTGAAAAGGCAAAGAGATGAGTCCACAGTCATAGCTAGAGACTTTAATACACTACTTACAATGAAAGATAGAACACCTGGAAAGAAACTCAACAAAAATGCAGAAGAGCTAAACAAGTCAATCCACCAACTTGACCTTATAGACATCTACAGAGCACTTCACCAAACAACAGCACAATATACATTCTTTTCCAGTGCACATAGAACATTCTACATGACAGACCATGTTAGGCCATAAAGTAAGCCTTAATAAATTTAAAAACATTGAAATACTGCAAAACTTCTTAGATCACAGTGCTATCAAATTAGAAACCAACAATAGGAAGACCAATGGAAAAAGAGCAAACACATGGAAACTGAACAACACCCTCCTTAGGAAAGACTGGTTAGTAGAAGAAATAAAAAATGAAATTCAAAAATTCCTTGAATCAAATGAGAATGAAAACACCACATAAAAAAATCTTTGGGACACAGCAAAAGCCATGATCAGAGGCCATTTATAGCAATAAATGCACACATCATAAAAGAAGAGCCAAAATCAACACGTTAACCCAACACCTCCAACAATTAGAAAAAGAACAGCAAGAAAAGCCTGCAATCACCAGAAAAAAAGAAATAATGAAAATTTGAGCAGAAATCAATGAACCAGAAAATAGAGACAATAGAAAAAATCAACAAGACCAGAAGTTGCTTTTTTGAAAAGATTAACAAAATTGACAAACTACTGGCAAATTTAACAAAGGAAAAGAGGGAGAGAATACAAATAACATGAATAAGAAACTAAATGGGTGACATCACAACAGAACAATTTGAAATAAAAAAGATAGTATCAGGGTACTATGAAGAAATACACTCCAACAAATTTGAAAACCTAGAATAAATGGACAGATTTCTATAAACACACTAATTTACCTAAAGTAATACAGACTGAGGTGGAAAAGTTGAACAGACCAATAACAAAAGAAGAAACTGAACAGGTCATAAAAATATTGCCCACAAAAAGAAGTCTTGGTCCAGACAGTTTCACTGGAAACTTCTACCAAACATTCAGAGAAGAACTATTCC
>NW_006921865.1:3377364-3377872 GCF_000298275.1 Orycteropus afer afer | reverse complement strand
AATAGAAGAACACACCATACTCGTGGATAGGAGGATTGAACATTGTGAAAATGTCAATACTATCCAAAGCAATCTATTCATTCAATGCAATCCCAATCCAGATCCCATCAACATGCTTCAAGGATATGGAAAAACCAATCACTAACTTTATATGGAAAGGGAAGAGACTTCAGATAAGCAAAGCATTATTGAAGAAGAAGAACGCAGTAGGGGGTCTCATACTGCCAGATCTTAAAATCTACTATATAGCCACAGTAGTCAAAACTGCCTGGTATTGATACAACGACAGGCACATGGACCAATGGAATAGAATTGAGAACTCAGATAGATCCATCGACCTATAGTTAGCTGATCTTTGACAAAGGGCCAAAATCCATTAAATGGGGAAGAGATTGTTTAACAAATTGTGGTGGCAAAACTAGATATCCATTTGCAGAAAAATGAATCGAGATCTGTACCTCACACTATATGCAAAATCTAACTCCAGATGGATCAAAGACTTCAAAGT
>NW_006921865.1:3362183-3376809 GCF_000298275.1 Orycteropus afer afer | reverse complement strand
AAAACTCCAACACCTCAATAACAAAAAAGACAAATAATCCAATTAAATGGGCAGAAGATATGAATAGACACTTCACCAAAGAGGATATTCAGGCGGCCAAGAAGCATATATCCATTATAGCAGCACTAGAGAATTAAGACAGTAGGTGAGATTAAATCTAGCCATTCTCACTTCTAAGGAGCATTCCAACTGTACTTCTTCCAGGACAGATTTGTTCGTTCTTCTGGGAGTTCATGGTATTTTCAGTATTACTCTCCAACACAATTCAAAAGCATCAATTCTTCTTTGCTCTTCTTATTCATTGTCCAGCTTTCACATACACATGAGGGTATTGAAATACTATGGCTTGGATGTCACGTTAGTCTTCAAAATGACATCTTTTGCTCTTCAACACTTTAAAGAGGTCCCTTGCAGCACATTTGCCCACTATAATATGATGTCTAATTTCTTGACTGCTGCTTCCATGGGAAGCCCAAAGAATCCTTCAATATTGCAACTCAAGGCTTGAATTTTGTCTTCAGTTCTTTTGGTGTTCTAACTCTAGCTCTAGGTCTTTACCATTTCAAATTCATTCTCCTTTTCTTTTCTTTTTTTTTTTTCTTTCTGGTTTTAGTGAAATTTTACAGACCTAATTGGTTTTCCATTCAAAGTTAATACACATTTGATTGTAATCCCTCCAATGTACCAGCACTTTTCCCACTTCCTCCCTGTGTTTACCATTTCCCTTCACCCCCCTGCATAGATATACCTAATATTTCAGCCTGTCCACCCATCTATCCACCCATATATCAATGTCTGCCTTCACTGACGAGGCAGTACTGTATGTGCAAAAGGGTTCATCTTTGTTGTCCATACCTCTCCTCTTCCTCAATGCAACCATGTTGATCACTCACATTTGATATATTGTTCTTCTTTTCACCCAAATCAATACTTGTCTCTATCTATCTAACAGTGTTCCCTCCCCTCTCCACCTCCACCCCTGGTAGTTAACAAAGAAAATTTCATTCCATATAGAAACCTTTTCTTGACTTTTTACAACAATGGACTAATACAATATTTGTCCTTCTGTGATTAATTTTTTCACTTGGCATAATGTTCTCCAAGTTCATCCATGTTATGTGGTGTTTTGCAGATTCTACGTTATTCTTTAGGGTTGCATAGTATTCCACTCTGTGTATGTACCATAGTTTGGTTCTCCATTCTTCTGTTGATGGGCACCTGGGTTGTTTCCATCTTTTGGCTATTGTAAATAGTGCTGTGATGAACATGGGTGTGCATATATCTATTCTTGTCCTGGATCTCACTTCTTTAGGATATATACCTAGTAATGGAATGACTGGGTCAAATGGTATTTCTAATTCCAGATATTTAAGGAATTGCCATACACCTTTCCACAGTTGTGGTATCACGTCACAGTCCCAGCAGCAGTGTATGAGAATCCCAATCTATCAACAACCTTGCCAGCCTTTGTTATTTTCTGTCTTGTTGAACTTTGCTACTAGTGCTGGGGCAAGATGGTATCTCATTGTTGTTTTCATTTCTATCTCTCTAATAGCTAATGATCGTGAGCATTTCTTCATATGTTTGTTGGCCGCTTGAATATCCTCCTTGGTGAAGTGTCTATTCATGTCTTCTGCCCATTTTTTAATTGGATTGTTTGTCTTTTTGTTATTGAGGTGTTGGAGTGTTCTATAAATTCTAGAGATAAGTCCCTTGTCAGATATGTCATTGCTGAATATTTTCTCCCAATCTGTAGGTTCTCTTTTGACATTTTGGAGAAGTCTTTGGAAGCACATAAAAATTTAATTTTTAGAAGGTCCTGTTCATGTAGTTTATCTTCTGCCATTTCTACATTTTGGGTTATGCTTCATAGTCTATTTATGCCATATGTTAAGCAAAACATATTGCCATACAGTCAGATCCAACTCATAGCGACTTCTCCTTGGGTTTCTGAGGCGGTATCACTATGGAAGTAGATTGTCCAACCTTCCTTTCGAGGAGTGGCTGTTTGGTTTGAACTGCCAGCCTTCTGGTTAGCAGTCAAATGCCTTAAGCACTACACTACCAGAGCTCCTATTTTTTCCTTGAGGAACTTTATAGCTTTAGGTTTCACTTTGAAGTCTTTGATCCATCTGGAGTTAGATTTTGCGTATAGTGTGAGGTACAGATCTCGATTCATTTTTCTGCAAATGGATATCTAGTTTTGTTAAGCAATCTCATAATTTAGGAAGCTAGAAGTCCAGATTCAGAGTGCTGACTCTAGGGGAAGGTTATCTCTTTCTGGATTCTGGGTAGAGGACCTTCAACTTTGGGCTTAGGCTCTGCCTCTTGTTCCAGGCCCACTGCAACAAGCTGGAGGCTTCCCCTGACTCATGCAGCTACTGGCTGCTGAGACTGATGAATTGAAGATTGGCAGGTTAAATGGCAGACTGTTAGTTTACAGGCTGTCCAGGCAACAATCTCAGAATTGGCTGGCAACACAGCAGGCCATTCTTTCAAGTCTGGGAACTGAAGATGATGAATCACAAATCATGTGCAGGATCCTTTCCATATATACTAGAAGCAGGACACAGCCTGAAGGCAACTCCCCTTCAACTGATTAACTGTTCACAGGAGATTCCACCACGGAAGTGATTATACCACACCCAAATTCATCATGGGGAATAACTACATCCAGCTGCCAAGCCACTCAAACTCATGGCCCAGCCAAGTTGACAGACAACCTTTACTATCACTATGGTCATGTTGTCAGAAGAGACCAGTCCCTGGAGAGGGATATCATACTTGGTAGAGTAAAAGGTCACTGAAAAAGGGGAAGATCCTCAATGAGATGGATAGACTTGGCTTCAATGATGGGCTCAAGCATGGCAAAGATTTTAAAGATAGTCCAGGACCAGGCAATGTTTCAGTCTGTTGCATAGTGGGTTGCTATAGTGTTGCATAGTGGAGCCAACTCAATGGCAGCTAGTAACAATAACAACAATGACAACATAGACAAAATATTGAACGACCCAAAAAGCATCAAGGGAAGATGGAAGGAATACACAGAGTCACTGTACCAAAAAGAGTTGGTCAATATTCAAACATTACAGGAAGTAGCATGTGACTGAGAACCAATGGTAGTGAAGAAAGAAGTCTAAGCTGCACTGAAGGACTTAGCAAAAAACAAGGCTCCAGAAATTCATGGAATACCAACTGAGATGTTTCTACAAACGGATGAAACTCTAGAAGCATTTACTCTTTTATGCCAACAAATTTGTAATAAAAGTACTTGGCCAACCATCTGGAAGAGTTCCATATTTGTTCCCATTCCAAAGAAAGGTGATCTAACAGAATGTGGAAATTATCAAACAATATCACTAATAACACATGCAAGTAAAATTTTGCTGAAAATCATTAAAAAACTAGTGCAGTAGTATATTGATAGGGAACTGCCAGAAATTCAAGCTGATTCAGAAGAGGACATGGATCAAGGAATATCATGGCTGATGTCAGATGCTCTTGGTTGCAAGCAGAGAATACCAGAAAGATGTTTACTGTTGTTTTGTTGACTGTGCAAAGGTATTTGACTGAGGGACTCATAGCAAATTATGGATAACATTAAAAAGAATGAGAATTCCAGAACACTTAATTGGGCTCATGTGAAACCTGTACATATACCAAGAGACAGTTGTTCATAGAGAACCAGGTGATATTGCATAATTTGAAATTAGGAAAGGGTGTGTCAGGGTTGTATCCTTTCACCTTGCTCATTCAATCTGCATGCTAAGCAAACAATTCAAGAAACTGGAGTATATGAAGGGGACCTTTCTTCAGCATTTGAAGAAGACTCATTAACAAGCTGTGATATGAAGATGACACAGCCTTGCTTGATGAAAATGAAAAGAACTTTAAGCACTTACTGATTAAGATCAAAGACTACAGCCTTCAGCGTGGATTACACCTCAACATAAAGGAAACAAAAATCCTTACAAGTGGAACAATAAGTAACATGATAAATGGAGAAAAGATTAAAGTTGTCAAGGATTTCATTTTAGTTGGATTCACAGTCAATGCTCATGGAAGCAGGAGTCAAAAAATTAATGATGTATTACATTGGCTCATCTGAAAAACTTTTTAAAGTGTTAAAAAGCAAAGGTATCAGCTTGAGGACTAAGGTGCACTTTTCCCGATCCATGTTTTTTTTTTTTCTGCCTCATATGACACTAAAACTGGGCAATGAATGAATAAGGAAGACCAAAGAAGAATTGATGCATTTGAATTATGGTCTTGGTGAAGAATATTGAATGTACTGTGAATTGCCAGAAGAATGAATGAAACTGTTTTGGAAGAAGTACAACCAGAATGCTCCTTGCAACTGAGGATGGCAAGTCTCTGTCTCACATCCTTTGGCCATGTTATCAGGAGAGGCTAGTCCCAGGAAAAGGACATCATGCTTGGCAAAGTAGAGGGTCAGTGAAAAAGAGGAAGACACTCAAAGAGATGGATTGACACTGTGGCTAAAACAATGGGCTCAAACATAGCAGGTATTGTGAGGATGACCCATGACCAGGCAGTATTTCATTTTGTTGTACATAGGGTCACTATGAATCTGAACAGACTTGACTGCAGCTAACAACAACAACAACTCTAGTTAAAGTCAAAGATGTTGTGGATAATTATCATGTGCCATGAGCTGTGCTAAACACTTTACATGGATTATCCAACTTAATCTTCACATAGTTCGATTAAGTGAATATTCTCATTTCTCCCATTCAATCATCAGGAAATTTGAATTTAGAGCACCACTAAATAAATTGCCTAATGGCACACACCTGTAAAGTACATATTTTAATGTTTTACCACCTATTTTTTTTTTAAAGGAAGATTTTTAGAAAAAAATAATTAATGCTATTATGGTTTTAATGAGCACAAATAGATATTAATAAAATCATGGTGATGCCTTAGATTAGACCCCATAATTGTGACGCTCACTATTTTATTTTATGCTACTTAAAAATCACCCAAGTTTTTCCTTCTAATAATTATTCTAGAAAGATGGCTTCAGAATAATATGTGTTTAGACATGAACCTGAAAGGTTAAACTGTCTGTCAGGAACAATCTCCTTGTTTTCAAAATATCCTCCTCTGAACTGTTTGTACACAAATCATTCAGCCAAGAGAAGACATCAGAGATTCTCAGCAGGAAGCAAATGGGAGGTCAGAGCAGATTATTGTAGTCAGTGGGCACTACACTAAAAGGCAGTTTATAAAATGAAAACCACAATTGCTTTGCTTCTTTTCATTCATAATAAAATGCTGACACAAACCTTAATTTTAGTGTAATAAACAGTGCTGTTGGACCACTGCTTCACCATATGGGACTGAGTACCATAAATATATTATATATTGGTTCTTAGGAAAGGAAAATTTAGAATACACTCTTTGTAAAAATCATATTTTTATGAGGCTGCTGAAGAGTAGCTGAGTGTTGAATCAAATCATGAATTCTCAAGACCATCATAATCAGAGTAGGCAAAGTATATATTTGCTCAGGGAAGCATCTGTTAAGGAATTTCTCCTGAGTCTCATCAGTAGCTGGCAAGCTTTACTGCTTTAACTATGTTTTCATTATTGGCCTGTCTGCAGAATAGTTTACGCTGGTTATCCTTCTATCATTAATTTACTAGTAAGGAAATAAACTTTTTTAATGGCCCACGTTTGTTGATAATACTGACAACAAAATTTAAATAATAAAGTCACTCTCTGATTTGTATTTTATTCAATTGTGTTCTCCCATTTTAAGTACATATAAAGAGCTCTGAAAAGAATGAAAATAGAAAGTTATGAAATAAGTGTGAATCAACCATGTGTTTATATTTACAGTGCAATTGCTTTCAGAATATTATAGAAAATTCCTTTTCACCTTATAATTTTTTGTTCACAGTGGTCATGCCATTATTTGTAATACTTCAGAGTGAAATGACTGAAATTTGTCAAATCATATATGTAGAAAAATATTGTTTAGTCCAAGTAGAGGCACCTTCCAGCAAAATATACAATCAACATATCAAATACAATTTGAAGTAAAGTTTGTTCTGGAAAATAGAATAGATAAGTGAAAAATTATCATCCTTGACATAGTGATGTCATAGATCTATGTTATAGGTGGCATAAGTAAAGTCTACTATGAATATTTTGAAATATTTAACACAAATACAAACTGATCAACATCATGTAATTTTTTTTCTAGGCTTCGAAGTGGTATCTCCTTTCAATAGTTTCATACGCATGTGAGAGCTGAACAATGAATAAGAAAAAACACAGAAGAATTGATGTATTTAAATTGTGATGTTGGCAAAGAATATTTAATGTACCACAGACTGCTAGAAGAATGTGCAAATCTGTCTTGGAGGAAGTACAGTGTTCTGATTACCTACTGCCTCTCTAACAAGAATATACCACAAATGGGATGTCCTTAACAAACATGAGTTTATTCTTTCACAGTTTGGAGGCTTTAACTCCAAGTTCAAAGTGCCAGGATCTAGGGGCTGGGAGAAAGCCCCTCAACCTTAGGGTCCAACTCTGCCTCCTGCTCTCGGCCCACTGGAGCTCGAGGTGTTTCTTCACTCAGACAGCTGCTGGCTGCTAAGGCTGAGAAGCCCCAAGGTTGACAAGTCAAAAGGCACAGTCCTGATGTTACCAAACCACATGGCAGGCCATTAACTTAAGTCCATTGTAAGTCTGAAAATCGGCAGAGCATAGCAGGCTGCTGAGCAACAACACGGCTACATACAGGGTCCAAGGGTGGCACAGACTAGAGACCATTCCCAAAGCTGCTGCTTATATACAGGAAGCAGACCATATACCCAAAGGCAGCTACTCAGTTGCTTGTGGTACATCCCACCATAGAGTTGATTGCCAGTCTCATCATGGGGGATAACTACTACCAGCTGCCCAGCCACTCAACCAGGCCCAGCCACGCTGACACACAAAATAACTACCACATACAGTCAGAATGCTCCTTAGAGTGAGAATGGCCAGTCTTTGTCTCTTGTACTTTGGTCATGTTATCAGAAGGGACCAATCCCTGGATAAGGATATTGTGCTTAGTAGAGTGTCAGCAAAGAAGGATAAGATCCTCAATGAGATGGAATGACACAGTGCTTGCAATGATGGGCTTAACAGGGATTGTGAGGATGGTGCAGGACCAGGCTCTGTTTCTCTCTGTTGTACAGAGCATCACTGTGAGCTGGAACCTACTCAGTGGCATCTAACAACAGTAACAACAATGTATTATATAGTCAATCAAATTCTGTCTTGATAAACTCCTTAATAACTTGTTGCATAGTATTTTACAATTGCTTTGCAAGCCAAGTGTTTTTGACATACTTCTAAGGTAGTAATTTGTCTATCCTATATAATCACTAATGTAGAATAGCCTGAGATTGTAGCTTTTTGAAAACATTTTCTCAGAGCAAAATGCTGATATAATTTGGCAACAATAAATGTTTACAGAAATGAAAGTAGTGTTTCTGTTATGCACAATGTCAACCTGCAGTTGCTGATGCTATTATTAAGTTTCAGTAATTGTTTAGGTCATCAATCTCTGGCAAGAACCTTTCAGAGTGCTTGATGATATGGCAAGCATCAAGCTGTGCTGCATTAAAAAATGATACATCTCTGTCCAGGTAAGCTCTGCCCTTTGGCTATCATAATGTATCACCATTTTGTTTACAAATGGGTATTCACTGAGCTAAATGGCAACAGGGTGCCTGGAATCTTATAAATAGATGAACTGTTGGCACTAGCTAATATTGGGACTTATGTAGTTGAAAGTGCAATAGGAAGTCTGGGGAAAATAATTAGTTATCTGTAAAGTAAGTGATTTAGATAAATTGAAATCACTGTGAACCAACTATTAAAGTCATTAGGAGCTGTTTATTAAAAACATCATGCTCTTTATAGAATAACTCAATTTTAACCTCCAAGTTTTATATCTCTTACATAAATATAACTTTATATAATTATACATAAATGTGGTAAATTTTAAATTTCAAAAGAGTCTCTTTCTAACCTTTGTCAGCAGATTGATTAAAATTACTAGTTATGTTATACCTATGTTATTTTATCTTAATTTTGGACAAAATTATTTTATTTTTGATAGGAAATTTTATTTTACACAACACAAAATGAACATAATTTTATCCCATCTTGTGTTGTTTGTTTTATAATGGAGGCTGTGCTTCACCTTATCCTTATTAATCAAAGGTGGCATTTTATAGATATTTAAAGGGAAAAAAATATATAGTACTTGCTTTACCTCTTTTTTATTGCTGCTGTTGTTATGTGCCGTCCAGTCGGACCCGACTCATAGCGACCCTTCCTTGGGTTTCCGAGGCAGTATCACTGTGGAAATAGATTGCCCAACCTTCTTTGCAGGGAGTAGCTGGTAGGTTTGAACCGCCAACATTCTGGTTAGCAGCTAAGTGCCTTAGGCACTATGCTACCAGAGCTCCTAAATTTAAATCACCAACCTCTTTGACCCCGACGTGATTTAAACACACAACCTTCTGATCTGGAGTCAGACGCGCTACTGTTGCGCCATGAGGTCACTGTATATTTTTTCGTTTAAGTGTTTTGTACTGAATCTGTTTTTTCCATGATAGTTACATGAGTTCTGGCTCAATTATTATTGCCCACTCAGTGAACTCGTGGCAGTGGTTGCCCAGTGGTAGAATTCTCACCTAGCAAGGAGACCCACGTTTCATTTCTGGCCAAAGCACCTCCCTCAGCTGCCACTCATCTCTCAGTAGTACTGAACAGGTTTCAGCAGAACTTCCAGAATAAGGCAGATTAGGAAGAAAAGACTGGAGATCTACTTCCAAAAATAAACCAATGAAAACCCTATAGACCACAGGGAGTCCAATCTGCAATAGCTCATGGGGATGGCATGAGATGCTGGACCATCTTCCATCTTCTAGTATTTGGAAGTAAGAAAGTGTTCAACAAAGAATGGGGCATGTTGAAAGGGCACAGGAGCCAACCTGAAAAAATTCTTAATGGCTAAAGGTGAAACAATGTGATGAACAAAATAATAATAATATTAGATTATAATCCATAGAATAAAGGAATTATCTATGAGTCCATACTATTGTAAATAAACAAATAAATGAGGAGAAGGAATGGATCTTACATAATGAAGCATTTCAATTAATAAATACAATAGTGAGAAAAATTGTTGTTACGTACCTTCGAGTCAGATCTGACTCATAGCGACCCCTCCTTGGGTTTCCGAGGCGATATCATTACAGAAATAGATTCCCAATCTTCCTTCCGAGGAGTGGCTGGTAGGTTTGAACTGCCAGCCTTCTGGTTAGCAGTCAAGTGCCTACGCTACCAGAGCTCCCCGGGAGAGATAGTAAACCACTATTAAATACCAAAGTGATCATTAAAGTATGCAAAATTTGCCAGTGATGCTAGAATTAGTGGCAATATTTTCAGGAGAAACAGGACATTTGCCTTATTAATATTTCACTTAAGACATTTATTGATTACAAAGGGAAAAATTATAACATTATAGTGGAAAAACTTGACAGATACAATTCTAACCAAATGATCAGTGTTAACATTAGTAGTAATAAGACATATTAGCACTATGTGCTTCCTGATATCACCACTGAGCGTTACTTTGTGGTTGCTGTTGTTAGGTACCATTGAGTTGATTTCTTATTCCTGGTGACCCTGTGTGTTTCAGAGTAGAATTGCTCCATAGGGTTTTTTTTTAACTTTTTTTGTGGTGGAAACATATACAAGATATTCATCAACATAACAACTTTCAGATTTACAGCTCAGGGACATTGATTATATTTTTCTTGCTATGCCACCATTGTTGTTGTTGTTATTGTTATGTGCCGTCGAGTTAAACTCGACTCATAGCGACCCCTCCTTGGGTTTCCGAGGCAGTATCACTACGGAAGTAGGATTGCCCAACCCTCCTTCCGAGGAGTGGCTGGTGGGTTTGAACCACCAGCCGTCTGGTTAGCAGGGAAGTGTCTTAGCCACTATGCTACCAGAGCTCCCTTTTGCTATCTTTTTCCAAAATTTCCCACCCTCTGTTAGCATAAACTCAATGGCCCCCAAACGAAAGTTTTCACTTTCCCCCTCCCTGCTATATCTGGTAACCACTAATAATCTTTGGTATATCTATATCTATATCTATATCATATATATCTATGTATCTATCTATGTATCTATCTATTTTTTTTTCCCCAGCCTATCTAGGAACTTAGCTTCCCCTCCCATCTTATCCCTGGTAACGAACAAAGAAAGTTTCCTTCTATGTATAACCCTTTCCTTCACTTTTTACAAAAGTGGACTAAAACAATATTTGTCCTTCTGTGATTGACATATTTCATTCAGCATAATGTCCTCCAAGTTCATCCATCCATGTTATGCAGTGTTTTGCAGATTCTACATTATTGCATAGTATTCGTTGTGTGTATGTACCACAGTTTGTTTATCCATTCCTCAGTTGATGGGCACTTAGGTTGTTTCTATCTCTTTGCTATTGTGAATAGTTGCTGAGATGGACATGAGTGTGCATATATCTGTTCATTCTCTCCCTCTCACTTCTTTAGGATATATACCTAGTAAAGAGATTACTGGATCAAATGGTATTTGTATTTCCGATTTTTTAAGTAATCACTGTACCAATGTACATGATCGTATCATTTTACAGTTCCACCAACATTGTATGAGAGTCCCAATCTCTCCACATCCTTGACAGCATTTGTTATTTTCTGAATTGTTGAACTTTGTTATTAATGCTGGGGTGAGACAGTATCTCATGGGTGCTTTAGCTGGCATCTCTCTATGAGTCGGGATTGGCTTGACAGCAATGTTTGTTTGTTATTTTAATGGCTGATGATTGCCAACATTTCTTCATATGTTGGTTGGCTGCCTGAATATCTTCTTTAGTGAAGTGTCTGTTCACATCTCATGGCAATTTTTAAATTGGATTATTTGTCTTTTTAATGTTGAGGTGTTAGAGTTTTCTACAAATTTTAGAGATAAGACATTTGTCTGATATTCCATTGCCAATTTTTTTTTTTTTGCATTCTGTAGTTTCTCTTTTTAAGTATTTTGTTTCACATAAAATTTTAATTTTTAGAAGGTCCTGATTGTCTAGTTTATCTTCTGCTGTTTGTGGATCTTGGGTTATGCTTGATAGTCTATTTATGCCATAAATTAGGGCCCCTAAATTTGCCCCTATTTTTTCTTTGATAAACTTTATAGTTTTAGGTTTCACATTCAAGTCTTTGATCCCTCTGGAGTTAGTTTTTGTGTATGGTGTGAGGTATGGCTCTTGTTTCATTTTTCTGCAAATGGATATTCAGTTTTGCCAGCATCACTTGTGAAAGAAACTATCTCGTCCCCATTTAATGGATTTTGGAAATTTGTCAAAGATCAGTTGACCATAAGTTGATGGATCTATTTCTGGTTTCTGTTCCACTGATCTATGTATCTGTCATTGTACCAATACCGTGCTGTTTTGACAATTGTGGCTGTGTAGTAGGTTTTGAGATCTTGGAGTGTGAGACTTCCTACTTTGTTCTTCTCCCATGTCTTTAAAGAATGTTGATAAAATCTGGATTGGGATTGCTGTGAATGAATAGATTGTTTTGGGTAGAACTGATATTTTCACAGTGTTCAACCTTCCTATCCATGAGCATAGTATGTCCTTCCATTTATGTAGATCTCTGTAGTTTTTTGAAGTAGTGTTTTGTAGTTTTCTGTGTATAGGTCTTTTGTTTTCCTGGTAAGATTTATTCCCAAATATTTTATCTTTTTGGTAGCTATTGTAAATCATATTGATTTCCTTATTTCCTTTACAGACATTTCTTTGCTGGTATCAAAGAAACCAACAGATTTTTGTATGTTGATCTTGTGTATCCTGCTACTATGCTAAACCTTTCAATAAGTTCCAGTAGTTTTCTTGCTGACCTCTTGGATTTTCTTTGTATAGGATCATATCATCTGCAAATAGGGATAGATTTACTTCTTCATTACCAATTTGGATGCCTTTGATTACCCTTTCTTGCCTTATTGCTCTGGCTAAGACTTCCAATACAATGGTGAAAAGAAGTGGGGATAGAGGGTATACTTATTTGGTTCCTGTTCACAAAGGGAATGGTTTCAGTTGCTCTCCATTGAAAATTATGTTGGCTGTTGGTTTTGCATATATGCCCTTTATTATGTTGAGGAATGTCCCTTCTATTCCTATTTTGCTGAGAGTTTTTATCAGGATTGGGTGTTGGATTTTATCAAATGCCTTTTCTGCATTGATTGATATGATCATGTGATTCTTTTCCTTTATTTTACTTATGTGATAGATTATGTTGATTGTTTTTCCAATATTGAACAATCCTTGCATACCTAGTATGAATATCAGTTGGTCATGATGTATTATTATTTTTTATATATTGTTTAAGTCTAGAATTTGTTGAAGATTTTTCATCTATATTTATGAGGTATATTGACCTGTAGTTTTCCTTTCTAGTGATGTCTTTGCCTGGTTTTGGTATTAGGGTGATGCTTGCTTCATAAAATGAATTAGGGAAGATTCCATCCTTTTCTACGTTTTGGAATAGCTTGAGTAGGATTGGTGTCAGTTGTTCTCTGAATGATTGGGAAAATTCTCCAGTAAAACCGTCTGGCCCAGGACTTTTTTGTTGGCAATTTTTTTTAATAATCCATTTAATTTCTTCTTTTTTATGGTTCTGTTCAAGTTTTCTACCTCACTCAGTCTGTGTTAGTTTAGGTAAGTAGTGTGTTTGTAGGACTCTGACCATTTATTCTAGGTTTTCAAATTTATTGGAGTATATTTCTTCATGTTGTTGTTCTTGTTACGTGCCTTCGAATTGGCCCTGACTCATAGAGACCCCTCCTTGGGTTTCTGAGGCAGTATCACTATGGAAGTAGATTGCCCAACTTTCCTTTCAAGGAGTGGCTCATGGGATTGAACCACCAGCCTTCTGGCTAGCAGTCAAGTGCCTTAGGCACTATGCTACCACAGCCCCTATATTTCTTCATAGTATCCTGATATTATTTATATTTCTGTTGGTTCTGTTGTGATGTTATCCCTTTCATTTCTTAGTTTTGTTATTTGAATCTTCTCCTTTTCCTTTTTTAAGTTTGTCAGTGGTTTGTCAATTTTATTAATCTTTTCAAAGAACCAACCTGTAGTCCTGTTTATTTTTTCTATTGACTTTCTTTTTTCTGTTTCATTTATTTCTGCTTGAATCTTTATTATTTCTTTTCTTCTTGTGATTGTACTTTTATTTTTTTTTTGCTGCTCTTTTCCTAATTGTTGGAGATATTGAATTAAGTTGTTGATTTTGGCTCTTTCTTCTTTTTTGATGTGTGCATCAATTGCTATAAATGTACCTCTGATCATTGCCTGTGCTGTGTCCCAAAGATTTTGATATGTTGTGTTTTTATTATCACTTGATTCAAGGAATTTTTTAACTTTTTTTTTTTTAATTTCTTTTGTTACTCAGTCATTTTTAAAAAGGGTGTTATTCAGTTTCCATGTGTCTGCTCTTTGTCTGTTGGTCTTTCTAGTGTTGATTTCTAATTTTGTAGCATTGTGATCTGAGAAGATGCTTTGCGGTATGTCAATATTTTTAAATTTATTGAGGCTTGCTTTATGGTCTAACAGAAAGGCTATCTTGGAGAATGTTCCATGTGTGCTGGAAAAGAATGTATATCTTGCTATTATTGGGTGGGGTGCTCTGTAGATGTCTATAAGATCAAGTAGTTGATCATATTGTTGAGTTCTTCTGCATCTTTGTCAAGTTTCCTTCCAGTTTTTCCATCGCTTATTGAAAGTGGTGTATTAAAGGCATTTGACTACTAACCAGAAGGCTGGTGGTTCAAACCCACCAGCCTGTCCTTGGAAGGAAGATTTGGCAATCTACTTCTGTAGATACACCACCTCGAAAAACCAAGGAGTGGTCGATGTGAGTTGCAATCAACTTGATGGCAGTGAGTTTGTTTTTTTGGTACTATTACTGTGGAGTCATCTATTTGTCTTTCCACATCCATTAAAGTCTGATTTATGTATTTTGTGGCTCTTTCATTAGGTGTGTAGATGTTTATTATGGTTATATCCTCTTCAACTGATCTTTTAATCATTACATAATGTCCTTTGTCTTTTGTGGTCATTTTTGTCTTAAAGTCTATTATTTTCTTTCCAATTTTAAAATAGTCTGTTCTATCTCCCAATTGTCTTGGCTTCTTCATGATTTAGAAGTTCTGTAACTACAGTTTTATTCCCTCTGCTTGGTTTGTAGTTGTATTCACTTGCCAATTGATGTCTCTGGTTCTCTCTTTGTAGTCTTGAAAGCTTGTTTTCCTTTGTATACTTTTATAACTGGGTTAGTTTCTGGGTTATGTCATCATGTGTATTAATCATTGGTTGTAGTTTGCTGTTATTGGTTCTCTGTTGGAAGCAGCACTCCTTTTAAATCTCATGTAAGGTTGGTCTGATTTTAACAAATTCCCTTAACTTCTATTGTTATTGTTAGGTGCCCTCAAGTCATCTCTTACTCATAGTGACCCCCATGTACAACAAAACAAAACA
>NW_006921865.1:3358559-3361653 GCF_000298275.1 Orycteropus afer afer | reverse complement strand
TACATAAGCAGAAGCCTGGAGGAACAGTCTCTAGCTTGTGGCACACTTGAACCCTGCATGTAGCTGTGTCATTTTTCAGCAGCCTACCATGCCCTGCCAACCCTGGGACTTACAATGGACTTGAATTAATGGTCTGCTGTGTGATTTGGTAATAAGGGGACTGTGCCATTTTATTTGTCGACCTTGGGCTGGTCAGTGTCAGGAGCCAGTAGATGCCTGAGTAAAGAAATTCCTCTAGCTTCAGTGGGCCAGGAACAAGAGGCAGAACTGAAGCCCAGGGTTGAGGGGCTTTCACCCAGCACCTAGAGCCTGGCATTTTGAACTCAGACATCTAGCCTCCTGAACTGCAAGAGAATAAACTCCTGTTTGTTTAAGCTATCCCACTTGTTGTATATTCCTGTCAGAGTGGCACTAGGTAAACAGAAAAATCACCCTAGTATTTGATGCACAATTTTATTGAGTATATAAATATTGGTTAGAGATTTTTTTCTTTCAGGGTTTTCTATAAACATCCCATTGCCTTCTCATCTGCATGGTTTCTGCTGAGAAATCAGAGCTTAGTCTTATTCTCACTGCTGTTAAGTCAGATCTGACTCGTAGTGACCCCTCCTTGGGTTTCTGGTTGTCCTTTATAGGTAAATTTTCAGTTTTCCTGTGCTTCTTTCAGGATTCTTTCTTTGTCTTTGGTTTTGGTGAGGATGATGATGATATATCTTTGAGACTTTCTTTTGAGTTCTATCCTGTTCAGGGTTCATTGAACTTCTTTAATGGATATATCCCCTTCTTTCATCATATTAGATAAATCCTCTTCCAACAAATCTTTGATAATTTTTTCTGTGGTTTTATCAGTCTTTTCCTGTTTTGAAATTCTGATTACACATGTTTTATTCCTCTTGATGGTATCCCACATGTATCTTAGGCTTTCTACATTTTGTTTTGATTTTTTGTTTTATTGATCCCTTACCAAAGTGGTATTGAGGTATTTGTATTCAATCTCATTAATTCTCTCTCCCATTGATTTCATTCTACTCTTTGCCCCTTCAATGTGTTATCTATTTCTGAGATCTTAGTATTAATTTTCTGGGTTTCTATTGATTGTTTGCAAATTTTTTTTCACTTTGTCAATTTGTCCTTGTGCTGTTTTCCTAAATTGTTCTAGTGTTTTGTCTTTGTTTTCTTTAAATTTCTCAGTGTTTTCCTTGATGTAGTCAGTGTTGTCCTTGATCAGTCTCTCAATCCATTGAAGGAACCCAAATATAATTCTTTTGAATTCCTTACAAGGGAGTTCCAATACTTTATATTCTTCAGGGATATTTTCTGGGTTTGTAACCTGGTGCCTAAGGCACTTGACTGCTATCCAGAAGGCTGGCAGTTCAAACCCACCAGCCACTCCTCAGAAGGAAGATGGGGCAATCTACTTCCGTAGTGATACTGCCTCGGAAACCCAAGGAGGGGTCACTATGAGTCGGGTCTGACTCGACGGTACATAACAACAACAACATAACAACCTGGTCTGTTGTTTCTACTACCTTGTCTTACTTCTTTGTATGGACTGTGATAGTTTCTTGTCTCTGAGAAATGGTATTTGGTGTTTTATTTATGTTTAGTGTGTAAAAGAGAAAGAGATTGTTTGCATAGATCTCTTAGCTGTACATAAGAAGAAGCTGAGGGTGAGTTGAGGTGATATTGGCCACTGTCCATTGTTGGTCAGTGGGTGCAATAGCAAGAGGTGGCCCTCATTCAGTAGGTAGAGTTGTAGGATGTGCAGGTACGTTTGGGTAGTGTTAGAACAGTTGTTGTCTTCCACTCAGTTAGACAATAAATAAATAAATAAATAAATAAAACAAGAGAACAAAAATCTCAAATTGCATAAACAAACAAACAAACAAACTAAAATACAATCAATGGGAAAGAAAAAATTAAAATATATTAAAAAAGGATAAAAGAGGGATTATGAGAAAAAGAGGAAAAAATAAAAAAAGCCACACTCTCTGGGAAGGAGGAATGAGAAAAAAGGTAAGAATAAAAGAATAGTAAAGAAAAAAATTGGAAAACTGTAAAAGAAAAACAAGAGATGGGAAGAACAAAAGAAAACTGGAAAAAAACGAACTACGAAAAAGGAAGAGAAAAAAAGAAAAGGAAAAAAAAAAAAAAAAACCACCAAGAACCAGGGTTGGGAAAAGGAAAGAAAAAGAAAAAGAAAAAAAGGAAGCAAGGAGGAAGATAAAAAGAATAATTTGGAAAGAAACAAAAACAATAAAAAACAAAATGGGGGGAGGTGGGACATGTCTCCCAAGCTTTGTCAGGACACAACCAGGATGGAATTCCTGCTGGACAAGAAGGTGGGGTGGAGGCAGGTGATGGCCATACCTCAGTTCACCAAGAGTGTGTGGGGTATTAGAGTAACAAAGGGAATATCGTACCTTTCCAGTCATCAACCTCCAGTGTGGCTACCTTTCTTGTCTTCAGCAAACAGGGCACACTCTTATATTGCCATCTAGGTAAGAAAGCTACACACATTCACAGACATATTCAAAATGATCACACCTGCCGCTTGCAAATGTTCAAAATGCCTGAACCCTCACGACAGCCGCTGGCAATGCACAGATATGTTTCTCTCCTTCTTCATTGTTTTCCATTCTGGTTGTCAGGCACCAATGTAATCCTTGCCCATATGGTCTTTAGTGAACAGAACCTATTCTTAGGTTGCTACTGTGATATATGTAAAATGGCTATGCCCTCAGGACAGCTGGTGGTCCACAGTTTTGTTTGTCTCCTTATTCACAGTTTTATTCAGTTTTTTCTACTAGTTGGTATTTATTCCACCCTTTTATCCTTGCCTTCAAAGCTCAGGGTTCCAGGCTCATCATCTTTATAGTTTTCAACTGGTTACTCATTGCTTTGTTGCAGAGGGTCTCTGTAGCTTATCTGCCCTAGACTGCCATCTTGCTGGAACTCCTTGCCCCAGAGGCTTTTCTTTTTTATTTTATTTTATTTTGATTTGGGTGAAGATTTACAGAGCAAATTCACTTTCCATACAGCAGTTCACATATACTTTGTCTCATGTCATTGACCACAGTTTACCACAATTCAA
>NW_006921865.1:3349962-3354359 GCF_000298275.1 Orycteropus afer afer | reverse complement strand
ACTTTTGTATCCTTCCCTTCAAGGCTCAGGGGTCCAAGATTATCTTCTGTGTCTGTGTTAATTGGTTTCCCTTTTCTTTGTTGAAGAGGGTCTCTGCAGTCCTTCTGCCTAGTCTGCCATCTTGCCAGAACTCTCCCATAGGGTTTTCTTGACTAATCTTTACAGAAGCAGACTGTTAGCTCTTTCTCCCACAGAATTGATGAATGTGTTCAAATTGCCAACTTTTTCATTAGCAGTCAAGTGCTTAACTGGCATGCTGCCAGGGCTACTTCATTTTTATAGAACTGGAAGACTATCATAAACTCAACATAATTGCGAAGAAATAAAATTTGGATGGCAAATCCAAATTGCCAAATTTGGATGGTTTAAGAGACCATCTACAATATAACTGGTTACTATTCTCCCAAAGTATAAAGGTCATAAAAGATAAGGTAAGACTGACAAACTCACAGATTTCTGTTGTTGTTGTTATGTGCTGTCAAGTTGGGCCTGTCTCATAGCGACCCCTCCTTGGGTTTCTGAGGCAGTATCACTATGGAAGTAAATTGCCTCATCTTCCTTTCCAGGAGTGGCTGGTGGGTTTGGACCACCAGTCTTCTGGTTAGCAGTCAAGTGCTTTAGGCACTATGCTACCAGACTCATTGTCACAGATTAGAAGACACTAAGGAGGCATGATGGCTTAATGAAACTTTGTGTCCTGGACTGGATCCCGGAAGAGGTAAGGGAATTAGTTAAAAAGCTGATGAAATCCAAATAAAGTCTTTTTCTTAATTTTGAAAATTAATCTTTTTTTTTTTTCCATGAAAGATATTGATATTAAGGAAACCCGAATAAAGAGAAGGAGTTCTGGTGGCACAGTGGTTAAAATATTTGGCTGTTAACCTAAAGGTTGGTGGTTGGAATCCACCAGCTGCTCCATGGGAGAAAGATAAGGCAGTCTGCTTCTGTAAAGATTTACTGCCTTGGAAATCCTAGAGGGCAAGTCAGCTCTGTTCTGTAGGATTACTGTGAGCCAGAATCAGCTCAATGGGAGTGATTTCTTTTTTGCATGAAGTGTTTGTGGTAGACTTTGTACTATTTCTGTAATATTTCTTTAAGATTAAAATAATATGAAAACAAAATTTTGACAAAAGTTCATGCCTTTTATGTTTCTTGTATGAAGAATTTCTATATATTTACCAGAACAAACAATTATTTTTAAACATTATACCTTTTTTGATTACTTGGCTTTGTCAATTTCTGAGTTTCTGATACAATTGTATTAAAATTTCCACCTGTGTGAAAATATCAGTTTCTGTTAATAATTTTTTCTCTTTTTGCTTTATATATTGATACTGTATGGTTAGGTGCATACAAGTTTATAGTTATTTTATTTCTTGGAGGATTCTATGTCCCTTTTTATCTCTATTGATGCTTTTGTCTCTATATTTTGACTTATTTTAATATTACTTTAGTATCTCTTTTCATTATTACTTACACAGTATAAGTGTTTCTTCTTTTATTTTTTTTTTTCCTTTTTCTGTGTTTTTGATTTTTGTATATCTCTTGCAAGAAGCTATGGCTGGATTTTTTTTTTTAAAAGGTATAATAATTTTTATTCCTTCATATAAGAATTCAATCCAAAGTTTTCAATATTACTAGGCATTTATTGTCAATGGCAAAGACAGCATAGTGTTTCTCAATATCTGTCCTCTTTTTCTTCTGAAAGAGCAGAATTGCTATCTGGTTACACATGACTGAGTACATACAAGACTACACCTCCTAGCATCCCTGGAGTTAGATGTGACTATGTGATTAAATTGTGGACAATGGGGTATAATGTTTACCATCTTCCTGAAGTCTTAGTTAGAAGGTAGTATGGAATATCTTTTGTTTCTTCTTCTTTGTCCTTTCTAATATTATTCTGCTTAGTGTATGTAGGCTTCCTTAGATCATAGATAAGGACTGTAGGGATGGCTGAATTGTGCATTGGATGGTCCCTAACTTTATCATTGTACCGAATGACCATGCCTGTGCTGAACTCTATATCTCTGGACATTTATGTACATGCAAAATTAACACAAAACCAGCTTTTATTACTTTTACAGTCTAATTTATTAATTTTTCTTTTATGGTTAGTGGTTTTTTGCCTTGCTTAAGAAATTTCTGCCTGATTCAAATCACAGGCAATTTCTAAATGCTCTTTAAGAAGCTCTATTATTTTACCTTTCACATTTAGATATGTAGTTCTGGCATTGGTGTGATATGGTGTGATGTATAGATTCCATGGCAGTGGGTTTGCTTTGGGTTAAGGTAGAGGTCAAAATTAGTTCCAGTTACTGTGACATCACTTATTGAAAAGACTAACCTTTGCTCACTATAGTGTGGCAGCACATTTTTTTAAATAAATATATATGAATATTTTGACCTTATTTTGTTTGCTGCTTCTATTTGTCTGTCCTTGCTTTTTAGAATCAACTGGTTTTCTGATACTCAAGTTCTCCAGCTTTATTGTTATTCCAGATTATTTTGTCTACTCTAGGCCTTTTCTATTTCCATATGGATTGCAAAATCATATACATATATTAAGTGAAATTTTAGCTAGGATTGATTTTAATTTAAAGATCAATTAGGGATAAAATAAATCTTTTATGAGTCCTCTAGTCCACAACTTATGTGTGCTAGATTGATTACATTAATGGCTCTAATTCTTTGTGCCTCTCTGTCTTCACACCCTTCGCAGTTTGACTTTGCAGCACTGCTCATTGAGAGATATAGATCCTTGTCCATATAAATTTCTTTGATTAATGTTAGCAGACTTACTAACCAAGGAGCTCTGGTGGTGTAGTGCCTAAGGCATTTGACCGCTAACCAGATGGCTGGTGGTTCAAGCCCACCAACCACTCCTCAGAAGGAAGACTGAGCAATCTACTTCCATAGAGATACTACCTTGGAAAACCAAGGAGGGATCACTATGAGAGGAAACTGACTGGACAGAAGTGACTTTGCTTTTTTGGTGTTTGAATTTTTGGAAGTAGATTCCCAGGCCTTTCTTCCTAGATCATCTGTCTAGAATCTCTGCTGAAACCTGTTCAGCATCACAGCAAACACACAAAGCCTCCATTGAAGAACAGGTGGTATCTGTGCATGAGGTGCGTTAGCAAGGAAATGAAATCAGATTTTCTGAATGTAAGGTGAGAATTCTATGACTGAGCCCTTCATTTCTCCCAATAATGTATTATAGATTTTCTTGTTGCTTAAATATTCAATCTATTTTTTCCTAAATAGTTGATTTTTTTGTTATTGTAAATGTTACTTTGGAAATTGTATTCTCCAATTGTTTGTTGCTTTTATATAAAAATATAATTGATTAATATATGTCAATTTTGTTCATTTTGCACTTTTAATCTGAAAACTCTGGCTTTTATCTTCCAATTCTGCAAATTTCAGTTATCATCTTTTTAATAATTGAGTCTTAATCATTTTCTCTAATGCTTTCTTCACCATACATATGCAAAGTATACATACACTGTTTCTTCATAATACATCTTTTGTGTCTCTTACTGTTCTCATATTTGTAATCTATTGTTTCCTCTGTGATATATAGTCTAGGCGAATGCCTTAATACTTTCTTTCAAGTCACAAAAAAATTAATAAAGCTCTCTATTTAATCATAATTTGTCTACTGAAATTGCAAGATTTCATTGGTTATATATTTTTGTGTTTTCAGAATTTTTTCCTCTTTTTGTTTCAGTTCTGCCAGTTTTGATTAATGATTTCCTTAATTATAATTTAGGTACACTTTTTCTTTTTAGTTATGCCAGTTTTTGATTAATAAATTATTACTTTTACTTTTTTAAAAAAAATCCATTTTATTTTGATTTGGATGAGTTTACTACTATGTTTACTTTTTAAGCATATATATGCCTTTGTTTATTATCTGAGCATATTAAACTAAAGAAGCTAATTTAAAAGTTTGGCTGTATCCTGTGATGGTTATAATCTGTTAACGCTTCCTGATCTACTCTCCACCCTAGTCTGTGCTCCATGTAGCTCGCCCAATCAGGTCCCATGCTCTTTTACCTTGCTAAATTTCAGCCAAAGGCAACAGGAGATCAAAGAGTGGAAGGGGAGTGAAATTGGTATATTTATTCTCCAGGTTCTGTCCCTGGTGGAACATGCGGGTTGACTACATGTCTTTATTAAAACCCACAGCTTCTTTTGGGCAGCCCTCTTCACATAGTATCTCACAAGGACTCTATGCCATCATGCTGTAAGTCTGGCACATTCTCCTTGGAGCAGGCAGGGAAAGGATGAGTCATTACTTGTCTAGGGTGTAGTCTTTGTCTGGGGGTTCCTTCTCTTTTCTCCTATGACAATCCTACAAATTTCAGAGCCCAGGTTAAATCTTTTTTTTT
>NW_006921865.1:3339850-3345214 GCF_000298275.1 Orycteropus afer afer | reverse complement strand
GTTTAGTCCACTTTTGAATCCTTCCCTTCAAGGCTCAGGGGTCCAAGATTATCTTCTGTGTCTGTGTTAATTGGTTTCCCTTTTCTTTGTTGAAGAGCATCTGTGTAGTCCTTCTGCCTAGTCCGCCATCTTGCCAGAACTTGTGAAAATAATTTTAAAGTGCACGAGGTGTTAGTATATGCTTTATATTAGCATTTGCATTGTTTTAGTTTGATGAAATAATTTTGCATAAAATATGGAAACATTCAATTTAAGAGGAAAAAACAGATAAAATACACTCCAACTCTGAAGATTTGGTTTATGTTTTTCATCACTAGACTGACTAAAGTAATGAATAATATAACATGTATATGTTTGTATAAAGATTAAAACTATGAAAATGTCTGAAAATTTAACTTTTGTGTGTATGCATGTGTGTTAGACAGGAGTATATAAAGGTTTCTATCTAAGCATCTTGAACTGCTGACAAGGACACTTTTTTTTTTTTTTTTTTGGCCAGACAAAGTGCTGAACAGTAATTTTTATCTTTTAAATAAATGAGTAAGGAGTAAGGACTTTAAACATTTAAGTATCATCATACTAGAATATAATTTTAGAGCTTAAAGGAATTTAGAAATAATCTAATCCAATCATTTCACAATAAAGAACCTGAGTCTAAGGAAGTAACTAACTTCTCTAAGAAAACATGTCAAATTAGCTAGAGTCAAAACTAGAACCAAGGTATGCAGTTCCCTGACAAGTGTGCTTTCTGCCAAATCAGCTTGTGTCTCACATTAAGTTTGCAGGAAATGTATTAGAAATATTTAATGATTACTTTTGCTACAAGATTCATTCTACAGAAAATTTCATGGATTCTTTGCACACTGTATAGGCCGGAATGGAGAAAATCTCCTTTGTACATCATCATGCTTATGAGACGAATGAATTTTTTGTGCTACTTTATTAAAGACAAGAAGAGGAAGAAATGTTTTTTATTAACAAAATACCTTGGCCTCATTGTTTCCTACTATCTCTCTACTTTTATGATTTTAATCCCTTACTCTATCATTTGACTGTCATTGTCAGCTTGTGTATAATTGTGGTTCATAAGAATATTTCTTTATTCAGTATGATTTTGTTAAGGATTTACTGTTGACCAGAACTGGAGTCTGGATGGTGCAAATGGTTAATGCACATGGAAGTTCAAGTCCACCCAGAGGCATCTTGGGAGAAAGGTCAGCAGATCTGTTCCTGAAAAATGAGCCATTGAAACCTCTATAGAGAACAGTTCTATTCTAATACACATGGGGTTGCCATGAGTGAGAATCAACTCACTGGCACCTGGTTTTTGGTTTAGTGACCAGAAACTGAGAGACACTGAAGTGTCAAATCAAATAAAATGTATACTCATGACATTCTTTTAGAATATGTCTTGTAGTAAAAGTGACCATTTTGTGTTTTTTTTTTTCTTTTAAGAGCTTGTTTTACTTTCAGCGTTATGTGTACATTTAGTTTCACTCCCCATTAACCATGTCCAACCCTAACCCAGGCTCTTCCCCTCCCTACCCTGTAACCCTCTCCCTGTGCTCCTCATATTTATGCACTCCTGTTTGTCCTGCATTTCCAACAAACATAACATCGAGGGACACAAGCTGATCATTTGGGTCACAATATACTAAAAGCTTAAATGAAATAAGAACAAAAAAAAAAAGTATTGATTGGCTGATCAAAATGAAAGCCATCAGTCATTCAAAGAATGCAGTGAAAATCTAGAATAACTGCTGAAAGAATGCATGGCAGCAATGGATGCCCAGATGAGAATGGAAATTGAAGCGGGAAGGCAGTTGATTGCAAGAAGTAGAGTAGAAATGAGAGCTCACTGAAGAGGAGGAGCAGGTGAAGAAATGGCAGTAAGAAAGTGAGTGATCTGGAGGGGTCTGATTTTGTAAAAGGGTACCATTTTGGAGTTCAGATTTCAGAAGCATAACAGAGTCTAGTGAAGTCAGGATGCAAATATATAATGGGATGGGTTGTTGAAGAGAAGACAAGAGCCCTGCCTTTGGAGTTGAGGTCAGGGATGTATGAGCTAGGCTAATGGGTGATTCATTCATAATAGTCACTCACTTAGTGGTAACACCATGTAAGTGATATAACTAATGTACCCTTCTGTTCTGATTACTTAGTGCCACTCTGACAGGAATATACCACAAATGGGATGGCTTTAACAAACAGGAGTTTATTCTCTTACACCTTGGAGGCTTTAAGTCTGAGTTCAACGTGCCATGCTCTAGGGGCTGCCCCTAGAAGCCCTTCAACAGTTGGGCTTCAGCTTTGTCTCCTGTCTCCAAAGTTGGAGGCTTTTCTTCTCTCAGCTGTTGGCTTCTGAGGCTGACAAACCCAAGGTTGACAAGTAAAAAGGCACAGTCCCAATGTTACCAAACCACATGGTGGGCCATTAATTCAAGTCCACTGAAAGTCCCAAGGTCGGCAGAGCATGGCAGGCTGCTAAACAACGACTCGGCTACATGCAGGGGTCAAGCGTGCCATAAGCTAGAGACCATTCCCCAAAGCTTCTCCTTATTATTTTAGTTCTTTATCTGCCTAGGATATTGATCTTTATGTGTTCCATTTCATTTTTGACAACTTACAGTTTTCCTACATTCATACTTCGTAAATTCCATGTCTGATTATAAATGGATGTTTGCAGCTCTTTTCATTTCATTTTGACCTATGCTCCATCAGCAAACGAAAGTCTCAAAAGATTTACTCCATCCAGATCATTAAGGTTGACTCTATTTTGAAGAAGAAGCTCTTCTTCAATATTTTGAATGCCTTCCAACCTGCAAGGCCAATCTTTGAGCACTATGTCAGACAGTGTTCCCCTGATATTCGTAGGTTTGCAGTGGCCAATATTTTCAGAAGTGAATGGTCCTGTTCTTTTTCCTCTTTTAGTCTGTGAGCTTCACTGAAAGTTGTCTACCATGGGTAACTTTGCTGGTATTTGAAATACAGGTATCATATAGTCCAGCCTCACAGCAATGCGCAAGCCCCCACAGTACAACAAACTGACAGACATGTTGTTGGAAGTCTGCATAGCTGGAGATATTTTCAGACATAACTGAACTATATGCTTTCATTTACAATTACTATATACTTTAATATTTTTCATAAAAATTTTTCATTGCTGCTTAATAGATTATCTTCTTTAGAGCATATTATTACTGCCAACACTGTTATTATTTCAAATGAATGAGTGATTAGGAAATATCATTATGTGAGAGGTAGTTAGCCTCATAGTCTAATTATCTAATTATGATATTAAGGAAGATTTGGCTTTATTATCAATTTAATAAAATCTAAAAAAAAAAAAAAAACAATGCACAGATGGTTATGCAGAGGGAGCCCCTGCTTTGTTTTTGCAAAGCCATTGATACAGCATATGTGAATTTACTTGGAACTTGAACATATTTAGGCTGGATAAAAGCCATTCACTTGTACCATGGTAATACTAATCTATAGTTAAATATAGAGAGACTGTTGGCCCTGATTCCAGGTTAACTATTGTTTACTTGAAAAAAATATAAGAGAAATATTGACCTAAAAATTCAGTGTCCTTTCCACCACAAATATAGAAAGTTAAATTATTTTCAGAGCAATTTCAGGAATCCAGTGTTATTGGTAAAATGTTGTCTCTTAATCTATGTGTGTATGTGTGAGTATATATACATATATACATAGAATATAGTGCTCTAACCAATGCACCGTTCCATCTCATCAGCTCTGTATGTGAAACAATCCAGTCAGCCTTCATGCAACAGGTACATTTTAGCTCTACCTATTATCTTATAAATATTGATTTTGAAGTTCATGAAACCTGAGTATTTGTTTAAACATGCTCACTGAATAGTACATCATAGGCTACCATTTTATTCAAAGACAAATCACAAGGGAGCTTATATACTTCAGGGAACTTCGATTCTGCAAAAGGAAAAAAAAAAGATCTGTTCGAAAGGTTGGTTGTAAAGGGACTTTGCAGGGAATCAGCAGGGAATTTCACTACATCACATTTCACTCTTATCTAGTTTACTCTCCACCTTCCAGGAGATCAAATGTGTGAAGTGAAAGAAATGAAGATACACACCAAATGGAAACACATTTTGTTGAATTCGCAGTTATTCTCCCTTTATCGTAGCTGTTTGGATTACTTTAAGTATATTGCTTGCACACCTATACAGCACTTTAAATAAATCACACCACCTTCTCCTGCTTGATACACTTTTATAGTATTATTAATGAATTGGGCTTTCTGATACCTTAAAAGTATTCAAAAAGTTTTATATGTTATTTTTATTATGAATCTTCTGGTACACTGAAAAAAAAGTATATAGTATATACAGTACCTTTGTAACTTTCCTTTGAGTTTCTCTTCCATCTATCAACTAAATAGCTAAATTACTAGATAAATACATTACATAAGTTACTGACTCTATGTCTCTAGTCACCAGAGGCAAATGTTAATGAATGACTAATTTGTGCCCTGAAGTTCCTTATCACCATAATAATGTGACTCTCTACAATCAAATGAATCTCAAATGCTCTATGATAGCATATTTTCCCTTTTCAATTTATAAAACATATTTTTGTTAGATAAACAGATGTAGAGCTGTGTATTTAAAGAAGCGCTAAGAATCTGGCTTTAGTTTCTCTTCAGGTACGACTTAGCCTTTTGCAATCACCCGCCTCCTTTGTCTCTATGTCCCTGTCAACATTTGGAGACTGCCGGTGTGCACTGTCATTTCTTTTCCTTAATAAGCATACTTGTAAGTATCTCAACATCTTCTCATCAAGCAAGTGTAAATGTTAAGAGCAGCTCTGCTGCTTCAAATAACTGCTGAGTGGCTATGGGTTGCAAGATTTATCTGGGTGAAAATATCAACGAGGGTGTATGGCTTGTTGATAATTCCGCTAATGTTTTCATTAAAAAAATATATCAAGAGTCACATGTTCTAACATTTGATTTACTTGTGCTTCAAAGTTATTTGTTAATAATCATAATATTTTTATTTGCTTTTCACTTTACTTACTTATTTTTATTTTTAAGAGCTTGTTTTACATTCATCGTTACATGTACATTTAGTTTCACTCCCCATTTACCATGTCCAGCCCTAACCCAGTCTCTTCCCCTCTCTAGGCAGTAACCCTCCCCGTGTGCCCCTCATATTTATGCAATGTTGTTTGTCCTTCATTTCTTCAATTTGAATGTTGGTCCTCTGGTGCCCTGTGGTTTGTTGCTCTAAGGGATGTATTACCATAGAGATGTGTGTGTGTCATTCTGGGTTGAGTGGTCAGCATGTTCATCTTGTTAACTATTGGGCTGAGAACTAG
>NW_006921865.1:3335801-3339530 GCF_000298275.1 Orycteropus afer afer | reverse complement strand
AAGACTTTTATGTATTTTGTTGTGCCAATTGAGTCTGGTGTCCCCCAGTACTATGGTCCTGAGATGGTAGATCTATTGGATCTCTCTCTCACAGTGTCTGGTTGGTTGTCTGTGAGGGATTACTCTGTGTCTCTCTTCTACTGTTTCTGTAAGGATTGCAGGTATTTTGTATCACTGGAGTGTGTGCAATATTAGCCTCAGCTGAATCTATCCTTGGTCTAGAGTCTACTCCTGTTCACTGACCCCCATCTGATCCTCTCAGATGTTTATCTGTTTATCTGCAACTTGGTGTTCGGTGTTAATGGTAATGCAGTATTGTGGACACATTTGTTGGTATTAGCATCTATTGTCTATCTCTTATGTGCACAATTCGGTGTCCTCCCATTTGCTAATGTTATCATGATGGTCACAGATCCTTTCCATATATCCCTCCCCTTAGGCATGTCAGTGTGTGGGCTCCAACTAGACCGAGATTAATCCCTCCCATTCCCTCCCCATCCAGGTAACCTACAAAGTGAGTTCCCTTTCCCAAGCAAACCCTTCTTTGTCTTTTTATAGTAATGGGCTCATACAGTACTTGTCTTTCTGCAATTGATTTATTTCACTCAGCCTAATGTTCTACAGGTTCATCCACATTGTGAGATGATTTGTGTATCCCTCATTGTTCTTCAATGTAGCATAGTATTCCATTGTGTGCATATATCATAATTTGGTTATCCACTCATCCGTTGATGGGCATTTAGGTTGTATTCATCTCTTTGCTATAGTGAATTGTGCTGTGATGACCATAGGTGTACATACGTCTGTTCGTGTGCTATCTCTCACCTCTTTAGGATACATTCCTAGTAATGGAATTTCTGGTCAAATGGTAGTTCTATTTTCTGTTTTTTAAGGAAACACCATACTGTTTGCCATAATGGTTGTACCATTTTACAATCCTACCAGCATTGCACAAGAGTTCCAATCTCTGCAACCTTGCCAGCATTTGTTATTTTCTGACCTGTTGAACTTTGCTATTATTGCTGGGGTGAGATGATTTCTCATCATTGTTTTGATTTGTATCTTTCTAATGATTAATGGTCACGAGCAATTTCTCATGTGTTTGTTGGCTGCTGGTATATCTTCTTTGATGAAGTGTCTGCTCAAGTCTTTTGCCCATTTGTGAATTGGGTTATTTGTCTTTTGGGGGTTGAAGTGTTGAAATTTTCTATAGATTTGGAGATAAGTCCTTTATCAGATATGTCATAGGCAAATATTTTCTCTCAATCTGTAGGTTCTCTTTTTAGCCTTTTGATGAAGTCTTTCGATGAGCATAAAAATTTAATTTTTAGAAGATCCCAGTCATCTAGCTTCTCCTCTATCTCCTGCACATTCTGGGATATGCTTGATAGTCTATTTATGTCATAAAGTAGGGCTCCCAGATTTGTCCTTATTTTATCTTTGACGAATTTTATAGTTTTCAGTTTTACATTTAAGTCTTTGATTCAGTTTGAGTTTGTTTTTGTGTATGGGGTGAGGTATGGGTCTTGTTTCATTTTTCTGCAGGTGGATATCCAGTTTTGCTAACACCATTTGTTAAATAGGCTGTCTCTTCCCCATTTAATGGGTTTTGGACCTTTGTCAAAGATCAGTTGTCCATAGGTGGATGGGTCTATATCTGGACTTTCGATTCTGTTCCATTGGTCTATCTGGCTATCATTGTACAAATACAATGCTGTTTACTACTGTTGCTGTATAGTACTTCTTAAGATCTGGGAGTGTGAGACCTTCCATTTTGTTCTTCTTCTTCAGAAGTGCTCTGCTTATCTGAGGTCTCTTTCTTTTCCATATGAAATTACTAATTGGTTTTACCATGTCCTTAAAAAATTTTGTTGGAATCTGGATCGGGATTGTGTTAAATGTGTAGATGGCTTTAGGTAGTATTGATATTTTCACAATATTCTCTACCTATCCATGAACAAGGTAGGTTCTTCCATTCATATAGTGTCCTTGTTGTCTCTTGTAGCAATGTTTTATAGTTTTCTTTGTATAAGTATTTTGTGTCTGTGGTGAGGTTTATTCCTAGATATTTTATCTTTTTAGTAGCTATAGTAAATGGTATTGTTTCCCTTATTTCTTTATCAGAGAACTCTTTGTTGGTGTAGAGGAATCCAACTGATTTTTGTATGTTGACCTTGTATCCTGCCACTTTGCTGAACCTATTAGCTCCAGTAGTTTTTTTATTGAGTCCCTTGGGTTTTCTACATACAGAATCTTATCATCTCAAATAGAGATAGTTTTAGTTCTTCTTTGCCAATTTGTATGCCTTTTATTTCTCTTTATTGCCTTATTGCCTTGGCCAGGACTTCCAATACAATGTTAAATGGAAGTGGTGATCAAGGGCATCCCTATCTGGTTCAATGCCTTGAGTCTTTATCTATGAATAATGATGTTGGTCATTGGCTTTGCATATATAGCATTTATTATTTTGAGGAATTTCCTTTCTATCCCTATTTTGCTGAGAATTCTGAACAGGAATGGATGTTGGATTTTATCAAATGCCTTTTCTGCAACGATTCCATAATCATGTGGTTCTTTTCTTTTGTTTTATTTATGTGGTGGATTACAGTGATTGTTTTTCTGATGTTGAAACATGCTTGTAAACCTGATATGAATCCCACTTGGTCAGAGTGTATTAATTTTTTGATATGTCATTGGATTCTGTTGGCTAGGATTTTGTTAAAGATATTTGCATCTAAGTTCATAAGGGATATTGGTCTGTAGTTTTCCTTTCTAGTGATGTCTTTCCCTGGTTTTGGTATTAGTGTTATGCTTGCTTCATAAAATGAGTTTAGGAGTATTCCATCTTTTTCTGAGTTCAGGAATAGCTTGAGTAACATAGGTGTCAACTCTTCTCTGAATATTTGATAAAATTCTCCAGTGAAGCCATCAGGGCCAGGAATTTTCTTTATGGGAAGGTTTTTAATGCCTTGCCAAATTTCTTCTTTTGTAATAGGTCTGTTCAAGTATTCTATCTCTGAGTGGGATAGTTTAAGTAGGTCTTGTGATTCTAGAAACTTGTCCATCTCTTCTAGGTTCTCAAATCTGTTGTTGTTGTGTTAGGTGCTGTTGACTTGTTTCCAATTCATAGCAAGCCCATGCACAGCAGAACGAAACATCCCCTGATCCCGTGCCAGCTCCATGATCCTTGCTATTCTTGAGCCCATGGTCACAGCCACAGTGTCAATCCATCTCGTTGAAGGCCTTCCCCTCTTTTGTCAACCTCCACCTTACAAAGCATGACATCCTTCTCCAGGGAATGGTCCCTTCTGACAACATGACCAAAGTAGATGAGACAAAGTCTGGCCTTTCTTGCTTGCAAAGAGCATTTCAGTTGGACTTTCTCCAGGCAGATCTATTAGTTCTTTTAGCAGTCCATGGTACTTTCAGTATTCTTTGCCACCACCACAACTCAAAAACATCAACTCTTCTATCTTCTTTATTCATTGTCCAGCTCTCATATGCATATGAGGCAATTGAAAATATCATGGCTTGTGTCAGGTGCACCTTGGTCCTCAAGGAGGCATGCTTGCTCCTCAGCACTTGAAAGAATTCCTTTGGAGTGGACTTGCCCAGTGCTATATGTAGTCTAATGTCTTGACAGCTGCTTCCATTGGTGTCAATTGTAGAACAAAGCAATGTGAATTCTTTGACAACCTCAAGCTTTTCTCAATTTATTGTGATGCTGCT
>NW_006921865.1:3334118-3335092 GCF_000298275.1 Orycteropus afer afer | reverse complement strand
GCATAACCAAGTGAATGCCTCTAGTGGCACATCTGTTTGGTGAAATATCTCAATGGGTATTCCATGAATTCCTGGAGCCTTGTTCTTCACCAATTCCTTCATTGCAGCTTTGACTTCCTCCTTCAGTACCATTGGTTCTAGATCATATGCCACCTCCTGAAATTGATGAAGATTGATGACTTCTTTTTGGTACAGTGACTCTGTGTATTCCTTCCATATTCTTTTGATGTTTCCTGAATCATTCAATATTTTGCCCATAGAATCTTTCAATATTGCAACTTGCTTGAACAATTTCTCTTAGAAAGATCAGCACAAGGTCAGTACCATGAGGCAGAGGTTAAAGATGTCCAAATGTCTAAACTACCATACCACTCCATCATTTCAGACAATAACTCCTCCTCCCAGTAATTTCCCCAGTCTTAGGGTTCCGTATTTCGCTGTAATGCCTCACAGAACTCACAGACACCCAAGGGTTCGTCTCACGTAGTGGTGGTGGAGGCTGGCAGGCTGGCGAGTCCCAGGTCCGTGGGTAGGTTTGGAGGATCCTCTCAACTCTTGGGGATTGATGAACCTCGATCAGCAGATCAGATGATGGCTGCTGTCCCAAATCGAGGGGTGAGATGAGGGTGATCCAAGACACAAAACTGGAGCAAGAGGAGGTGAATCTTCCCAGGACATTTGTAGGTATACCCTCAAGCAAGCTAAAGGTGGTGATGTGAATTATACCCTCCAGGAAGGCAGGACTCAAGATACATTCCACCTGTGTTGCTCCAACAGAAATAACCTAAATTCCATCACAGAGTTGATTGCCAGTCATTATAGGGAACGACTACTACCAGCTGCCCAGCCAAGTTGATACCTGACCTTAACTACCACACCACCCCAAACAGGCATGGATAATGGGATTTACAAAATATCACAGAATGGAGGACAATGGCTAGAAGGGCTACATCAAGCAATTCACTGCACAACTC
>NW_006921865.1:3328373-3333175 GCF_000298275.1 Orycteropus afer afer | reverse complement strand
CTCTTCAAATTGTCATTCCTGGCATAGTAGATCATATGGTTGTCTGATTTAAAATGGCCAAACCCAGTCCATTATCAGGTCACTAATGCGTAGGATATCAATCTTTATGCATTTCATTTTTGACAACTTCCAATTTTCCTAGATTCATTACTTTATACTTTCCATGTTCTGGTTATCAAGGGATGTTTGCAGCAGTTTCTCCTCAATTTGAGTCATGCCACATTAGCAAATAGAGGTCTCAAAAGCTTTACATTATCCATATTAGTAAGGCTGGTTTTACTCTGATGATGCAGCTCTTTCCCAGTCCTGTTTTGAGAGCCTCCTAATCTAAGTGACTCATCCTCCTCCTCTGTATTGGACAATGTTTCTGGACTATCATAAAGTTGTGCAGTAATGTGTCAGACAGTGTTTCTCTGCTATTCATAATGTTTTCCCTGAGCAATTCTTTGAGAAGTGAATGGCCTCTTCCGTTGTCCTAGTCTGTCTCAGTCTGTAAGCCACATTGATACCTGTGCACCATGTGCACCCCACCGAGTGTGAAATACCAGTGGCACAGCCTCAAGACTCACAGCCACACATCACCACTGTAGGACAAACCGACAGACAAGTTTGTTTCCCTTAGCTGTTTGAAACCTCTTCAACCTCCCCTTACCTGGATCCCTACTGCTGCCTCCTCCCTCTTTCCTGGCCCCCTGTCCTTTTTCCTCTCCTTTACCCTGCTTTCCCACTTTGCCACTTGTGTGGCATGGCATGGGTTTCCTCCCCTCACCTGGATCCCTGTGGCTGACTCTTCGCTCTGTCCCAGTCCCCCTGGCCTTTTTCTATCCTTTTCCCTACTTTCTTGTCTTGCCACTTTGGGACATGACCTGGGTTCCTTCCCCTAACCTGCATCCCTGTGGCTGACTCCTAGCTCTGTGCCAGTCTCCCAGACTCAAATCTGTTGGAGTACAGTTTTTCATAATATTCTGTCAGTATCTTTTTTGTTTCAGGTGGTTCTGTTGTGATGACACCCTTTTAGTTTACAATTCTTGTAATTTGGACCTTCTCTTTCTTTTCCTTTGTTAGCCAATGGTTTATCAATTTTATTAATCTTTTCAAAGGACCAGCTTTTTTGTTTTGTTGATTTTCTCTATGCTTTTTTGTTTTGTTGTGTTTTCTGTTTTATTTATTTCTGCTCTGATCTTTATTAATGACTTACTTCTAGATACTGTAGGATTCTTTTGTTCTTCTATTTCTAGTTTTTGAAGTTGATGAGTTAGAGTGTTGATTTTGCTGCTTTCCTCTTTTTTGATGTATGTATTTACTGCTACAAACTGTCCTCTGTAGTGCTTTCACTGTGTCCCTTAGGTTTTGGTATAATGTATCTTCATTCTCATTTGTTTCTTGGAAATTTTTTAATTTAAGTTTTTATTTGTTCTATTACCCAGTAGTTTTTGAGCAGTGAATTGTTCAGCTTCCACGTTTGATTTTTTTCCTTACTCTTCTTATTAATTTCTAGTTTTATAGCATTGTGGTCCAAGAATATGCTTTGTAGTATTTCAATGCTTTTGAATTTATTGAGGCTTGTTTTATGTCCTAACATATGGTCTATTCTGGAGAAGGATCCATGTGCACTAGAGAAGAATGTTAATTGTACTTTTGTGGGGGGAAATGCTCTGTATATGTCCATGCGGTCAAGTTTGTTGATTGTATTATTGAGTTCTGCTGTACCTTTGTTTTTTTCTCGTTGACCTGTATTCTTTGAAAGTGGTGTGTTCAAGTCTCCTACTACTGTTGTAAAGTTGTCTATTGTCCCTTTTAATTCAGTTAATATTTACTTCACGTATTTTGGAGCACTTTCATTGGGTGCATAAATGCTTATTATCGTAATATCTTCATTGTCAGTTTACCCTTTCAGCATCATATTATGTTCTTCTTTGTCTCTTACGATGTTTTTTACCTTAATGTCTATTTTATCAGAAATTAATATTTCCATTCCTGCTCTTTTTTGGTTACTATTGGCTTGGTATATATTTCTTTCCATCCCTTAACTCTTAATTTGTTTTTATCTTTGTGTCTAAGGTGGTTGTCTTGTAGGGAGTGTATCAATGGTCTTCTTTTCTTATCCAGTCTGCCACTCTCTTTCTCTTGATAGGTGCATTTAGTCCATTCACATTGAGTGTAATTAGTGATAGGTATGAATTGATTGCTGTCATTCTATTGTGCTTTTTGTCATGTTGTTGGTGTTTCCTTGGTCCATATACTTTTCTGTGCTGAGTTCAGTTTATTGCCTAATGCTTCATCTTTTTCTTCTATATTGTTGATTTTGTCCTTATTAACCCATATGTTTTCCTTCATTCTGGATTTGTTTAGGGGGATTGTTAATTTTCTCTTTGGTTACCTTGAAGTGAATTCTTGTCTTTACATTTTTAGAACACTGACTTCTCTGATGACATTGTCCTGTTTTCCTCTCCATTTGGAAATTTGCACCTAGAAGTTTTATTCCTCCTAACAGGTTAGTTGCTGTTGTCTTGTGCTGATTGACTTCCTTGGTTTTTAGTGTACAATGTTTTATGGTCTTATTTTGAGTTTCTATTTCTGATTTTGTTTTAATGATGATGCCATGTATCCTGATTTTGTTGGTCTATGTTGTTGGTTCTCTATTGGAAGGAACTCCTTTAAGCATTTCTTGTAGGGTTGGTCTGGTTTTCACAAAATCCCTTAATTTCTCTTTGTCTGGAAATGACTTGATTTTGCCTTCATATTTGATGGATAATTTGCCTGGATATAGGATTCTTGGTTAGAAGTTCTTTTCCTTCATTTTTTCATATATGCCATCCCATTGCTTTCTTGCCTGCATGGTTTCTGCTGAGTAATTAGAGGTCAGCCTAACTGTTTGACTATTATAACTAACATTTCTTTTGTCCCAGGCAGCTCTCAAAACTTTTTCTTTATCTTTGGTTTTGGAGAGTTTGATTACAATATGCCTCGGTGTTTCTCTTGGGATCTATATTGTATGGGGTTCTATGAGCTTCTTGAACAAATATCTTTTCTTCCTTCATGATGTGGGGGAAGTTTTCTGTTAGTAGGTCTTCCACAATTGTTTTGGTGGTTTTTTTCACCTCTTCTTGTTCTGGAATTCCAGTAAGTCTTATATTGTTTCTGTTCATGTCATCCCATATAATTCTTAGGTTCTCTTCATTTCTCTTAAATCTTCATTCTGATTTTTCTTCATACAGGCTGGTGTCCAAGGATTTGTCTTCTAGTTGGGATAGGCATTCTTCAGCCAGTTCTATCTTACTCTTTTGTGCTTCTGCTGTATTGTGTAATTCTATAATTCATCTTCTGCTTTTCTAACTGCTGATTTTGTATGAGTTCTGATGGTGCACTACTCTCTTTATTTTGTTCTTGAATGATTTTCCTGAGTTCTTCCCGGGAACTGTCTGTGTTCTCCTTGCTTCTGTTTGGGATTTCCTTAGGCTCTTGTAAAGCTCTATAAACGTATCTTCTAAATTCCTTCTCAGATAATTCTATTGCCTCCTTTTCCTCCATGTTTAATGAGACCTTTGTTTGTGGTTTTGCTTCTAATGCCTTGTAATGTTTTTTTTTTTGTTTGATTTGAGGTTGACTGTTGTTTCCTACACATTTTGAGGTTGTCTTTAACTGTTGGTTATGTATATATTTGTTTTGTCTTGTTTTTATGATTTAATATTTTGAAAAGGTGGAGCTGGTGTATTTTATTTTATTTTTTAATTATTAATTCAGGTATCCTGAGTTGCTCTGCAGCTTTCTTTGTGATGGTGGAATCACTGTGTGGACTGTGGACGTGGTTTTATGTTTGTCATAAAGAGGGTTTAGAATTCAAACTGGGAGGTATTATGATGGCTGAATGTGGTTTCTTCTATTGGATGTGTGAGGTTATTGGCAGGGAAGGTGGGAGTGGAAGAGAGGAAGAAGGAAAGCTCCCCGTTACTAGGGGCAGTTTGAAAGGCTTTGAGTGGGCTGCTAATGATGATGTTGTACTGTTATTTACAGGCCTGCAGCTGAAGTTCAGCAAAGACTCCAGTTGTTAGGGGGTTGCCACTTTCTGCCAGGCTAAGATACACGCAAAAACCCCTCTCCCGAGGCCCCTTGGTGCCAAAAAGTGGACCTAAGACAACTGCCTGGCTCTGTGATCTGCCACGGGAGTTCGTTTCTTGGCCTGCTCATCCATGGTGCCAGCCCATTATGAAGTCCACAGTGGGAGTTCCTCTCTGGGCCTGCCCACCCATGGCACCAAAAATCCATTCACTTTCAGTGGTGCTGGAGTCAGGCTAGTGCCCGCTCACCCCCAGTGGTCCCATTATTACTGACAAAGTCAAGTGTGGGCCTCTCACTGCCACAAAGCTGACCCAAGCCTATTCAGTGATCCGTGGCAGGGCCACCTCCCTGGGCCCAACCTCTTGCAGCACCAATGGACTTTCTGTTTGGGTTTCAGAGGTGCTAGATGTGACTGTTTGCACATAGCTGACCCAAGTAACTGATAAAATCAGTTGCTGAAGGTAGATCCTTGGGGTGGTTGCTAGTATGCTGGTGTGGTTGCTGGTATGCTGGTGTGGTGTTTCTTTTTCCTTAACCCAGGGAGGTCTCAGATGGCCTTTCTCGCCTGCCAGTCAGCACTCCCCCAGGGAGGTCTCTGATGGCATTTCTCACCTGCCTGTTGGTGCTCTTCAGGGCAGATGTCCTGTTGTTATTTTTTTCCTCTGCCCCTTTCTTCTTTCTAATCCTATTCCCCTGAGTTTGGTGCACTCTGACTCAGTGAGCTGTTCAGAACACCAGAATCC
>NW_006921865.1:3323908-3327158 GCF_000298275.1 Orycteropus afer afer | reverse complement strand
AGACTGTGAGAGACTGTTGGCTGAGACCGGTGGGCTAGGAGAGAGACTGAGCATTTTTCCTGAACTTGAATTGTAGCCTGTGGTGCTTCCTTAATAAACCCCATAATCTGTGAGCTCTGTGTGGCCACTGCAGCGAATTATCAAACCCAGGAGAGACGTAGTGGGTGCTTTGGGAGGAACAGTTGGTGAAATGGCTGGAGGGAGGCAGCATGACTGTTCTTGCATTAATAGGCCTTGGGCGATTGATAGTGATTCTGTCTTCCTCTTGTGGGATTAGAGGAGGTCAGAACATGTGGCTTCCTCATCCTTTTTGCACCATCTCATTTGTGGTATATTCCTGTCAGAACAGCACTAGGTAACCAGAACACCATTTCTTTTTCATTGTGTTCTCATTTTTATTATATTGTTGCTGTTGTTATGTACCGTTGAGTTGGATCCAACTCACAGCAACCCCTCCTTGGGTTTTCAAGGTGGTATCACTATGGAAGTAGATTGCCCAACCTTCCTTCAGAAGAGTAGCTGGTGGATTTGAACCACCAGTCTTCTGGTTAGCAGTCAAGTGTTTTAGGTACTACACTAAGCAATGATAATTTATTCCGTAGTAGTGGAAGCGCTCCCCTATCTTGTATGACAATACCATTTCACGAAAAGATATCCAATGAAGTGACTTTGAAAGAGAGTCATAACTTAATTTAGGTTATAAATAAGAAATTTGCAGAGTTCTTTTAAATACTGCCAGAGGTAACATAGTGAAGTGATCCTTCTGAAAACCATTTACTATAGTGATACAGGCTTCAACTCAATTTAACTCATTTGGCAGATAGGACTTGAAAATGTAAGTGACAAAACTCAACTCAAATTTACTTAATGAAAAAAGGAAATGATTGTCTCAGAGTCTGGGGAGTTCCAGATACAGAGAGGCTTTTGATATGACAGGACACAGAAAATCCATCAAGGCCAGGATACTATTTTATTTCCATTTCCAATTCTTTCTTTTTCTATGTCATCTGTTTCATGGGTTCTGCATCATGATCTCTCAGAGAGCCAAGCTCATGACTCTTATTGCTAGCATTCCTTCTGGAAAAGAGCACTCTCTTTTCTCCCATTTAAAATCCCATGTCAAATTCTTAGCCTGATTTTCATTGGCATAACTTGGGTGATAAACTCATTCTCAAATTAATGTCTATGGATGGATGATTCAATAAATTCAAATCTGGGTCACATGCTTATGCCTGGTGCTAGGAGTTGGATAAATTGGATAAACGACAGTACTTGGTATGGGCGAAAGGGAAATTCCGTTGCAAATCACAGGCCTATTCTACACAAGATGAAAGACTTCTGGGTAAGCCTCTAAATCACTAAAGTTAATGTAAATTTAGAGCCACAATTCAGTTCAACAAGTATTTTTTGTACTTAGAACTCTTGGTATGAAGAAAGACCAAAACAGATCTCTCTAGGGTATTTGAGAGCAATAAAATTTAAACTTAAAACCCCTTTCTGATACAGAAGATCAAAACCATAGTGTCAAGGGAACTAGGATTGATATTTCTAGTTGGTGAAGCCCTGTTTACTCTATCCTTTCTTAGAAATTCATAACATTGACTAACATTTTAAGGTTCTGATAAGTCATATGATTAAAATATCAATTCAATATTTTATATCAGGTATTTCTCAAATAGATTTTACACAGAATATATTTTGTATGCTATCTATTAGTACTGAAAAAACAAACAAAAAAAAAAAAACTTGCATTCTATTAAATGCCATTGGGAAATGCCGACAAATTCTGCATCTAAGAAATGTTACATTTTTCACAATTTTCTATTTAAGTAGAATTTCAATTCTTTCCTTTATTTCAATAGATTAACACTTCTAATCATTATTTCTTCCTTAGTATTATTTGGGAATATAAATTTGATTCTTATACAACCAGAGAAACCAAGATAGTCATGTCCCTTTTCATCATAAAACCCTTGGGGAAATATGAGTTTCAAATTTAATAATTCAAAATATCAGCATGTTTCCAAAGACTAACATTTTAAATACTTAGTTTCCTTTTTGAGCAAACTGCTAAAAAATAAAATAAAGCATTCTAATATTTGTTTTTCGTGACCTCTGCTACTTCTCTCCCAAGAAAGCATACTTAAAATTAAGATTTGACACAGTTATGATAAACAGTTGATATAAATTATCTACCCTTTTCTTGTTATGCAACAAGAAATTGATTATGTCAGTAAAAACAAGATTAAGCCATAATAAATGGTAAAGTAAGTGCAGACTAATTTGGATTTTGAGAAGTATATTACAAAATTTTTTTTGAGCATGCAAAATAATGATTGTGTTGTTGTTAGTTGTCCCCCAGTCATTTCTGACTCATGGTGCCCCCTTGTGTGCAGAGTAGAACTGCTACATATGTTTTTCAAACCTGAGACACTTCAGAAGCAAATTGTGGTATCTGTCTTCTGACGTGCCTCTTGGTGGCTTCTATCTGCCAATCTTTCAGCTAGCAGTTAAATGCTTAATCATTTGCACCACTCAGTAACTCTCAATGACTGTGGACCTATTCCGGATTAATTACCTCTGTTGTCTTTAATATACACTGCATAATTTGTAGCATTTTGGGTGGTTTTTTACTTGAAGAATGTATCTAGCTGTCAGTGAGAGGGATGGCTTTATTTCCAACAATAAAAGCTATCATAATATTTTAGATATGATCAGGAAATACCAATGTTAGCATTGTTGTTTCTAAACTAATGTTATCTTGAAGTCATTTTTCGAGTCATAAAAAAAATCACAAATATTTTAACTATTTTGAAATAAGATCATTTGTATGCAAATGATATTTTACTCTTTATCATAATATTCTGATAAAGAAGGAAAAATGTATAGAGATTTAGAAATGTTTTATATTAGATATTAAAATATTCTAAGTTGCTAAAATCTCATAAGATTCTCCTTTAATAAAATCTCTTATTTTTTTAGAAAACATTTGAATTTTCTCTAATCCTATATTGACAATGTAGATATAAATTAAGTATAACACACAAACAAAAAAAAAAAAACACTGCCATCAAGTCAATTTTGACTCAGCAATCCCCATTGAGTTTCCAAGGCTGTAAATTTTTATGGAATAATTACAAATAAAGTGGTATATTTAAAAATATATATGTTCTTAGTTTTCTTATAGACAATTTTTTAAAAATTATATAACTGATAAAAAATCAAGCCCTTTAGAAATATGTACAGTTGA
>NW_006921865.1:3318097-3321637 GCF_000298275.1 Orycteropus afer afer | reverse complement strand
TAGTAAGTACTATGAGAAAGAGCCCCGGTGGCATAGTGAGTAAGGCAGGCTGCTATTTAGAAAGTCAGTGGTTCAAACGTACCAGCTGCTCCACAGGAGAAAGATGAGGCAATCTATTTCCATAAGGATTTACAGCCTTGGAAACCCAATGGGGATTGCTATAAGTTAGAATCGACTTGATGGCAGTGAGTTTTTTTTTTTTTTTTTAAGTACAATGAGAAAAATATGCAGTAGATATTATATGAGGATTCTCTCTAAGGAGGGATCTAATCCAGTTTTAGAATGGTGTAAAGTTTGATTCATGAATGCTCCTAGAGTTGCTGACAGCTGAGCTCAAACTTAAAAAAAAAATTGTCAAAGAATTTGCTAGGAGCATGATAGTATCAAATATCAAAGTTCCTTGATGACTACAAATAAACTTTCAATTTAACTCAATGAATAATTAATGAACTGTGATGCATGCTAAGGAGATGTACAATGACCTGTGAGAAAGTAGTTTTTTTTTTTTTTTTAAGTTTTTATTGTGTTGGGGTGAAAATCCACAGAGCAAACTGGTTTCTCACTCAACAGCTCATACACATTTTGCTTCTTGATTAGGAGAAGGTTTAATACCTATACTTCCTTTGTCAAGGGGATTAGAGGTAGTTTCTCTGGGGAAACTAAGACATTAAGCAAGTAATGGCAAGTGTGATGGGTGCCATAGAATGATGCTACAGTAATGTAAGGAAAAATAATTTAACCTAATCAAGAGGGTTAAAGGAGACACACAAGAAATTAATGTTTAAATTGAGACTTGAGCAATAAGTAGGACTTAACAACAAAAAAAAGGAGGGGGGGCAGAGGGAAAGGAAGAGTGGAGTGGTAGAATACCCAGTATGGCAGTAAAGAGGGAGAAAGAGAGAGGTGGATACATGCCTTATGAATCAGGTAAGGATTTTTAACTTCATCCTAGGTTCATTAGGGACCCTTGCTAAATTTTATGTTGGGAAATAACATGATCAGATTGGCATTAAAAAGAAGTCTTTCTGGCCATAGGAGGTAGGGATTAAACTAAAAGTGGATAGAAAAGTTAAGGAGCTGTTGCAGCATGCAGTTAAGACCATGATTTGGGCTGGGTGGTATTAGTGTGCATGGAGTGTTGGCCCTGTACCTTTTATTTTATAAAACATTTCATTTTATAACTCAATCAAAGATGAAAATGTGATATTGATAAGGTAATACAGGGTACGGGTAGAACAGTGAATTAAGCTTAGCTAAACTATGGTAATTGTGAATAAGAGCTGCAGAAAATTCATTGAAGAGATATTAACAAGGTAATGTATTTATTGAGTTACTATGCTGAAGGGAGTCTTCTAATTCTTCTATATTCTGGAGATACTATTATAAGTGGCACAATACCTAGGAAATAGGTTCTCAATAAGTATTTTTAAATTGATTAATTACTGTTTGAGACACAGACACAGGAGACAAAGCATGTGACATGATTATAAAAGTTTTGTATATCAGTGTTTTAAACAAGGGAGCTCTGACATTGTCACATTTATATTTCATTTGTCACTTGGTGGATTCTCTGGATGCTGGATTTGAGGGCAATGAGATTCTAGATAATAATAATACAGACCATTGAAATACTTCATGGAAAAGATGATAAGGACTTGAACCATCATAGAAGTAAGAGATACAGAAAAGAGGAAACAAATATGAGACATAGTTAGGAGACAAAATTAGAATTGATTGAATTAGACAGAGAGAGAGAAAAAAAAAAGTCAAAAGAGACTCCCAGTTTCTATTATTAAAGACTAATAAATGAGATTGCATGAAAATCAACATTCAAGTGGCCAGCACAAAGTAAGCATTCAGACCAAAAGAAATAAATCCACTGCCACTGAGTTGATTCTGACTTACAGAGATCTCCATTGGGTTTCCGAGGCAGTAAATCTTTACTGAAGTAGATTGCCTGGTCTTCCTTCTTCTGAGGGGCTGATGGGTTTGAACTGCAGACCTTCTGGTTAGCAGTCAAATGCCTTAGGTCCTGAGCCATGACAGTTCCTAAAGGAAGTGTCTAGAGACAGTTCCTAAAGGAAGTGTCTAGAGATTACTTATTAATGCCTTCCATATAATATCCTGCCAGTTTAAACTTGAGTGTAATCTTGAACCCTAGGTTTTATTATTATTTAAATCGTGGATGAAAATTGATTCACTGTCAGCCCAGCCCCCCCATGATTTAATGTAATGGGAGGATTCCTTAAAGACAATTTCTTGCAGGAAAATTTGTTATTTGTCTATTTGTGTTCTGTAGTTGATATACTTTCTTCTCACTTCTCTGAGCATTGGAAGAACAGCTACTAAACAGTTGTTTATTTTTGTGTGAATAACTTTCAAACAAACTGCTTGTGGATATTGATCAAATTACCATGAAAACTGCCCAAAAACTTTTCCCACAGTGTCATTATTCTCACATGGTCACCACTGAACCAAAATTACTTTTTGGGTAAAAGGGAAGAAATACATGAAACATACACTCCTGAGACCAACAACAAATAATTACGAAATAACTTCCAAATCTCAGATGCAATGCCATACAATACATTTCATGTCCTTTGGGGTTTTCAGCACTTTACTGGTCATTGTTGAATGCCTCTTGTCATATATCCTTGACACATCAAACACTGAGGTCACAATTTTTAGTTTATTTTATAAAAAAAAAATAGGTTTGATTTCATCATAATATAACAGGTATTGTCAGTGTTCACATCAAGAAAGAACTACAAAAAAGGAAATTCAATTAAAAAAATACCCTTCATAGAAATGTTTTATGTTCTTATTTTGCACATGATTCCTTCAACAATTTTTTTTTCAGCTCTTGTTCACCACTGCCATAACTTCTGCTAAGCTTGACTCATTGTTCTTCCCATATTCTATATTGCTTTATCAGTATCATATTTTCACCTTTGGTTAATTAATAAAATAAATTAGTACTTAGAATTTCAGTAAAGACAGAATTAAAAATACATAAATATTTATCATAGATGGGTAGAAGAGAATTATGAACAAAATTATTTTTAGACAGTCATATTTTTAAGGATAAAAATACAAACACTTGGATCTGAAAACTTTACCAGCCAAGTTAATTGCTCTGAATGACCTATGATCCTTGTAGTCTAATTATACCAGCCTCTGCATTTGGTTAAGCAAAAGCAACAGAACTCTACATAGTTTCAGGAAAAGTTGCAAAGAAGTTGATTTGCTTTCTTTAATACAAAATTTAAAAGTGCTATTTAGGAAGTCATTATGCTAAACCTTTCACTCTTGTAAACTGCTGGGAATAGCTATTTCCTCCTGAGCTTTCATAGACAACAAAAGCATCTAATACTTCTTTTTTGGTGTGTGTGTGATTTCGGTGAAGATTTACAGAGCAAATTCACTTTCCATACAGCAGTTCACAACCACTTTGTCTCACGACATTGACCACAGTTTACCACAATGCAACAGCTCCCCTCCCACTTCCTCCCCATAGTTACCTCTTCCCAGTGTCCATCC
>NW_006921865.1:3313794-3314907 GCF_000298275.1 Orycteropus afer afer | reverse complement strand
TGTCTGTGCCGTGCCGTCAGGATAGCTGCCAAACCACAGCTCCATCTGTCTCCTTTTTTGGTATTTTCATGCAAATTCTTCTACTAGTTGGGGTTTAGTCCACTTCTATATCCTTTCCTTCAAGGCTCAGGGGTCCAGGATTATTTTCTGTGTCTGTGTTTATTGGTCTCCCTTTTCTTTGTTGAAGAGGGTCTGTGCAGTCTTTCTGCCTAGTCCACCATCTTACCGGAACTCCCCTAATACTTCTTGATCAAGGCAAATGGAAAAACAGAATGTCTGGTGTATTATCTAGCAATGACTTTTTTTTTTTTTATCAGAATCATAGGTTTGTTTCTTCTTTGTGAATATACAAAATTTCAGATTAGACTTAGAGTTTGTGACATGTGAGAACAGAATCAGATCCCCTGACACCATAGAATATTTTCTCTTTTCAACATTGATAATTTAGAGTATTTGCAATATGCCAATGGTTTCAGGAGACAGTTTTTCCAGCAGGGTTTAGCAATTTCTTTGTTAGTGGACAGTCTATTTTAACATTATACATGTAAAGCTGAGTTCAGTAAGGTCCTGACTATAGAGTTGGGTTTCTCCATTTGTGATTGCTCATTCCTGATGGACAGAAAATCTGTCAATTCACACCCAAAGGCACATACAGTCCCCAAGCAGTCAAATTCCCATTAGTGTTGTTTTAAGAGGTTACGAGAATAAAATAATAAGAAAAATAAATCTCTGTGTCGCAATGAGTGAGTTCACTCTCATTGCAGTCCCTGCTGTTTCTCTGACAGGACCCACCGGTCTGATGTGGGCCCTGTAGCAAAGGAGGAATATGCTGCCACTGAAATGAATGTTCTCGCAGCCTGGTAAAGCTTTCTTCTACTGAAGGCCTGGCTATGGATTCTCAGCAGAAGGAGAATATCTTTTTTTTTTCCGAGTGAGAGCATTCAGGTATTGTCCCTTCATGCCAAATAGACTAGGCTCCTAATTTTCACTGTTTGTTAACTGCAATTTAAGTTGCTCATGAACATTATTACTTTCTGTGGTTCAGGATCTGTGCTCAGAAGTCTGTGTTGTGTGCTAGAGTCAGCAGAACCACAAACCCATTTACGTAGTCCC
>NW_006921865.1:3308614-3312564 GCF_000298275.1 Orycteropus afer afer | reverse complement strand
TTGCAACTTTGTAGGTACCAAGTTCTGGAAAAGCCCTTTCTCTGAGTCTATAGCTGTAAATTATCTGTGTCCCTAACCTATCTCTATCTCTATTTCCATATTTTTCCCTATCTTACTTCATAACATATCATTTACTTTTTTTCCTCTTCTTAGTGCTGACAGTGAAATTTTATTAGTGATATTTCCCTGATGTATGGATAAATCAGACCCTCAGTGATGATTCACGTTTGGATTCATACAGTGGCATCAGGAAGAGAAATGAAGACATCATAAAAAAAATACTACAAGGATTGATAAGTAGTGATATAAGCTGTTTAGGAAAGGTAGGCATCAAAGATGATGCAATGTATAACCATTTGATTGATTTGAAGAGCTCTAGTACTATTAATACTTCATGGTTTATAATCAGGAAAGGTGTGCATCAAGGTTGTATCCTTTCATCATAGTTATCCAATCTCTATGTCGAGTAAATAATGCAAGAAGCTGTACTGTAAGAAGTATGCAGTGTGAGGATTGGTGGAAAACTCATTAGCAATCAACCTGTGATACAACCTTGACAGATGACACAACATTGCTGGCAGAAAGTCAAGAGGACTTGAAACATTTACTAATGAAGATCAAAGACTATAACTTTCAGTATGGATCAATACAGCTTTCAATGTGGATTAAGCTTTAACATAAGGAAAATAAAAATCCCCATAATTGGACCAATAAACAACATCATGATAAATGGAGAAAAGATGGAAATTGTCAAGGATTTCATTTTACTTGGAGCCACAATTAATGCCCATGGAAGCAGCAGTCAAAAAATCAAACAACTTATAGATTGGGTAAATCTGCTGCAAAAGACCTCTTTATGGTTTTAAAGAGCAAAGATGTCACTCTGAAGACTAAGGTGAGCTTGACCCAAGCCATGATATTTTCAATCACTTCATGTGCAAGAAAACTGGACAATGAATAAGAAAGATCTAAGAAGAATCGATGCATTTGAAGTATGGTGTTGGTGAAGAACATTTAATATACAGTTGACTGCTAGAAGGGAGCTCTGGTGGCATAGTAGTAAGACATATGGCTGCTAACAGAAAATTGGTGTTTCAAACCTGCCAGGTGCTCTGTAGGAGGAAGATGAGGCAATCCACTTCCAGAAAGATTTACAGCCTTGGAAACCTAGTGGGGATCACTATGAATCAGAATCAACTGTATGGCAGCAGGTTTGGTTTGGTTTTTGGTTGGACTGCCAGAAGAACAAACAAATATGTCTTGGATGAAGTAGAGCTAGAATGCTTCTTAGAAGCATGGGTGCCAAGACTTTGTCTCTTGTACTTTGGTCATGTTGTCAGGAGGGACCAGTCCCTGCAGAAGGATATCCTGCTTGGTAAAGTAGATGGTGAGCAAAAAAGAGGAGGACTTCAATGAGATGAATTAACACAGTGGCTGCAGCAATGGGATCAAGCATAAAAATGATTGTGAGTATAATGCAGGACCAGGCAGTGTTTTGTTCTGTTGTACATAAGGTCAGTATGAGTTAGAACCAACTTTATGGCACTTAACAACAATAACAATACCACTAATAGAATTTATGGAGTCATAATATATGCATTGTTTACCAGGGAAAATCATTAATTTGTTGTTAGATTTATTGTGTTTGAGGGTGCACTTAGGTATCAAAGAGGAATGGTCATTCCACAACTAGAATTTCTAGAACCAAAAATGACTACAGAGAACCTTGATGTGGTCAACATTCTACCAGTGTCTCTGTCACTGTTCATCTATGGTGGAAGAAATCCTTGATCCCGAGTTAAAAAAAATATTGTGGGTGTTAGTAAAGTTCTACTCTCTGTCAAAATACATAAAGTTTCTTAAATAACTTAACATGAAAATAGTGGAGACTATTGACTGTCATAGTTATCTTTTGCAGTACCATTGTTCAGGAGAATCTCAAACTGCTAAAATTACTCCTGGTAAAAGAAGCACCAGACATATAAATGAGGTGGTGTACATGCTTTATCAGATTTGAAAATCTGAACCTGCTCTAAAATATTCTGGGAATAACATTTACCAAATTACTGTATAATCCTGACTGATGTCTGAAACCTAAATAAAGCAGAAAGGGAAAACTTGATGGGACTGATGTAAACAGAAATCTAACATACCTTGCATCAATCACCATTCTCCTTTATATATACAAGCTTTTTTTTAAAAAAATTTGTTGTGAGATGGGTGAAAGTTTACAAAGCAAATTCAACTTTTGTACAGTAGTTCATACACATTTTGTTTCATGACATTGACTGCAATTTCCCACCATGTAACAATTCTCTTCCCATTTCCTCCCCAAGGTTACCTCTTCCTGGTGTTCTTTCCTCCCATGCATTCTTGCCCCTCCAGCTGTCTCCCTGTTCAAACACTGACCTTCCATTCTCCCATGATTGATGACTCCAAGGTATGTATCTACCTGAAGTAAATGTTCACCCCTTAGGTCTTTCTATTATTTGACTGGAAGCCACAGAAGTGAGTTCAGTTCCAGACCTGAAAGGGTGGCTAGGGACTGTAATCCTAGTAGTCTCACCAGGCTCTATCAGACCAGCAAACCTTGTCTTTTCTTATGATTTTGAGTTTAGTTCCACATTGTTCTCTCACTCTATCCAGGATTTCCTGTACCAATTTCCCTCTGTAGTTGACAGTGATAGCTGGGCACCATCTAGTTCTTCTAGTCTCATGGTCATAAAGGCTGAGGATCACGTGGTCTACTAGTACCTTGGACTAATTTTTTCCATGTGTCTTTGCTTTTCTTCATTCTTCTTTGCTCTGTATGAGGAGAGACCTATCGTTGTATCCAGATGGCCGCTTGCCAGCTTTTAAGACCCCAGTAACTACTTACCAAATTAAGATGTAGAATAATGTTTTTGTTAGTATGTTATGCCAATAGAGCTTGATGTCCTCTGGGACCATTTCCCCAAGCCCACAGGTCCAACTGCTCACTCCCTCAGGGCAGCTGGGTGTGGCCAAGAAGTCACCATAACTTTGTCCCTTTCTGTTCTACTATACACCTGGAGATTCTTACAGCACATACAAATACACTTGTAGAAACATTGTCTGCCAACCCTATACATACTCATGGGCACAGTCCTCCATGCCTATATGTGTTAATTTTGAGACAATTTTCTACAGTTGTATGTCCCTGTTTTCAAAGTATATTAGGAGAGATGATTGTAGAAAGGAATGAAGATGGACAGGGAGAAAGAGCAAATAATTTTATATATAGACCAGTTCAACTGAATTTTATGAGCCAAAAGGAATTTTGGACAACTACGCAATGAATGTGCATAGCACTTTGCAATTCATTGTTATTAAAATATCTTCTTTTCTCCTTTTTTCTTGAGGTCTTATGACAAAGCTCTGTTAACCATGTGTATAGGGTTAAAGAAAAATTTTCAGCAGTAGATATTTTCTTGTCTTTTTATTTTTGCATTCAGAATGGTATATAATTGGACAGATAGAGAGAAATGAAACAGTCAATATGACATGAAACTTTCTAATTTCAGCTTCCTATTCAAACTTATTTTTTAAAAAATAATAAATTTTTCTCAAACTTATCATTGATATAACCTAATACACATTATTTTCAAGTTATCTGTATAATTCTTTTCTAATCACTGAAGATTTTTTTAAAAAAAGCTGTAATGCTAAATTTATAATACCCTAAGAGAACACATCTATCCTGAAGTACCATGCTGTCAGTGACAGAATTATATCCATAGGTTTACAAGGAAAACCAGTCAATATGACTATTATTCAGATATACACAACAACCACTAAAGTTAAAGATGAAGAAGTTAAATATTTTTACCAATGTCTGTGGTCTGAAATTGACTAAACATGCAAACAAGATGTATTGATCATTATTGGTGATGGGAATGTGAAAGCTGGAAACAAAGAAGCAACAGTAGCCA
>NW_006921865.1:3306902-3307414 GCF_000298275.1 Orycteropus afer afer | reverse complement strand
GGGTAAATATCAAGGGAGGCAGGAAACATCAAAGAAGATGGAAGGAAAGGAATACACAGAGTTACTGTACCCAAAAGAATTGGTTGATGTTCAACCATTTTAGGGGGTAGTATATGATCAAGAACCAATATACTGAATGAAGAAGTCCAAGTTGCACTGAAGGAATTGGCACAAAACAAGGCTTCAGTAATTGATTGAATACCAATTGAAATGTTTGAACAAACTGATGCAAGTCTGGGAGTACTCATTTCTCTATGCCAAGAAATTTGGAAGACAGTCACCTTACTGTGCCAATTCCAAACAAAGGTGATACAACAGAATGTGGAAATTATCAAACACTATCATTAACATCATGCACTGACATTGAGTCAATCCTGACTCATAGCAACCCTGACTCACAGTGACCTCTCCTTGGGTTTCTAAGGTGCTATCTCTATGGATGTAGATTGCCCAATCTTCCTTCAGAAGGAGTGGCTGGTGGGCTTGAACCACCAGACTTCTGGTTAGCATCA
>NW_006921865.1:3293383-3296523 GCF_000298275.1 Orycteropus afer afer | reverse complement strand
TGGGGCTGGCGTGGGATCGGGCAGTGTTTCGTTCTGCTGTGCATGGGGTCGCTATGAGTTGGAAATGACTCGACGGCACTTAACAACAACAACAACATAAAAACAAAATAAAACAAAAACCTCACAGCTGCACTAATAAGCAACATCATGATAAATGAAGAAGAGATTAAAGTTGTAAAGGATTTCATTTTACTTGGATCCACAACTAATACCCATGGAAGCAGCTGTCAAGAAATCGAAGGTCACATTACACTGGACAAATCTTCTTCCAAAGATCTCTTTAAAGAGTTAAGGAGCAAAGACTTCACTTTGAAGATTAAGGTGCGCCTGAAGCATGCTATGGTATTTTCAGTGGTGTCGTATGCATTTGAAAGATGGACAACGAATAAAAAAGACCAAATAAGAATTGATGCATTTGACTTATGTGATGTCAGTGAAAAATATTGAATGTACAAAGAAGAATGAACAAAGAACAGCTGGACAGTTTTTCACAAGTGAGGATGGAGAGACTTTGTCTATCATTCTTTGGTCATTTTATCAAAAGGTACCAGTCCTTGGAGAAGGATATTATGCTTGATAAATAAGATAGTGAGTGAAAAAGAGGAAGACCCTCAATGAGATGCTTGGACACGGGAGCTGCAGTGATGGGCTCAAGCACAGCAACAATTGTGAGAAAGGTGCGGGATCTGACAGTGTTTTCTTCTGTCATACATGAGGTTTCTAGGAGTCAGAAGGAAATCGATGGCATTTATCAACAAGAGAACGCGTTCCCAAATGTCAAGTTCTATGTTCTGTACAAGTAAAACTTAAACTCTGAATCATTACTTCAGAATGAAACTCTTTATTAGAATTTATCTTTTTTAAAATTTTCCATTTTCTGGTAACAGACATGAGGCCAAAGATGTTAAATGACTTGTCCACAGCCGTCCAGCTAATTAACATTGAATCCAGATCCTTAAGTCCTAGGGGTCGTAATCTTTAGGATTGTTGTAATAAACTTGAGGAAAATGTATGATTTTCAATATAACTCAGACCCTCAGTTCTTCAAATACCATACTTTTTATGAAAGAGAAGTGAGATAACATTTTATTTCCATGGATTTAAAATATTTTATTTGAATTTGTGTATTTTAAATTTATTTAAAAATTACTTTAAATTAGATGTCCAAACTCAAGTGAACTTGCAATGTTTTTGAAGTTCACACAAGTTTATTATATGGACTGGAAATCATCTGACTGCTATTTCAAGCTTTGATAGAAATAGAAAAAAAGTACCTCATGCAGAGTTTTAAATAGTAGAAATACTAAGGAATTAATATTTGACTTAGTATTCTTGTGACTTCTCTAGGCTGGCTGTCAGAACTAGGTACTGCATATCTTAGAAGTCAGCTCTATTAATATTTTCTAGTCCAGTAGGTTAGGAAAGTTCAAATCACTTTTGGCTAAATACCATCTTAATTTCCTCTTTTCCCACATTCTTTGAACTGGAAATCCCCTACGATTTTTCGTGTTATGAATTGGAAACAAATGTCAGATTTTTTTAGATTTTAAAAAACATTATTCAGTAAAGTTTCCGTATAAAGAAGGCTTAAGTTGATTATAACAAGAGAAGGACAATTTAAAATTATTTCATACTTCATAGTCTTTAAAAAAATATTCATGTTCTATTTTCTATAGAAATGAGAACATATTTCTTTCCTCAAATTCTTCTTCTTTTTTTTTTTTCTCTCTTTTCTTTTCTCAGATTTCTCCATTATGGGTTTCTTCTGTGCTATTTGGTATCCCTTACTCCAAAATTGGAAGATCTGGTAGTGTAGTGCCTAAGGCACTAGACTGCTAACCAGAAGGGTGGTGGTTCAAACCCACTAGCCACTCCATGGAAGGAAGACTAGGCAATCTACTTCCATAAAGATTTACCGCCTAAGAAATGCAAAGGGGGTTGCTATGAGTCAGAATGGACTCAATGGCAGTGAGTTTGGTTTTTGGTTACTCAAAAATTAAAGGGGAATAAATCCTCACAGGGATCCCTAACTAACACAGGACTAATACAGGATGCAGATATTTGATTATATTTTAGTCTCAGAACAATTTATTTCTCTTCAGAAATTTACTTCTCTTCAGAAGTATCATTTGGTATAAATGAACCCTAAGCAATTTGAATTCCCAAACATCTCCCTAGGCTGACCAGAGATGGTTGGAGATATTTCCCCCCGTGACAGAAAGAAACCAGTCAATGGCTCATCTAACACTTCTCATCAGTTTGGGTCCCTAAGGAACATTTTCCTCTGCTCTATTTCCCCACTTGCTCAGGGCTAGAAAAGCTGTTATCTTTTTTATTTTTTAAAATTTTGATTTGGGTGAAAGTTTACGGGCAAATTGGTTTTCCATTCAACATTTTGATTTGTAACATTGATTGCAATTCCCACAATGCAATAATCTCTCAATGCCATGGAGTCTGATTCGACTCACAGTAACCCCTCCTTGGGTTTCTGAGGCATTATCAGTACCAAAGTAGATTGCCTAACCTTCCTTTTGAGGAGTGACTAGTGGATTTGAACCACCAGCCTTCTTGGTAGTAGTCAAATGCTTTAGGCACTACACCACCAGATAATGAGTGCATACCTTCCTAGTATTATTCTTCACCTAACAGGCTTGTATATCATTTAGTTGAAAGTTGAGTCACAGGGGTGAATTCAGTTCCAGGCTTGAAGGGTGTCTTAGGGCCATAGTCTAGGGGTTCTACCAGCTTCTATCAGGCCAGTAATTCTGCTCTTCTCTATGATTTTGACTTTTGTACCACAGTTTAGTCCCAATGTATCTGGACTTCTTAAAATTTTCATTAATGAACAATGTGTTTAATTAGATGTAAAAACAAAACACTAGGATTGTAATTACAAATTGGCTACCTCTTTGCAAATCTTTATGTACTATTTTAGAAATTTCAGGGACAGGAAAATTAGAGTATTGAGTTTTTATTTATTTATTTATTGTGATTTGAGAGAAAATTTACAGAGCAAACTCACTTTCCATACAGCAGTTCACATACACTTTGTCTCATGACATTGACCACAACTTACCCCAATGCAACAGCTCCCCTTCCACTTCCTCCCAATAGTTACCTCTTCTCTGTGTCCATCCCTC
>NW_006921865.1:3291847-3292406 GCF_000298275.1 Orycteropus afer afer | reverse complement strand
ACTTTTACAATAACTGACTAATACAATATTTGTCTTTCTGTGATTGACTTATTTCACTCAGCATAATGTCCTCCAAGTTTCATCCACATTATGCAGTGTTTTGCAGATTCTATTTTATTCTTTAGGGTTGCATAGTATGCCATTATGTGTATGTACTACAGTTTGGTTATCCATTCCTCAGTTGATGGACATGTAGGTTGTTTCCATCTTTTGGCTATTGTAAATAGTGTTGTGATGAACATGGGTGTACATATATCTGTTCTTGTCATGGCTCGCACTTCTTTAGGATATGTACTTAGTAATGGAATGACTGGGTCAAATGGTATTTCTAATTCCACCTTTTTAAGGAATCGCCATAGTGCTTTTCACAGTGGTTGTACCATTTTACAGTTCTACCAGCAGTGTATGAGTGTCCCAATGTTTCCACATCCTCGCCAGCATTTGTTATTTTCTGTCTTGTTGATCTTTGCTACTAGTGCTGGGGCAAGATGGTATCTCATTGTTGTTTTGATTTGCATCTCTCTAATGGGTAATGATCGTGAGCATTTCTTCATATGTT
>NW_006921865.1:3289263-3289776 GCF_000298275.1 Orycteropus afer afer | reverse complement strand
GGTATAGTATCATATCATCAGCAAATAGGGATAGTTTGACTTCTTCCTTACCAATTTGGATGCCTTTGATTTCCATTTCTTGTCTTATGGGCCTGGCTAGGACTTCCAGTACAATGTTGAATAGCAGTGGTGATAGAAGGCATCCTTGTCTGGTTCCTGCTCGCAAGAGGAATGGTTTCAGTCTCTCTCCATTGAGAATAATGTTGGCTGTTGGATTTGCATAGATGCCCTTTATTATGTTGAGGAATGTCCCTTCTATTCCTATTTTGCTGAGAGTTTTGATCAGGAATGGGTGTTGCATTTTACCAAATGCCTTTTCTGCATCAATTGATATGATCATGTGGTTCTTCTCCTTGTTTTACTTATGTGGTGGATGACGTTGATATTCTAATGTTGAACCATACTTGCATACCTCATATGAACCCCGTTTGGTCTTAATGAATGATTTTCTTGATATGTTGTTGCAGTCTATTGGCTAGGATTTTGTTGAAGATTTTTGCATCTATCTTCATG
>NW_006921865.1:3274635-3287683 GCF_000298275.1 Orycteropus afer afer | reverse complement strand
ATATATATCATCCAATTGTCTTCTTGCTTGCATGGTTTCTGTTAATGAAGAAAAAAATGGGAAAATACACAAAAAGAAAAACAAGGAATGGGGTTAACCATGAGAAAGAAAAAAAAAATTGGAACGAGAACAGGTAATAGAAAAAAAGCTGAAAACTAGAACCTTGGAGGGGAACAATGAAAAGGACAAAAGTAATAATAATAATAGTTGTTTTTAAACAGACAAAAACAAACAAACAAACTAAAAACCAGAAAAAAAGAAAAAAGAATCGGGGCAGGGAGGGACAGTGCACCCAGGCTCCATCGGAGCACACAGACTGGGATACAATTCCTGCCAGCCTAAAAGGTGGGTGGGAGTGAGGGATGGCCAGACATCCATTCACTAAGGGGCTGTGGGGTATAAGAGTAATAAGGGGAATGTCACACCTTTCCAGTTGTTGCATCCCAATATCCAAACTGGTCAAACCACTTGAAAACATTCAAAATGGCTGTGCCCTGTGGACAGGCAAAAATCCACAGCTCAACCCTCCTTCTTTGCTGCTTCCCCTTTTATTCACTAGCCACCAGAGCAGTCCTCCATGCAGCCTCTGGCTAGCAGGGCCTATTTTTAGGTTAATTCTTAGGTCCTACCACCGCTCGGCAATATCCGAGCTGTCTGTGCTTGCTGCCAGACTGCAGCTCCGTGTGTCTCCTTTTTTGGTGTTTTCATGCAAATTCTTCTGCTAGTTGGAGTTTAGTCCACTTCTATATCCTTCTCTTCAAAGCTCAGGGGTCCACAATTATCTTCTGTATCTGTGTTAATTGGTTCCCCTTTTCTTTGTTGAAGAGGGTCTGTGTAGTCTTTCTTCCTCTTCCACCATCTTACCAGAACCCAGTATTGAGATTTTTATAAACATAGAACAAAGGTTCAAATAATGAAATTACAAAAGGAAAACATGGGCTGCTGAATGGCTACTAAATTGAATGGGACTTACTCCCTTATCGGAAAGAGTAGAACTGCCCCACAGGGTTTCCGATGTTGTATGTCAGAATAGACTCAGTGGCAGTGGGCTTGATTTTATTCACTCCTTCTATGTTAATTAATTGTGTTTTCTACTATGAAGAAGAGTTATTCCTCTCTCCATTTATTTGTTCAATTACATACTTATTCAATAAGAGCTCATGGAAATTTTTATATTCTTTAGGCAATAATCAAATACTTTCATCTTGTTGTTTCTCAAATTGTTCTTACTTTGACCGTGTATTTTTTTCAGTTGCCTTTGCTCCCTTTTGGTATGTTTTTGTCTTTTTTTTTTGAGTACTTCCTTACTTTCTGGCACCAGAAGATACTCCAGGCTCATTTTTTATTTTTCCTGCTCCAGCCCTGAAGTCTGCCATTTCTGTAAGGAGCCCTGGTTTCTTTTATTGGGAATGGAATTAGAAACCAATAAGTTGGGGCTAGTTGGTTAGCACCACATTCCTTTTTTTTTTTTTAAATGATAATTCAGGAATCGCAAAATATATTGAACATATCTTGTTCCATTTAGAGTAAAAATAGCTTTGTGGAACCTCAAACCCCGCTCTTTCAAAAAAAAAAAAAAAAAAAAAACAGAAAAACCAAAACATTGTCATTAAGTCATTTCAGATTCATAATGACTATAGAGGACAGAGTGGAATTGTCCAATAGGGTTTCCAAGGCTGTAATCTTTACAGAAACAAATTGCCACTTTGTCTTCCAGAGTGGCTAGTAAATTTGAACTGCTGACCTTTTTGTTAGCAGTCAAGTGTTTAACCACTGCACCACAAGGGCTCCTGTGGCATCCCAGAGCTCCTGTAGAGAATATACATTTTTATTTTTATAACATATATATGAATACATCCATGTATATATTATAAAATATATGTAAATGATGACAAATGATGAAGTAAATCTCTGAACAGAAGATTTCAAAGGGCAGTTCAATAGGATAAAGTAAAGTACTATGTTGTTGTTTGGTGCTGTTAAGTTGTCCATGACTCATAGTGACCCGATGCACAGCAGAATAAAACATTTCAAGGTTTTGTGCCAGCCTCATGATCCTTGCTTTATCTAAGCCCATTATTGCAGCCACTGTGTAAATCCATCTCATTGGGGGCCTTCCCCTTCTTTGTTGACCCTTCACTCTATCAAGCATGATATCCTTCTCCAGGGAATGGTTCCTCCTGACAACATGGCCAAAATAGGTGAGATGATGTCTGGCCATTCCTGCATCCAAGGAGAATTCTGTCTGCATTTCTTCCAGGATAGATCTGTTAGTCCTTTTAGCAGACTATGGTAATCTCAGCATTCTTCTCCAGCACCACAACTCAAAAGCATCAACTCTTCTTTGGTCTTCCTTATTAGTTCTCCAGCTCTCACATGCATAAGAGATGATTGAAAATAACATGGCTTGGGTTGTTGTTGTTATGTGTCATCGAGTCAAACCCGACTCATAGCGACCCCTCCTTGGGTTTCTGAGGCAGTATCACTACGGAAGTAGGATTGCCCAACCTTCCTTCCGAGGAGTGGCTGGTGGGTTTGAACTGCCAGCTGTCTGGTTAGTCAGGCAAGTGTCTTAGCCACTATGCTACCAGAGCTCCCATGGCTTGGGTTAGGCACACCTTAGTTTTCAAGGAGATATCTTTACTCTTCATCACTTGAAAGAGTTCTTTTGCAGCAGATATGCCCAATGCAATATGTCATCTGATCTCTTGACTGCTGCTTGCATTGGTGTTGATTGTAGAACCCAGTAATATGAAATCCTTGAAAATTTCAATCTCTTCTCCATCCTCTGTGAAATTGTTTATTGGACCAGTTGTAAGGATTTTTGTTTTCTTTATATTGAGGTGTAATCGATACTGTGGACTGTAGTCTTTAATATTCATCAGTAAGTGCTTCAAGTAGTCCTCACTTTCAGCAAGCAAAGATGTGTAATTTGCATATCACAGGTTTTTAATGAGTCTTCCTCCAATCCTGATGCCACGTTCTTCTTCATATAATCCAGATTCTCAGGTTATTTGCTCAGCATACAAGTTGAATAAGTATGGTGAAAAGATACAACCCTGACACACTCCCTTCTTGATTTTGAACCATGCAGTATTCCCTTGTTCTGTTCATATGACAGCCTCCTGGTCTGTGTACAGGTTCCTCATGAGTATGATCAAGTGTCCTGGAATTCCCATTCTTCTCAATGTTATCTACAATTTGTTGTAATCCACACAATCAAATGCTTTTTTTGCACAGTCAATAAAACATAAGTAAACATCTTTCTGGTATTCTTTGCTTTCACCTAAGATGCATCTGGCATCAACAATGATATTCCTCATTCCAAGTCCTCTTCTGAATCCAGCATGCATTTCTGGAAGCTCTCTGTCAATATACTGCTGCAACCATTTTTGAATTATCTGCAGCAATATTTTACTTTCATGTGATATTAATGATATTTTTTGATAATTTGCACATTCTGTGGGATCACCTTTCTTTAGAGTGGGTACAAATATGGATCTCTTCCAGTCAGTTGGCTAGACAGCTGTCTTCCAAATCTCTTGCCATAGCTGAGTGAGTGTGTATTTAGTTCCTTGAAATATTAACTAAAGATAATGAGAAGCCATCATGATTAAAAACACTTTCCAAACATTCTTCAAAAACTCTATAGACTTTCACAAATTTTTACCAATATTTGAAATATGAAAATTTTACTATTTGAATTCACCAAATTAATTATTAAGCAATACATTTTCAAAGTTTCTTTTAAATGTCTCTTAATTATAAGCAAAGCAAAAATACATGCATACAACTGGGAACACATGTGTTCTGTTATTGTTTTTCTTCTCCTGCAAGTTGTGTTTCACTCTGCCACAAGGAAGAACCAATGTTTCAGTGTTGGTTAATCTTCTTGTTATGGAGGATTTCTATCTCCATATTTGAAGAAGTTGAATATTAAGAAATGGCCTGGATCCCCAGTCTAGGCCGGTACTGGTTCATACTCTTTCCTGCTCTGAATTACATCACAAAGCATCCCACACTGACTTGATAATGAATGAACAATTAAAACCACCACACAAATAATTTATTGCCCAGCAATCTACTTCTGAAAGATTGCAGCCCTGAAATCCCAATGGAGCACAGTTCTGCTTCACACATGGGATTGACAAGAGCTGGAATACCCTCAAAGGCAAATGGAAAAAGGATTACTAATTAGTGTCAGTTCTCAAACCTCTCCCATCCCTCTCCACCTGCAACTTCTGCACCTTCTCATATAACAAAGACGTTTTGATTTGGGATGGCTGTATCAATTTTTTTATGATTTCTCATTCTTATCAGTATAAGAGTTTTGAACAAACTCAATGTATAGAGAGTTATTTACTTAAAAATTGAGTACATGATGTAATATACTAATATATTATGGTTATGATGAAACTCAATGAAGCCAGAAAATATAAAAATATGAGATAAATAGGGAATGAGTTAATTTTTTCGTTGACAGTACAAAACTTCTTTGCTGTCACTAACATAATTAATATATTAATATTTTTAGTGAAAGAAACACGATTGACTATATTTTATTATTTTGAAAATCCAATAGTATTTTCCTTTATTTATTTTATTTCAATATATGACTTTTAGTGGCAGTCATAGCCATTGCACTATAAAACACAAAGATTTAAATAAAAGCAAAATACAATTCTTGATTTTCAATCTCAGTTGTATTATGCAATATTTGAATAATGAAATTGAGCTAATTTTTATCAGTGTTTTTGAAAGGTTCCAAAAGGTGTTGGATATTTATATTTGAACAGGTTCAAAACCACTTTTTTTTTAATTGAAGAATAGTGTTCAGAAACCAAGATTTGGATGTTAGTTGTTATGTAATCTTGCAAAGATTTTTCAGGTAAGAAATTTCTGTTCTCTTTATGGCAAGTGAAACAGGTCAATAGCAAAGGGGTAAATATTTTATGAACTCATTCATATAAAATAGGTAGAATAGGTAAATGTACAGAGACAACATAAAGCTTATTAGTGGTTACCAGGCATGGGAGGGAGAAAAGAAAGGCAAGTTATTGTTTACATTGGAAATTTGACAACACATACTGGTGTAGGTTGCATAACATTATTAGTGTAACTAATGTCACCATATAGTATTTGCAGAAAACACTGAACTAGCAAATTCTTTATTATATTTTCACAAAAATAAAAAAGTGGGGGCTAAGTTTCTGTTAGTTCAAGTTTCAAATTTGGAAAATTTGGAAAAAAATATGGAAAAAGTTGAAGTTTCAAATATGGAAAATCAAGACTCTTAAATGGTGACATATTATTTGCAGCAAAACAGAATACTTACTAATGGAATGTTTCATTTTTTAAAATATAAATGAGCTACATTTTCAGTTATTGTTGAAATGCTCCTTTTTCTATGAAAAGGCCAATTAAACATGTTTTTTTTTCAATATTTTACTATTAACAACTATTTATTATCATCAAAAAAGCTACAACTTTGTAATAATCCATTTTTGTCAAAGCAAGGCATACAAATTATTTAAGCAATATTCAACTTATTAATTCAATAAGTATATTAAATGATTAATTTACTCACTGGATGAATGGTTGAGAGACATGTTGAGGTTTTGTGTGATGCAAAATAGTTTAACAGTTCATCTCCATCTTATTACAAAGTTTGATGATTCATCTATAATTTAGACATTTTTCAAAAAGGAAAAACTAACCAAATTGATGGTACCTTGAATATGTGGGTTTAAAATAGTGATTTTAATATTTTCCTTTGAAATGAATGAATTTCACCTGTGGTGATTTTCTATAAATTTACCCTGGAATCTTTTAAAAAGTTCAGGTAATGAAATCACTCCATTAGTGGTTAAACTTAACAGTCTTCCCCTAAAATGTTATTGCATGGAAAAAGTCTTTACCACTGAATTTTATCTTCTCTGGTGAGCTTCTACTAAAAATAAATAAATAAAAACCCAAAGTACTCTTTTATGTATTTTAGGAGTAAAAACATTATACAGTAGCCAGGAAATGTAAACATTAACATTTTCATCCAATTTTCACATGATGAAAAAAAATCTAAAATTACTCTCCTTAAAGATCCTGCCACACTTGCTATGTGTCCTCCAACAGTATTTGGAGTGTATTTTAGTTACTACTCTATAATATTCTGTGCATAATTTCTACTTTATGTATGCAGTACACGGAACACCTAGATACACCTGTCAGTTTGTAGTCCTACGGTGGCTTGCATGTTGCTGCGAGGCTGGAGGCTACACCACTGATATTTCAGGGTCACCCATGATGGACATGTTTCACTGGAGCTTCCAGACTAAGACAGACTTGAAAGAAGGAAGAGGCCATTAACTGCTTAAAGTATTGGCCAGTGAAAACTTTGTGAATAACAGTGAAACACTGTCCTATATATATTGCTGGAAAACTTTATGAATAGCCCTGAAACATTATATGATATAGTGCAGAAGATGAGCTCCTCAGGTCAAAAGACACTCAAAATATGACTGGGGAAGAGCTGCCTCCTCAGAGTAGAGCTGATCTTCATGATGTGGATGGAGTAAAGCTTTCAGGACATCCATTTGCTGATGTGGCATGACTCAAAATGAGAAGAAACAACTGCAAGCATCCTTTAATAATCAGAATATGAAATGTATGAAGTATGACTCTAGGAAAACTGGAAGTTGTCAAAAATGAAAGGGAACACATAAAGATCGATATCCTAGGCATTTGTGAGCTGAAATGGACTGTTTTTGGCCATTTTGAACCAGAAAACTATATGATCTACTATGCTGGGAATGTCAAATTAAAGAGGAATGATGCATTATTCATTGTCATAAAGAATGTTTCAAGATCTCTCATGAAGAACAATGCTGTGAGTGATAGGACCATATCCATATGACTACAAGGAATACCAGTTACTACTACTATTATTCAAATCTATGCACCAACCACCAAAACCAAAGAGGAGGAAATTGAGAATTTTTACAAACTTCTTTTTACCAAGTCTGAAATTGACCAAACATACAATCAAGATGTGTTAATTACCACTGGTGATTGGAATGGAAAAGTTGGAAACAAAAAAGAATCACCAGTAGTTGGAAAATATGGCTTGGGTGATACAAATAACGCTAGAGATTGCATGAGAGAATTTTGCAAGACCAATGATTTATTCATTGCAAATGCTATTTTTCCACAACACAAACAGCAGGTATACATATGGACTTCGTTAGACAGATTCTGATTTCTATCAGATTGACTATATCTGTGGCAAGAGGCCATGGAGAAGCTCAATAGCTCCAGCCAAAATAAGTCCAGGAGCTGACTGTGATAAGACCATCAACTGCTCATATGCAAATTCAAATTGAAGTTGAGGACAATTAAAACAAGTCCACAAGAGCCAAAATATAATCTTGATTATATCTCTTTTAGATTTAGAGACCATCTAAAGAATAGATATGATGCACTTAAAAGAAACTTTGAAAATTTATTGTTTAATAATTAATTTGTTGAATATTTTTTAATATTCAGATAGTAAACTTTTCATATTATTTGAAAATTTTATTTTAATACTTGACTTTTCCTCTTAAGCTTCCCTGTGAAATCTTTTCAATTCTTTTACTTCTTCATTTCTTCCATTTGCTTTAGCTAATCTATGTTCAAGAGCAAGTTACAAAGTCTCTTCTGACATTCATTTTGGTTTTGTTCTTTCTCTTGTCTTTTAAAATGACTTTTTGCTTTTTTCATGTATGATGGCCTTGATGTCATCCCACAAGTTGTCTTGTCTTCAGTCACTAGTACTGACCGCATAAAATCTATTCTTGAGATGGTCTCTAAATTCAGGTTGGGTATATTCAAGGTCCTATTTTGGCTCTCCTTGTTTTAATTTTTTTTCAGCTTCAACTTGAACTTGCGTAGGAGCAATTGACAGTCTGTCTTATAGTCAGCCCCTGACCTTTTTCTGATTGATGATACTGAGAGTCTCCATTGCCTCTTTCCTCAGATATAGTTGATTTGACTCCTTTGTATGCTGTCTGGTGAGGTCCATGTGTATAGTCACCATTTATGTTGTTGAAAAAAGATATTTGCAGTGAATAAATTGTTGGTTTTGCAAAATTCTTTCAGGCAATCTCTGGCATTTTTATCAGCAAGGTCATATTTTCCAGCCACTGATCCTTCTTCCTTTCCTACATTCACATGCAATCCCTAGTAATTATTGATGCATCGTGATTGTGTGTTTGATAATTTTCAGACTGCCAAAGTTGAGAAAAATCTTTTATTTCTTCATTTGGCATTGTAATTGATGAGTAAATTTGAATAAGAATTGTATTAATTTGTCCTTCACATAGTCATATGGATATTATCCTATCACTAACAGTGTTGTATCTCAAGATAGTTCTTGAAATGTTCTTTTGGATCATGAATTTGATATCATTCACATTTAGTCATTTACTGGAATAGCAGACCATATGATTGTCTGATTCAAAATGGTTAATACCAATCCATTTCTGCTTACTAATGCCTAGGATATCATCTTTATGAGTTCCATTCATTTTTAACAAGTTCCTGTTTTCATGAATAAAGTAGATTCACACTTTGTCTCATCCACGTTGCAATTATAAATGAATACTTGCAGCCATGTCTTCTCATTTTGAGTCATGCCACATCAGCAAATGAAGATCTTAAAAGCTTTACTCCATCCGTTATCATTAAAGTCATTTGTACTTTGAGAAGACAGTTTTTCCCCAGTGGTATTTTTGAGTACCTTCCAACCTGTGAAGCTAATCTTCCAGCACAATATCAGGTAATTGCCCATTATTATTCATAAGATTTTTCACTAGCCAATTTTTTAAAGAGAAGTAGATCACCAGGTCCTTATTCATAGTTTGCCTTAGTCTGTAAGCTCTGCTGAAATCTGTCTACCACAGGTGACCCTGTTGGTATTTGAAATAGCAGTGGCATAGCTTCTAGTGTCATAGAGACACACAGGCCAGTACATTATGACAAACTGGTGGATGAGTGGTGAAGCAATGACAATCACTGCTTTGAAAATAAATGCTTAATGTTATTCAAGTTTTATAACTATGAGAAAAAGGTTGTGATACAGATCTGGTAAATTTCCAGCAAATACTATTCTAGATAAAGAACTATAATTATTTTCATGATAAATCACATTTATGATTGTATTACAATACCTCTGATTTATTTTATTTCTGTGGATGGGACAGTTATTTCCAGAATCATTACTTATTGTCAAGTTATGCTTTGTATGAATGATATAAGAATGTACATAAATTTTCAAATGCATAAATAATGCATGGAAAGTAATTAAAACATTGACAAATGAAACTGTAAGTGTTAGCATTTCTCTTGGTGTAGAATCCATTGACACTAAATTATATCTTGACAGTCTTTACTTTCTAGGGTTAACAAAGTATAAATTTTCGTTAACTGATATCTTTGAAATAAAATGCTTTTTTCATATTCTGTACTTTAGCTGAAGCTAGGCTTATTGCCATTTAGCTATTGAGGTTTTAGAAAAACTTTATCAGTTGTAGTCAATAAAGTCTTTTTTGGTTCAGTATTTGAAAGGAAAATTCACATCATCTACCTTAGTTCATATAAAGAATATATGAGATATTTATCTTTTTGTACATAATATGTCTCTGCCTCTTTACTACTTATTTCTTGGCTTTTAGCTCTGATACAATGCATTTGAAACGATGGGATAAGTGAAGATACTAGTATGGTGGAAAATAAGATTGTCAAACCTTCAGAAGTATATAGATTACTACAGACAGAAGAATATAGATTACTACAGACAACACGAACATAACTTGGAAACATAAATTAGACTCTCCCAACAGGCTCTTTAGATCAATAAACCATTTAAAAAGCTTTCAAACTTGAACTCTTGGAAGCTTTTAAGATGCTGTGAATTGAAAATGTATGTTTTACAATGACCTAAGAGCATTGGTGCACATTTCAGAGGCTGATTCTTAAAGATGGATGATGTCTTAAAATTGTGTGACAATATTATATGAACACATCTTCATATATTATTAAAGACACTGCTATCAAAAAATGTTCTGTTTTTTGTGGGTTATATTAAATAACAAAACATAGAAGATGAGATAAACCTTGGGCTAAACTTGAATTTTTTTTCTGAATTCTGAAAAGGGTAAAAAATATCAACTAATTTCTCAGCAGCAATTCAGTCAAAAATTGAAGTCCTTAGTACCTTGTAACATGGGAAAAGGAGAAACTCTAAAAAATGGCTTAAAATTGGTGTTTATATTCACTTTGATGAATGTATAAATTCTTCATTGAGAATCAAGGAATTTACACTACCAGTGTGATTACTTTCATATGGAGATTAAACAAACTGAGATTATTGAAGACACCCAAAACTTCAAGATTATTTGGATAGAAATAATTGAAACTTTCTGGTGGCATAGTGCCTAAGGCATTTGAATGCTAACCACAAAGCTGTTGGTTCAAACCCACCAGCCACTCCTCAGAAGGAAGACTGGGCAATCTACTTTCGTAAGGATACTGCCCTGGAAACCCAAGGAGGGGTTGCTATGAGTTGGATTTGACTTGACAGCAGTGAAAAAAAAATGTATTTTAGGTAAATTTGAACATAAATTTTGGGAGTTTAAAATATGTTTCCAATAGTGAGTTGATGCATTGGGAGTATTCTGACAAAAACTATTTTACAGACAGTGTGATTGATAGAAGCTACAAATTTCAGTTTCTTTCCATTTTGCTTAATACACTATTGACTACTAGTTTATATCTGAAACTCTAGGCCTGGCCTCCTCATATCTACTCTTGCCTAATGCATGATTTAAATTTCAACTGTCCACTAATTGGATTTTGTGTACTCATATAATATGTATCCAGAAACTGGTAAAGAGCTGGCATCTCATTCCCATATGACCATATGAATTGCAATTATTTTTCTCTCATAATTTTTTCTTTTAATCTTGGGCTGAACTTTTTCTCCTAGTATCTGCCCTCAGACCATCCTTTCCTTATAATCCCTTTGGCAAACCTTTTCTAATTCTAAACAGACACACTCTCAGATGTGACTGTATATTCTCTCTCTGCCTATCTGCACCTTCAGATGGAATTCAGAGATTTCCTCCCTACTCTACCTGATGTTTGATTCTTTAAATTAAGCTTTGATCTTGCAGTTAATGATACTGTAAAAAACTTGGTAAATTTCAGATTTTTTTTTCTCAAAATTATGAATTTTGAAACTTCTCATTTTCATTTTTTTGCACAATCAATATTGTTATCAGATATTTTCCCACATTTACTCTGCTAGTATTCATCTCTAGGAACTCTGGTAGCATAGTGGCTAAAGCACTTGACTGCTAACCAGAAGGCTGGTGGTTCAAACCCACCAGCCACTCCTAGGAAGGAAAGTTGGGCAATCCTACTTCCATAGTGATACTGGCTCGGAAACCCAAGGAGGGGTCGCTATGAGTTGGGGCCAACTCGATGGCACATAACAACAACAACAAGTATTCATCTACATGATGTAAAATTTGAAAAAGGTAGTGAGCTGATAGCAATGTTAGAAGATACATAGTTCTTACCCAAAGAGGCTACATTAGTGGAAATTATTTGGTGAACAAACCAAAATTCTATTTTTCTGATCCTCAGGCACATGAAATTTTAGAGTATTAGAGTGAATCTAGCTTTCTAAGACAGAGTCAAATTAACCAGATACCTTACACTGACGTAAAAAAGCTAAAAGGTAAAAGTATTAACTTTATCTGGTGAGTTAGGATATGCATGTTATCAAGACTACTTCATTCTTTTCCAACAGACTGAAACTAAATCATGATAAAAGTTTATTGGGGGAGAAGAAAAAGGGGCATGAATTATGTGATATATATATTTTTAAGTAGATCTCCTTAAGACAACCCTACTCAATTATCTCTACAGTGATTCCTTGAACTAGGTTGACTATGATGCTAGTCTCATTCAGAACCCATTTATTGAAAGGCTGTTTGTTAACATGAAAGATCATGGAAAGGCTGGGAAGCTAGGATAACAAAATAAGCAGACATAAAATAAGGCTGGAACAAAGCCACAACCAGATAATTTGGTGACCAGAATACTGCTGTCCTTGGTTACAGTTACCACTGGACACTGGGACTGCCAGGTACCTCTGATGGCTGTACCCCTCATAACTCCATGTACTTTGACAGCACTCTTCCCACAATATCTCCACTGCCTCTCTTCTCAGCATCTTTAGCTTTGGATTCCTGGTTTGGTGAGTGCAGCTGATTGGGTGATTCTCCTACTAAGACACATGAAATGTAGATTTCCTAAACAGAGTTTAGATGTTGGGTAGGCTGAAAAAAAAAAAAAAAAAAAAGAGTGACAAATGTTCATTGTAACCTTCTAGTCAAAATAGGCATTCTTTCTCCCAGACCCCCAGAGAATAGTAGGACAGGAACTGCTAACATTTGCCTTAATGCTTCCAGCAGTGCAGATGTCAGTATCAGACAAGGCTCTTATCAAGTTCCTCTTGTCATTTTCTTACTGTGACAGAAAAAGACTAAAAAGTGCTTAATAAACTACTTGGTATACACACAGTAAGTGCTCAACGAAGAGAAGTTATTATTGTAACTTCCAGGTTTCCCAAACCCTCATTCTAACTCACCTGTCCTCTCTTTGCATTGAGATTAGTCCCAGAGGCCAGTGTGGTCAGTGTTAATTTAGAATTATCTAATGTCCAGATAGTTATGGTTTTCTTTTATTTCTTTTTTTTTCTCACTTTATTTTGGTGAAAACATACACACAACGTTTGCCAACATAAATTCTACATTTACAGCTCAGGGACATTGATGACATTTTTCGTGTTGTGCCGCCATTATTACTATCTTTTTCCTCAATATTCCTAGTAGTGGTTTTCTTTACTACATTTTATTATTTATTTACTTAAAATTTGTTCCCACTATCCCCCTGTTTATTTCTTAAATTTTCATTTGTACTCTTTTTTTGGAAGTTTTTTTTTTTT
>NW_006921865.1:3265305-3273850 GCF_000298275.1 Orycteropus afer afer | reverse complement strand
TCAGAACACTTGGGGCTAGTGCAGAGCAATCTGGCAATAGAAAATCCCCTCCAGTCTGAGAATTCCCTGAAGCAGAAGGCTTTGCAATAGCCTCTACAGTAAACAGAGAGGGGAGGTGCTTGAATAGAACTTTGCTCCAGAGTTATGAAGTCTCAGGAGGAAAATAGTGGTGAACATGGTTTGAGAGACCAGGGCTCTTCTCCTGTTGAACAATGGAAGATTGGTGGACATTTTTTTAGACTGTATTAGCTCACTGAGGGTGAGAAGAATCCTAATGAAGACATGCATTATTATTATGAATATTAATGGGAGAGAGAACCTATAATTACTAATACTGGTTGTGGTAAATTTAAGCAGATGGATCTAAAGTGCTTTCGGATACAAGCAAGGAAATAAAATCTTATAACAGTATTTTAAGCATGGTGGATCAATTCATACTAGGTCCATATTTATTTCCTTGGCTCTTGAATTTACTTTGCTCAATGTAAATCTCATTTATTTTTATATCCCTGAGATCTTATTAAGTCCTCCCCCCCTCCCAATGGGAAACCATTATTTATAATTTTTTTCTTAGTTACAGTGGATTGGCTGAAGTGGGCATCTTCCCTGGGGATTTTTCATAAAAGAAGATGGATATATATCTAGATTCATAAGCCAATAGTATTTAAAACTTGAGGGTTTATCAATAGTCATTTTTTTCTGTCATGTTATCTAGAAAAATATAAAAATCTGGGGTGTGCGTAGAGGCAAAATAAAGCAGGCATTAGAGAGTTGCTGGGATGAGATAGAAAAAATTCTAATGGCATTTGAGATTGACTTTTTTTAAATTCATTTTAGTTTTAAAGCAGTTTTAAACTTACAGAAAACTTTTACAGAATGTACAGAGAATTTCCATCTACTCTTTTCTCCACTGTGCACAGTTTCTCCTGTTACTATCATCTTGCATTAGTGTGATACACTTGTTATAATTGGTGAATCTATATTGATGCTTCATATTAACAAATGTCTATCATTTACACTAGGGTTTACTCTGTGTTGTACACTTCTGTGGGATTTGATAAATACTGTTATGTGTCCTCCACTAGAACATCCTGACGAGTTTCACTACTTTTAAAATGTCCTGTGTTTCACCTATTCATTCTCCACACACACACCCCAACCCCCCACCTAGATCTCTGGCAATCACTGATCTTTTCACTGTCTGTAGTTTTGTCTGTCCCAGAATGTCACATAATTGTAATTGTACAGTGTGTAGCTTTTACAGACTGGATCGTTTGACTTAGCAATATGCATTTGCGATTCCTCTGTGACTTTTTGTAGCTTAATGCTGGTTTCTTTTCATTGCTGAATAATGTCACAAACGTGTCACCATTTCTTTACCTCTTCATCTACTGAGGGACAGACATCTTGGTTACTGCCAATTTTTTGCAACTATCAATAAATCTGCTATAAACATTCATGTATGGGTTTTTATGTGAACATATGTTTTAAACTCCTTTGGGTGAATATCTAGGAACATATCTAGATCATGTGTTAAGTCTGTATTTAGCTTTGTAAGAAACTGCAGGACTATCTCCCAAAGTAGCTGTACCATTTTGCATTCCCAAAAACAATGAGTGAGAGTTTCTGTTGTTTCACATCCTCCCCATTGTGGCTGTTGTATCTCTGGCTCCTTTTCATGATGAGGGCCAACTGCATTTCCATCCTTGAGATCCCTGAAGAGCATGCATCTCTCTGATAAAGATCCTTCTTTTTTTAAGCACTTTTTTTAAAAAAAATTTAATTTCTTAGCCAAAAGAATTAAAGTTACTACTGTTTCTTATGGGAGCTCTGGGAGCACAGTGCCGAAGGCACTTGACTGCTAACCAGAAGGCTGGAGGTTCAAACCCACCAGCCACTCCTCAGAAAGAAGGTTGGGCAAATCTACTTCTGTAGTGATACTGCCTTGGAAACCCAAGGAGGGATTGCTATGAGTTGGGGCCAACTCGACAGCACATAACAACAACAACAACACCGTTTCTTATTGCATTTGTGGATAAAATTTGGATTGATAATTATAAAAAAGTGAGTCACAGACTCAATCCTTAATGGCCTCAGCAAAATGGAGCAAAGGACTAAAATCAATAAGATATATTTCAACAGGAATGAATACAAGATGGTGTGCTCATACCTAGAAAATCACTGAGTAAGTACAGGATGATGAGATGAGGCTAAACTAGCTAATATTGCAGCAGTATCTGTGAAAACTGCTGTGGGGCTTTTACTCACAGAAAATGCAGAGGGATTATCAGGATATTGTGTTTTTCTAAGTGCTCTAGCTAATGCGGCAGCTCTAGTGGCATAGTGCCTAAGGCACCTGACTATTAACCAGAAGGCTGGTGGTTCAAACCCTACAGCCACTCCTCAGAAGGAAGGTTGGGCAATCTACTTCCATAGTGATACTGCATCGGAAATCCAAGGAGGGGTCTCTATGAGTTGGATCCAACTCGATAGCAGTGAGTTTGGTTTTTGGTTTTAGCTAATGCATTCAAAGATTGTATTAAAAGAAGTAAAACACCTGTGAAAGAGAGGTGATGTTTTTATTCAGTGTATTTCAAGTGTAATTCTCAGGCTACCTTCATTTCAAAAAAAGTAGATTACTGGATTCTACACCACAGACCTACTGGTTTATAATCTCTGGTCACATTGTATAATAATTTGCATTTTAAACAATTTTCTGAAGCAAGTATTTTGCACTTTGCCAATTGAAGTTTGAGAACAGCTGCTTTACCTCTACTAGGATCAATCACATGAAGAGATTGGCAATTATTCCAGTTGAAACTCTTTAACTGAATCATAGACAAATTAAAAAGTAAACTCCTACAATGAGGATAACAAGAGAATTGAAATCAAATCATGGCGAGACTATTTCAAGAAACTAACATCACTTAATAGTTATACTAAACTAGCTAATATTTTTGAATATCTAATATTCCTGCAGACTGTGCGAGGCTCTTTAAATGATAATTTTCTTTAATCTTCACAAAAAACTAAATAAGGTAGATACTATGATTTTACTCATTCTACAGATGAGGAAACTGAGTCTTAATGTAGGAGGAGGAACAGCCAATGGAAACTTAACCTTCTGCATTCAGAGCCTCTATTTTCTCTTTTATTCTTTAACATGGAGTACATCTTTAGTAGGCAATTGATTAATAAATGCTTCTTGGATTAATGAATAGATAAATATCAAATCATTAGGCTTATTTGTATTATTCTTTTTTTTGTTTGTTCTTGCATTTGGGAAAACTGTGAAAATAGCAAAATAGCAATTTTTGAAAATAGCAAAATAGCAATATTTAAAAATAGTAAAAATAGCATATATTTTTTTTAATTTTCCCAAACTATATGATAAAAAAGAGTATTTAGACCTTTCTTCTAAATGGTTTTAAAGGCTCTAGCTGACATATTTCTTCTTAAGGAGACAAAAGCATAAAAACAAATCAGTTGCCATGGAGTCAATTTTCACTCATGGTGACTTCATGTGCGCAGAGTAGAACTGAGCTCCATAGAGTATTCGAGATTATGATCTTTTGAAATCAGTTTGCCAGTTGTTTCTTTCCATGTGCCTCTGTGTAGGCTTGAACCACCAAACTTTCAGTTTGTAAAGTGCTTAACCATTTGAACCATCCAGGGATTCCTTAACAAGACAAAGATATGTTATATTATAAGCAATGTGGAGTTTTAAAGGCAGGGATATATGAGCTTGAATTAAATATCCACTACTTATTTCTCAGACTTTGTGAACATTATTTAAGCTCTTGGCTTCATCATGCTTATCTGTAAAATGAAGAAATTAATATAGACATATGAAAATAGATTATGTGTGAAATTACTCCATATATGCAAATAAACATAAATATGTATTGTTTTCCCGCTTTAGTAGAGAAATTCTTCTGAAAGGAGAAGATTGTAGTAGAATTAAAGTTGTGAGATGACTTGCTGTGTCAACTCTTTTGAATAATAGAATACTAAGGAGGCCCTTGAACAAACTATCTACCATACTAGTGAGATGACTATGGAGAGGTCAAATCACTTTTTAATATTAATGATGCATTGCAAATAATGTAGTCTTCAACATTGATTGATTCTTTGAATGCCTAGCTATAAATATTTCTACTGTAATAAAGATAATTGTCAGGCAATTTATACTTGAAAGAGATAGGTCAATGAAATATCAAAAGGTCAAGAATAAGTATTCTTTTAGTAAAATATATAGGAAATGTTAATCTTAGAAATCTGGTAATGAGCTTTCACAGTTCAGAGGGAAAAAAAGTTGAATTAGCTAAACTAAAAGAAAGTAAAAAATATTAGGATCATTTACAAAAGAGATAATAAAGCAAACAGAAAAGTCAAATGATTGCAGACCAATACATTTTTCTAGAGGCTGCATTAGTTTTTGTTTATTTCTTATTTCTAATCAATATTTCAGAGGGCAACAGAAATGCAAAATGTAACAAAAGGAAAAAGAAAACTAGAAACTTGAAAGAAAAGGAAGAGACATGATTTATTAGGAAATTTAGGGCTTTTGGGGAACAATCCCAGAAAAAATAACAGTTTAGATTATTGATGGGACAAAAGGAAAAAAATAAGTAGAAAAATTTTAAAGATCTGTTAGATCTACAAAAGTAATGTTTAGAGTGTAAAATTTTTATAAACCAAGGGTATTTTCTTCTTATCCAAGACACTTTACATAAGATATTATTTAAACTCCTACTACAAAAGATTATGTATAAGAAAGAGAAGGTTTAAGCTTTCCTTGGCAGTACCTAGAACTACATTTCAATTAACATTTTAAAACTTTAAATAAAGTATGAAATAAAAATAATTAATTGATGTTGTAAAGGTACTGTATAAAATGGACATCATCTCTTAAACCCTGATAAATGTATCTTGGATACTTCGTGAACCAGATGGAGTGATAAAAATGTGAAATCTTCTGAAAGCCAAAATAATGTAATTTACATTTCATTAATTTTTACTTTCAGAAGAATGCAATGTCCATAAAGCATAGAATTATGAGGAATAAAACTTGTGTATGCAGTGAAGAAGGAACTCTGGTATCATAGTGCCCAAAGCATTTGACTGCTAACCAGAAGCCTAGTGGTTCAAATCCACCAGCCGCTACTTGGAAGGAAGGTTGGGCAAACTATTTCTGCAGTGATACCCCCTCAGAAACCCAAGGAGGGGTCGCTATGAGTCGGATCCAACTCAATGGCAGTGTGTTGCATTACGTTTGTGTATACAATGAAGAAACTTGTGGATAAACCACTTTATTAAAAGTAAGGCACAGAGACAGAATAAATAAATTCTTGGATTGATGCTACTAGCTACATTGACATTTGACAAGTTTTTTTTTTAATGTTGTGCAATTAGAATTTTGATACTACTTATCATTTGTCCTTTATTCATGGACAATACAGTAAACATAGAAAAATTGTCTAAATGATACATGATTTTCTCTTCGAAGCTACTGAATTTCTTCCTTGAAACAAAGGCTACATGGCTAGGAAAGCCAAAAATATTTACTATTTGCCACTTTACATGGGGGAAAAAATTCTGACTCCTGATCTAAAATATCTTGGAAACATTTTTTTTTTTTTTAATTTTACAACAATTTTTAAGCAATGAAAACCTCAAAACTCAAAATTAGGACCAATCATATTGTTTTATCCAATACTTTATTATCAATTTCTAGGTTATATGGAAAACTATTTTTTCCCAGAATGCTATTACCCTGATTCAAATTATAACTTTTGTGAAAAATTGGAGATGAGAAAAATCTAGAAGATTGTCTAAGTTCTCTTAATTTGAATCAGCTTCAAGAGGTCCATTACTTATTCAAATATCTTGCAGAAATTTATCAGTCTGTGTGCCTGAGTATAAATTCTGGCTTGAAGATCTATGGCTTTCAGAGAATCTAATGATAAAGACCTGAATAATTTTCACAGTAGTTCATGATTCAGAAAATTTAAGAACAACTGATTTAGATAAATCTTCATCTTTAAAGATAAGGACGATGAGGCTCAAGAAAATTAAATGACTTACCATTGAATAAGAAATGAAATCCAGAATATCTTGCTTGCAATACACAGGGTTTCATTTATGCTGCTTGCCAATTTTCCAAAACAAAATGGTGATATAAAAATCAGAAAGTTTGAATGTATGTGGGATTAAATAGAGTAGGAAATTATATGCTATATCCTCTTTAAAATGTGGGGTATTTTCATGACTTTGAAGACAAAAATAGGCATGTGAGATTGAGATGGTGGCTCTGGATTTTCTTATGGTTCCTGGTGGTATGTGTGGCACAAACCGAGTATGGCATGCATAGTTTGGTGTGAAGCCAGTTGAGTTTATTGGCCCAAAGCCACTGCCAAATATAAAATTTAGAGATGGTGCAGGTGTATTAATCGATCCCGATACAACAGCCTCTCTAATATTCAAAAACTAGAGACATTTTATTCTGAACTTTGCTTGTTTTCTCTACCTGTACTAGTCCTAGCACCTATTGTGTATTTGAGTGGGGAGGAGGAAAAGAGGAATGGGAAAATACCTTTTAACAGCCTGAAGCTGTAATCCTTTTAGTGTCACTCATTTCTTTACAATCCACATACATGGACATCATGCTGACTGTCATGTTGATGAGAAGTTCACTTTGTGTAGTTCCCCCAAGCATGGTGTTTACATGTGAGATTTGTTGTCATTTCTATATAAGCTACTGGTGGCATTCACAACATCTGTCTACTAGGATTGTTTCTTTTATTCCCATACTGTGGCAGTCCTGGAGTAATTGAAATTCCTAATCTCATCTACCACCTATGGTCAATCTAGATATCTGTATATGTGCATTCATTTTCTGTACCTCTCAGGAACTAGAAACTCAAGGAGATCATCCTAGACTTCCTCTCTCCTTGCCAGTCTCCTCTCTAGCCACTTCTCTTCAATTATTTATTTCTTTCTTCAGAGTTTAGGATAATTTAATATGCTTTTTGATTAAGGAAATTCCAGACAGAGAATGAAATGCCAGTTCTCCCTTGTTAGCACTTTTTATTTTTAAATGTCATTCTTTCTCTTCTCGTCACTTTAAAAAGTACTGTAAATATTAGTGCAAAAACAAAGTCTAATATAACAACACCCTTGTACCCAATATCCAGTTTTAACCCAATATTTTTAATGTAGTTATTAAGATAAAATTCATGTATTATAAAATCCAAATTACCTATTAATATGCTCAATGGTTCTGGTGTATTCACAGAGCAAATTCTAAGTTTAATTCAATTTCATCACTCAAAAAAAAAAAAAAAAAACAATTATTGAAAGTTAACATATTGAAAGTTAAACCGCATTGCCTCCAGCACACAGGCCTGCTATTGTAGTTATTAGATGTTGTCCAGTCAGCTCCTCACAGCGATTTTGTGTACAACAGAATGGAAAGAGGATGGTCCTGTGCCATCCTCACAATCTTTGCTATGCTTGAATTTATCCTTGCAGGCACTGTGTCCATCCATCTCTAGATAGGTACTGTTGATTTATAACAACATAATAAATGGAGAAAAGGTTGAAGTCATCATGGATTTCATTTTCCTTGAATCCATAATCAATGCCAATGGAAGCAACAGTCAAGAAATCAGATATTGTATTTCACTAAACAAATCTGCTACAAAAGATTTCTTTAAAGTGCTAAAAAGAAAAGATTTCATTTTGAAGACTAGGGTGCACCTGACCTAAAGTATGGTATTTTCAATAGCCTCATACACATGTGAAAGCTAGACAATGAGTAAGGAAGACCAATGAAGAATTGATTCCTTTGAATTGTTCTGTTGGTGAAGAATAATGAAAATACTATGGACAGCTAGAAGAACGAACATATGTGTCTTGGAAGAAGTACAGCTGGAATGCTCCTTAAAAGTAAGAATGAGTATACTTCATCTCAAAATCTTTGATCATGGTGTCAAAAGGGACTAGTCCCTGAAGAAGGATAACATTTTTGGTAAAGTAAACGGTCAGCAAAAAAGGGGAAAACTCATACTGAGATGGATTGACACAGTGGAGGCAATAATGGGCTCAAGCATAGCAAAGATTGTGATGATGGTGTGGGACAGAACAGTGTTTCATTCTGTTGTGCATTGAGTCAGTATGAGTTGGAGCCAACTCATTAGCATATAACAACAACAAAATTTAGCTATTATGAAATAGGTTGCTGGAGCAAAACTAGGTGATAAGATGAGAACTTAATATGTCATATAATGTGATCAGAGTCATAATTGAATTCATGATGTATCAATGCATAATACAGTATAATATTGAAGGGGGCCTGTAGATTAAGAATCTTGGTGTAAGACAGACAGGGGGCTGCCAATCTCTTACTACTTTTGGGACTCTGGACAGATTACCTAACTACCCAGCATCTATTCCCTCATCATCAAGGATTATTATTAGGAATGAAAGTTACAACCTATATAGAGGGTTGTTTTCTCTACCTGTACTAGTCCTAGCACCTATT
>NW_006921865.1:3264230-3264880 GCF_000298275.1 Orycteropus afer afer | reverse complement strand
AAAAAAAAAAACAAACCCAATATCCTTTAAAATACACTATTAGATATTTAGTTAATTTTTTGTATATAAGTGTTTTATTTCTTCGGTTCATCTAATAATAGTAATATTATTCAAAGGCAATAATATTATCCTTAATGTACTGACATCAAGTAGGATCTGACTCATGTTCACCCCTCCTAGGGTTTCCGAGGCAGTATCACTATGGAAGTAGATTGTCTTACCTTCTTTCCAGTAGCATACTGCCTAAGACATTTGACTGCTAACCAGAGAAATGAAAAAAAAAGAACAAACAAACTCACTGCTGTGGATTTGAATCCACTCACAGCTCACAGAGACCCCTCCTTGGGTTTCTGAGGCGGTGTCTCTATGGAAGTAGATTGCCCAGTCTTCCTTCAGATTACAAAGAGTAGGTGCTCAGTAAATATTAGTTAATTTTAGTTAATTGGAGGTATGAATTTTTTAAATGAATTAATATTGTTCTGTATCAGGAAGGTAAAATTTGCAGTTAACTCTTTCACAAGACATAAATGCTTTATTTACAATATGAAAATACATAAACTGAAATTTTGTCAAAATTTTTATATATTTTAAAGCCTTGTTTTTGTTACAAAAAGAACAGTTTTAGAAAACATTATTTTTGATTAAGCAGT
>NW_006921865.1:3215902-3263585 GCF_000298275.1 Orycteropus afer afer | reverse complement strand
AAAACCTTATGAATAGCAGAGAAACACTGTCTGATACATTACTGTGGAACTTTATGAATAGCCCAGAAACATTATCTGATACAGTGCAGGAGGACAAGCCCCTTATGTCAGAAGGCTTTCAAAATACAACTAGCAAAGACCTGCATCATCAGCGTAGAACCTTCTTTACTGATATGGATAAATTAAACCTTTCAAGATCTCCATTTGCTGAGAACATACAGCTACAAACATCCATTAATAATAGGGACATGAAATGTACTAAGTATGAATCTAGGAAAACTGGAAGTTGTCAAAAATGAAATGGAATGCATAAAGATTGATATCCTAGGCATTAGTGAGTGAAATGGACTGGTTTTGGCCATTTTGAATCAGACAACCTTATGATCTATTATTCTGGGAATGACAGTTTGAAGAGGAATAGTGTGGCATTCATCATCACAAAGGATGTTTCAAGATCTGTCCTGAAGTACAATGTTGTCAGTGATAGGATAATATCCATACACCTGCAAGGAAGACCACTTAATACAAGAATTATTCAAATTTATGCATTAACCACCAAAGCCAAAGATGAGGAAATTGAAGATTTTTATCAACTTCTGCAGTCTGAAATTGACCAAATGTACAATCAAGATATGTTAATTTTCACTGGTGACTGGAGTACAAAAGTTGAAAAAAAAAGAAGAATCACTACTAGTTGGAAAATTTGGTCTTGATGACAGAAGTAATGCTAGAGATGGCATGATAGAATTTTGCAAGACCAATTACTTAGTCGTTGCAAATACATTTTTTTTTTTCAACAACACAAAAGGTAGCTATACACGTGGACTTCACCAGAGGGAATACACAGGAATCAGATTGACTATATCTGTGACAAGAGGCAATGGAGAAGCTCAATATCTTCAGCCAAAACAAGGCCAGGAGCTGACTGTAGAACACACCATTAATTGTTCATGTGCAAGTTTAACTTGAAGTTAAAGACAATTAAAACAAGCCCACAAGAGCCAAAGTATGATCTTGAATATATCCATCCTGAATTTAGAGACCCTCTAAAGAATAGATTTGATGCATTGAACACCAATAATCAAAACCAAGAGAAATTTTGAGATGACATGAAGAACATCATCCATGAAGAAAGCAAGAGGTCATTAAAAACACAAGAAAAGACCAAAATGGATGTCAGAAGACATGAGACTCTGAAACTTGCCCTTGAGTGGAGAGTAGCTAAAGCAGATGGAAGAAATGACAAGATAAAAGAGCTGAACAGAAGATTTCAAAGAGCAGCTTGAGCAGACAAAGCCTATTACTATAATGAAATGTGCAAAGACCTAGAGTTAGAAATCCAAAAGGGAAGAATATGCTCGGCATTTCTCAAGCTGAGAGAACTGAGGAAAAAAATTAAGCCTTGAATTGCAATGGTGAAAGATTCTATGGACAAAATATTGAATGATGCAGGAAGCATCAAAAGAAGATGGAAGGAATGCACAGAATTACTGTACCAAAAAGAACTGGTCAATTTTCATCCATTTCAGGAGGTGGCATATGATCAAGAACCAATGCTATTGAAGGAAGAAGTTGAAGCTGCACTGAAGGAATTGGCAAAGAACAAGGCTCCAGGAATTGACAGAATACCCATTGAGATGTTTCAACAAACTGATGCCTTACTGGTGGCACTCATTCCCTTATGCCGAGAGATTTGGAAGACAGCTACCCAGCCAATTGACTGGAAGAGATCCGTATTTGTACCCATTCCAAAGAAAGGTGATCCCACAAAATGTGGAAATTACGGAACAATATCATTAATATCGCACGCAAGTAAAATATTACTGAAGATAATTCAAAAATGGTTGCAGCAGTATATTGACAGAGAACTTCCAGAGGTGCAGGCTAGATTCAGAAGAGGATGTGGAACAAGGGATATCATTGCTTATGTCAGATGGTTCTTGGCTCAAGGTAAAGAATACCAGAAAGATGTTTACTTGTGTTTTATTGACTATGCAAAGGCATTTGATTATGTAGATCATAACAAATTGTGGATGACATTAAGAAGAAATGGAATTCAGAACACTTAATTGTACTCATGAGGAAGCTGTGCATAGACCAGGAGGCTGTCGTTTGAACAGAAAGAGGGAACACTGATGGTTTAAAATCAAGAAGGGAGTGCATCAGGGTTGTATCCTTTCCCCATACTTATTCAATCTATATGATGAGCAAATAATCTGAGAAGCTGGACTATATGAAAAAGAACATGGCATCAGGATTGGAGGAAGAATCACCAACAACCTGTGATACACTGATGACACAACTTTGGTTGCTGAAAGTGAGGATAACTCAAAGCACTTATTGACGAAGATTGAGGAATACAGTCTGCAGTATGGATTACATCTCAGCATAAAGAAAACAAAATTCTCACAACTGGACATACAAGCAGCATTATGATAAATGGAGGAAAGCTTAAAGTTGTCAAAGACCTCACATTGGTTGGTTCTATAATCGACACCAATGGAAGCCGCAGTTAGGACATCAGACGATGTATAGCCCTGGGCAATTTGGCTGCAAAGAACCTCTGCTGAGGAACAAAGAGGACTAAGGTATGCCTGACACAAGTCATGATATTTTCAATTGGCTCATATGCATGTGAGAGCTGGACAATGAATTAGGAAGACTGAAGAAGAATTGATGCTTTTAGGATGTGTTGCTGGTGAAGAATGCTGAAAGTACCATGGACTGCTAAAACAACTAACAAATCTGTTCTGGAGGAAGTGCAGCTGGAATTATCCTTGGCATTCCTTGGCCAGACTTCCTCTCACCTACTTTGGTCATGTTGTCAGAAGGGACCATTCACTGGAGAAGGATGTAATTCTTGGTAACAATGGAGGATCATGGAAAGAGGAGAAGGCCCTCAACAAGATGGACTGACACAGTGGCTGGGGGATGAGCTCAAGTGTAGCAGGGATTATGGAGCTGGCACAGGACTGGACGGTGATTTGTTCTGCTGTGCATAGGGTTACTCTGAGTTGGAGATAACTCATGGCACCTAAAACAATCACAACAACCTGCTTGAAACAATGCGGAGGAACCATCTTTTCACAAAGCCATTACTATCAGAGATTTGCAATGTGCACAATGCTAGTTACAATAAAGTCTGATTAATTACCTCTTTATTTTTTAATGATTCATATGTCATAGAATGCAAGTCAATCAGAAAATTACTTTTAGTAAAATTTTCCCACCAGATAATACAATGAAGTCACTAGGAATCTACATGATAGATTGTGAATAACAATTAAGAACCCAATTAGCTGAGTTGAATTTAAATAAAATCTTCTCTTAATCTTTGGAAGAGTAGCTCTTTGTTATTAATTAAATCTAGGATCTGTGCTGCTGAAATCACCACACTAGTTTAGGTTTTATTTTTGCAAGGCTATGAGAAATGTTATTGCTACTTCAACACATGTAGAACACAACACATAAAATGTATCTCATGCTTTGTGAACAGAAACAAAAATTCTCAAGCATTAACAATTAGATCAGTGGGAGCTTTAGCATTAAATTAAGCTCAAGGGAAGGAAGAAATGTGAGTTGTAAACAAGACAAATACTTCTCTTAAGACAGTTAAATGTTAACTAGGTGCATTAATAAAATTGTGATGTAATGCTTTGCAAAGTCAGCTATAAAAAGTATTTTCCATTACTTTTCCACTTTTACATTATTATTATTTGCAGTAAAAACTAACTTCCATATATAGCAAAAGGAAAGGACCTAACTTGATGTTTAATTTCCTTTTGAGTCAAAATATCTATAAAATTTCTGTGGGAGAGGAAATTAATTGCAACTTTACCTTATATGGCAGAAACCTTGGTATTTTGCATATCTCTTGCTGTTTTTGAGGGCAAAAATTATTTGTATTCCTTTTTTGATTCTGGTAAATTTCTAGTGATAAATGCAGTGCCTCAAACATTCTCATAGCTCACTGTTGAATGAATAAATGAAAAAAAGAAATGAATTTGTCTTAGACAATCTAACTCAATTAGTAAACTCTAGGAAATACTACATATTTATTTTGAAAAATGTGAAAGAAATGTACTGGGAAGTTTACAATGTTAAAGTATTAGGAAAACAAAAATTTGGTAAACATATATGATGTACTTTTTATTAACAAACACATTTTACTCCACAGAAGTCATTTCTGGTGTTAATCTCAGTTGAGTTTGCCACATTCATCCGTTTTAGTTTCTTTTATTTGAAAGATGATGAAGTAAGTAAATAAATAAGTTATAATATTGCCTGAATTTTTACTACATTGAAGAAAATTAGAGGAGATTTAGAAGTGCAGTGAAGATTACTTCTCATTGTTCTCATGGCTGGTGATGGTTACGGTTTGAATTTATCCTCTTCCCCCAAAATATGTTGAAGTCCTAATCCCTGTACCTATAAATGTAACCTTGTTTGGAAATAGTTTTGTTTGTTTGTTTGTTAGCAGTGAAGAGAAATCATACCAGAGCAGAGTTGGTTGAAGGCATAATCCCTTCAGAGTGGTGTTTCATAAGAGAAGAGAAGAGACATAGAATTGGATTCAGAAACAAAGTGGAGAAGGCACCTTTTGGGAATCCATCCACAAGCCAAGGAAGCCAAGAAACACAAGGGACTACAGAAGCTGAAAGAGACAAGGAAGGATGTTTCCCTAGAGGAGTCAGAGAGCATAGCCCTACTGATGTCCTGAATTCAGATTTCTAATCTCCAGAACTCTGAAAAAATAACTTTCTCGTCTGTAAAACTACCCATTTTGTGCTATTTTGTTATGGCAGCCTGAAGAAAATAAGACAGTGATGGAGGTGAGTGTGAAAATGAGCTTCTGTTATCTTTAGCAACAAATAATATAAAACTATTCATCTTCTTCCTGATTCCCCCCTCCCCAGGCAATGACAAGGTCATGGCAGTAGGAATGAGGACACTTGGGCCACAGACAAACTGCTCAGTTCTTGGTCTTATCTAAATGGGGGTCTGTAGTGAGAATTCTACCTATAGCATTTGGAAGCTCACATTGTTCTTAAGAAGCATCATGTGAACAACAGTTAATTATCTCAGTTGTTTTCCTTTAATGCAAGATAATAAGAGCTTTGGGAAAAGCAGGTCATTTCCTTGGTTCCTATGAGAAAAAGAAAAGTCTTTGTATTTAATGGACCTAGTAGTTGGGGAAGTTATATATAATCATACTGGTATAGTTGAGCAGTTGAACAATATTTTTTGATCAGAAGATATTCCCAGGTAGAAGTAAGTATAGTTCAATTTTATAGCAGCTCAGTTTTAGTATAAAACAGATAAGAATTTAAAGGAGGAAAAGAAAACTGAAATAGTTTTGGACTTTATAGGAATTTTGGGAAGTAAAACTAACCTGAAGAAAAGACCATAAAATGATCATAACTAATTTCAGAAATGTAATTAAGAAATGCAATTTGAATTTGCAATTAAATTAGTTAGAAATAAAATAAAGTTCCAAAATAATGTTTAGGAGTAACTTATTTTGTTATTTTGAAATATCTTGTCTCAAAACTTAGTTTGCTAATTGGATTTGCTCTCTTTTTAGAAATTGTCTATTGCCAAAGTCAACCTCCTTTGGAAGGGGGAGACTTTCTAGTCAAATGGTTACAGAAGGCAGATGTTGGAAAGGTATAGGGGAGGGAGATTTCTGAGTGAAGGTCCTTGGAGTTAGATTATATACACCTGAACTTCCCACAAGCCTCTTAGCTCAGCTTTGGGCTCAGAGATGCTCTTTAAGAATTCTTTGTTTTTATTTGCTTAGGAATTTAGATACATTACCTACAATAAATAACTGTGTCTACATGAAATAAAAGTCTCAATGTTTTTCAAGCAAATATTATATCTTTCATATATGAATCAGAATTCTATAGTCTCAACTGACATTTATCACTATTTGAATATCTTGTAATAGACCTTCTTGGAGACAATATTTTAAATTATCTTAAGACAGCCTCTGGCCAACTTCATGTGGAAATACAATAGCTCCAGGGATCAGCAATTTATCAAGTGCCAAAGCTTGTACAATGAAATGTAATTCTGCCTTCTGACAAACTGATATTTAAAGCATATGGGTCTTAGGTCAGAATATTCAAACCTGAGTTGAATATGATCCAGAACTTCCTGAAAGTCTATTTGAGACATATGATATTGGAAGGAAATTATCTAAGCTCTGTCAACTATTCATTTCCTTAGATTTTCTAATCTTTATCTCAGAATACAATGTACATGGAACATATTTCTCATATCTTACAGATATGTACAAGCTGTCTTAAGTCATCTATGTTGCAAAATTTGTGTTGTTTTTGTTAGGTGAGTTGACTCCAATTCAGAGAGACCCTATGTATAACAGAATGAAACCCTGTCCAGTCATGTGCCGTCCTCACAATCCTTGATGTCATTGAGCCCATCAATACAGCCATTGTGTCAATCAATCTTTTTGACAGTCTTCCCCTTCTTCGTTGACCATCCACTTTGCCAAGCATGATATCTTTCTCCAGGGAATGTTCCTTTCTGACAACATGAGCAAAGTAGGTGAGACAAAGTCTGGCCATTTTTGTTTCCATAGAGTGTTCTGGCTGCATTTCTTCCAGAAAAGAATTGTTCATTTTTCTGGTAGTCAATGGGATTTTCAGTATTCTTTGTCAACATCACAATTCAAAAGCATCAACTCTTCTTTGGTCTTCCTTGTTCAATGCCAACTTTCACATGCCAATGAAGCAATTGAAAATACCATAGCTTGGGTCAGGTGCACCTTAGTCTTCGAAATGACATCTTTGTTCCTCAACACTTTAAAGAGTTTTTTTTTTTTTTTTGCAGCAGATTTACACATTACATTATGATGACTGATTGCTTGACTGCTGCTTCCATGGGTGTTGAGTATGAGGATGGATGTGTGCCATCCTCACAATCCTTGCCTTGACAGTTTCAATCTTTTCTCCATTTATTGTGATGTTGCTTATTGGTCCCGTTGTGGGGATTTTCATTTTATTTATGTCGAGGTGTAATGCATACTGCAGACTGTAGTCTTTAAGCTTCATCATTAAGTACTTTAACTCATCTTTGCTTTAAGCAAGCAAGTTCGTGTCATCTGCATATCACACATTTTTAGTGGTCTTCCTCCAATCCTGATGCCACATTCTTCTTCATATAGTCCAGCTTCTCAGATTATTTGATCAGCACTTAGATTGAATAAGTATGGTGAAAGGATACAACCCTGACACATTCCCTTCCTGATTTTAAGCCATGCAGTATCTCCTTGTTCTGTTTGAATGACAGCCTCCTAGTCTATCTACAGTTTCTTCATGAGCACAATCAAGTGTTCCAGAATTCTAATTTTTTTGCAATGTGTTCCATAATTTTTATGATCCACATAGTTGAATGTCTTTGCATAGTCAATAAAATTAGCTAAGGCTATTTTGTAAAATAATACAAAATGAGTAAGGAATATCAAAGAAGAATTGATGCATTTGAATTCTGGTTTTTGTGAAGAATATCAAATATACCATAGACTGTATGGAAAAACAAAAAAAATCCATCTTGGAAGAAGTAAAACCACAATGTTTCTTGGAAATGAGGATGTTAAGACTTTGTCTCATATATTTTGGACATGTTATCAGGAGAGATCAGTCCTTGGAGAAGGACATCATGCTTGGTAAAACTGAGGATCTGCAATAAAAAGGAAGACCCTCAATGAGAAGGACTGATACAGTGGCTGCAACAGTGGGCTTGAACAGCAACAATTGTGAGGATGGCACAGGACTGGGCAATATTTCATTCTGTTGTAAAGTATAGGGTTGCAATGCATCAGAAGCAACTTGACAGCACCTAACAACATTATGTAAAGATTTAACTCAGAGAAGATATTTATCTTCACTAATTTTCCAAGTCTTTTACTTTGAGAAAGAATCAAGCAACACATAAATGATATTCAGTTTATAAATAGTCAAGCCCAAACAAAAAATAGAGTTGGGCGGGGGAGAATGAACCATCAGTGATATGCTTGTGACACCCTCCAGTGACTGATTGGGTAAATCATTTCTCTATCTACTGGTGTAAGGCTAAGCCCTAATAGTACAGTAGTGGGCAAGAAGGACAAATGATGTAGGAAACACTAGACTGTTCCTTGAGCTGAGGTTGGCCACTGATTAACAGAAAGTTTGGGCCCCTAGGCTGTCTAGTGACATATGGCATAGCCTAAAGTGAAATGCTCTATTCAATATAGGCAAAGATAATTACCTTTCTCAAATGGGATTCCTTATCTGAATCACAGAACATAAAGTGACTCAAGTCCTGATTTTTTCAGTCAAACCAAAGGAGATATAGCATTAGTACTATTCTAATTGCAGAAGATTGATGTTAAGTCATTGCTTACAATGTAGGTCTTGGCACATAAAGGCTTACTTTTCTTATAAAACTTTGAATAAGGAAACGGATTGAGAAAATATTAAATTGACCAGAATGTAATTAGAACTGATAATCAAAACAAGAGCAAAAACATAAACAGCACTCACTATGTGTCAGGTGCTGTGATAAATGCAATATATAACTGGGCAATGGGAGAATTTATTTTTTGGCTTCCTCCTGCCTCTTCTCACTAGCTATTTCATCTTCCCTAGACTAGTGTCTAAGGCATTTGACTGCTAACCACAAGGCTGGTGGTTCAAACTCATCAACCACACTCCTCGGAAGGAAGACTGGAAGACTGGGCAGTCTACTTCCATAGAGAAACCGCCTTGGAAACCCAAGGAGGGATCCCTATGAGTTGGGTCCAACTCTGCAGCAGTGATTTTTTTTTTTCTTTTTTTTTTTGAGATACTTGATGAAAGGAGCTCTGGTGGTGCTCTGGTTAAGCCATTTGGCAGCTAACCAAAGAGTTGGCCATTCTAACCCACGAGTTGCTAATCCTATGAACCCTAGCTTTCCTTAAATATATTTCTTCAGTATCCAAGAATGCAAGGTCCTGGCCACTTTTTACCTGGGCTGTTCCTCAGGATTGTGTTTGTAGTAAGTAACTTTGAGGGATGAAGGAATATCTCCATATACACATAGAACAGACTTGCTTCTGCTTATTATATTTCCAGCTGTTGTCAGCTGCTAGTCAACCATCAAGTCATAGTTCCCCAATGCATACCAATGCACAACTAGATTGGACTGTTGTGATCCATAAGATTTTCCTAGATTGATTTTTTTTTTTTTTTAATAGATAACTAGGCCTTACTTCCTACTCTGTCTTAGTCTGGAAGCTCTGCTGGAACCTGATCAGCATCTTTGTAACATGCAGTTCTCTACCGACAGATGTGTGGGGTTGGCACATGAGGTTCATCCACTGGTGTATGACATAGAAGGCCAGAATTCTACCATTAAACTTCCACTTCCTCCTGGATCTGATTAGTATGAAAGCAGAGAATTCCCCAAGTTTAGTCTTCCTTTACTGCAACACAATCCATTGTACCTGCAGGCATCAATGACGAGTTGCTTTCATCAACCTTATGGGATTTTGGGGGCTTGGGAAGCTAAAACAAATCAACATAGAGTTCTGGCTAATGCTTTTCCTATGAGTAATCAAGTCCTTAGGAGCTCTGGTAGCATAGTGCCTAATGCACTTGACTGCTAACCAGAAGGCTGGCAGTTCAAACTCACCAGCCACTCCTCAGAAGGAAGGTTGGGCAATCTACTTCTGTAGTGATACTGTCTTGGAAACCCAAAGAGGGGTCGCTATGAGTCAGGTCTGACTCGACGGCACACAACAACACAACAACAATCAAAACCTTTGTCTTCGACCTAGGACAATCAGGTCTTCCACTACCATCTATGAAACATTAACAGACTAGTTTTTTAACTTAAAAGTTGTGTAGAATTTGAGACCCTATAAAGTTTATGAAACATGGATAGCAGAGTCTCAGAGTAGGATGATGGTGCCTGTCCCTGAACTCACCTTCCCAATCCAATATGCATTACTAGTTATTATTAAATATTTATAAAATGGTATTTATAGTTGTCTTAGTTATTTAGTCCTGCTATAATAGAAAAACCACAAGTGAGTAGCTTTAACAAACCAAAATTTATTTTCTCACATTCAGGAGGCTAGGAGTCCAAACATAGGGTGCTGGCTGTAGGGGATATTTCTCTCACTCTTTTAGCTCTGAGAAAAGGTCCTTGTCTCTTCTAAGTTTCTGCTCCTGTGCAATCTTCTTGTGACTTGGCATTGCTTTTCCTTTATCTGTGCTTTCTTAATCTGTTCTTTTAATATTTTGTAAGAGATTAACTCAAGACCCGTCTGTTCTGATTACCTAGTGCCAGGCTCTAGGGGCTGTGTGAAAGCCCCTTGACCTTGGGCTTCATCTCTGCCGCTTGCTCCTGGACTGCTGAAGACAGAGGCTTTTCTTCACTCAGCTGCTGAATGCTGAGGCTGACAAACCCAAGGTTGACAAACAAGGCACAGTCCCAATGTTACCAAGCTACACGGCAGGCCATTAATTCAACTCCATTGAAAGTCCCAAGATCAGCAGAGCATGGCAGGCTGCTAAACAATGACTCGGCTACATGCAGGGTTCAAGTGTACTACAAACTGGAGACCATTCCCAAAGCTGTTTCTTATATAGGGGAAACAGACCACATACTCAAAGCAGCTACTCAGCTGCTCCAATAGAGTCCACCATGGAGTTAATTACCAGTCTCCTCATGGGGCATAACTACATCCAGCTGCCCAGCCACTCAACCAGGCCCATCCAAATTGACACACAAACTTAACCACCACACCATCCTATACTACTCTTGTCTAATTAACACAACAAAGACAAACCATTTTAAATGGAATTATAACTACAGGCAAATAGGTTAAGGTTTACAACACACATATTCTTTTTTGGTGGTGGGGGACACACAATTCAGTCCATAACAATAGTTGTTGTTGTTGTTAAGTGCCGTCAAGTCATTTCCGACTCATAGTGACCCCACACACAGCAGAACGAAACACTGTCCGATCCCACGCCAGCCCCACAATCCCTGCTGTACTTGAGCCCATCATTGCAGCCACTATGTCAATCCATCTCGTTGAAGGCCTTCCCCTTTTTCATCGACCCTCCACCCTACCAAGCATGACATCCTTCTCCAGGGAATGGTCCCTTCTTACAACATGACCAAAATAAGTGAGACGAAGTCTGGCCATTCTTGCTTCCAAGGAGCATTCTGGCTGCACTTCCTCCAGGACAGACCTGTTAATTCTTTTAGCAGTCCATGGTACTTTCAATAACAATAGTATTTATCCAATAATATATTTTTCCTCTTGTTTCAAAAGGTCATGTAGAATCCTTGATAAACTGGAATGAAGCTACAATTTTTAGATCATTTTCTTCCTCTGAGGTCAGTTTATGTAGTGTTGCCACTATAAGCCATTGAGGCTGAGGAGGGCTTTAAATCCTGGTAGTCCTATATTCCTTCAAATGATAAAATTCCTTAATTTCTCTACAATATAACATGTACATACAGTATACCATCAATTCAATTAAACTAAAACATTTTTCACTAAATGCCTACTGTTTGCAATAAATGAAAACTTCCATATTTTTTTTCCTTAACTTTCCATGTTAACTGGAAATGATTTCAACTGTTTTTTTGACTTTTCTCAACCACAAAGACTGACAAATGTTACAAATGTCAACATTTTTTTTTTCTTATAATAATATTTCATAAACAGTTGAGAAAAGTTGATAAGCTTTCCAGGAAAAGGCACTTTGAGGTTGAAACCAAGCATACTACTGCAAATTTTGGGGTAATTTTCAGTTAGTGAAAAAACTCAAGTTTAATTTGCCCTTAGATCACTATTATATGTAGTTCTGTTAACACAAATTGAGATTATTTACTGGATAAAAGCCTTATTACTAAAAGGAGCTGCACCAAAGAAGCTGGAAGTGAACTTTTGTCATTTAGACAGTTAATACTAGGTATTGTCCTTTAAATATGATACTCTGAAATAATAAGCCACACTTTGGAAAATAATCTCATAGGATCTTTTCTGACAAACTTGATCCCAGCCCCACTCCATATTAAAAAAAAAAAAAAAACACACCTCACTGCCATCGAGTCACATCCAACTCATAGCAACCCCTCCTTGGGTTTCCAAGGCAGATTCTCTATGGAAGTAGATTGCCCTTCCTTCAAAGGAGTGTTTGGTGGGTTTGAACCACCAGCCTTCTGGTTAGCAGCCAAATGGCTTAGACACTATGCCACGGGAGCGCCTCACTCCATATTACATATGTGCATTTAAAGCAAAAAGGCTTTACACAGAGACCTTTTTGAATTAAGCCAGTCTAGAGGAGCTCTGGTAGCATAGTGCCTAAGGCATTTCATTGCTAGCTAGAAGGTTGGCAGTTCAAACCCACCAGCCACTCCTCAGAAGGAAGGTTGGGCAATCTACCTCCGTAGTGATACCACCTGGGAAACCCAAGGAGGGGTCACTATGAGTCGAGGCTGACTCAACCGCACATAACAACAACAACCACAACAGAGGCATAGATGGGTATTATCTAGGTTGAGTGATTTTCAGAATCTAATATTTTACAAATAAGATTGTGCTGAAAATTGTATTCTAAAATTCACAGTTGCTCAATCTCTATTAAAATTTTGATTGAGATTAAACTGGTTTCAGAGGCTTGTGTGACAGATAAGTATTTCATCCTTTCCTAAAATATAACATTAAATTAAGTTAGGCATCACGGGGCTATGTGTTTGAACAACCTTACATTTGAACACCCCCCAGGCCCGAAACACTTTGATTTCGTACTATCTTTGGTATAGAAAGATAAAAACCTCACTCTTTTAATTTTTTAATAATTAATTCACCTACCTTCTATTTATCCATAGATACATACAGATGGGGCACATACATACATTTATTCATTTAAATTTTTGTTGAGCCAGAAATATGCTTTGTATCAGAAAAATAATTATAAACCAAAATGGACAAGGAGCTGAGTTTCCTGGTGTCACAGTGTAGAGTTAGGCATTTATCAAGTAATTGCATCAATGAGTGTGGAGTTAAAATCTGAGAAAGTTGTTTTGAAGCAGATACCAGGTTTTTAGGGCCCATAACAAAAAGAAAACATGACTTTAATTAAAAATCAATTGAGATGCAATTTGGAGGTAGAGAGGGTCAAAATGCATCGGGCCTTGTATGCAACCTTAAGAATTTTGGTCTTTGTCCCAAACTCTATGAAGAACCATTTAAAGAATTTAAGTACTGGGCAGCATCATCAGATTTTAATTTTTGAAGAATGGCTTTGTCTGTGGAATGAAGAAGAAATTGGCATAGACCCAGTTGGAGAGAGAATAGACTTTAGGCTTGTGAATATAATCCCTGTGAGTATTTTGTTAAAAAAATTGTTTACTATATTATGCAGGTCCATGTCTATGAGGACCTAAGGGAAATTTGCCTCTCTTCAGTCAGCACTAGGATTTGTTGGGCCTAACCTGACTAACTGTTTGTTTTTAATCTTATAAACACTGGAAATGATGTAATTGATTATGCTCACATGTTCTCATTGGCTTCGAGAAAGGCTAAAGCCAAGTTTGCGTGCCTCCTCATGCCTTCTAAAGTGGTGGATTCTTGGCTCTTCAATTTTGTGCTTCTCTCATTCCTAGTTTTATCTTAATCATCTAATTTATTTCCCTTTACCTTAATAACTTTATTTATTTTTAAAATTATTCTGTAGCTTTGGAACAAAAAAGCCTATAAATAATTAAATGAAACCATGGATACAATTATACTAAAATACACATTGCTGTCTTAAAAGAAACATCTGATAAAGCAAGAACATGTGTTGGCAACATGCATCGCATATGTAAGGACAAGACACTGAGGATGGAATGGATGTGTATATGAAACAATGTTCCTTTGCATACTGAATTGCCACTTAAAGATTGTGACAGCTAATCTCTATGCTGCTATAAACCAGATTGCTTCAAGATGTGTAAAACTGGCAGGACCCTAAATTCCAGACACCATTCCCACATGGGTTTGGAACATGCTCATGGTATCTGGTATTGCGCAACATTCTTTGGAATTCATAGAAGTTGACTACTTCTAATTTGCAATATGAAAAAAAAAAGATCTTATTTGGAACAGTGATAATGCAGCATTTTAAATACACATCAGTTTATATGAAAGACACATTTCTTTCTTAACTGTCATGCCTTAAATGTGTGACTTGATAGCAAGCAAACTCAATAAGAAAGAGATATTTAGAATCTTAAACGGAAAGCTAAAATTTTGCCATTTCTATATTCATATTCTTTTCATAGTATTGACTTTTATTAATGACTTATATTAAAATTTATTTTGAGTTCATTTGATTGTGGTACAATATAACAAAAAGTTTACCACCTTAACCATTTTTAAGTATACAATTCAATTATATTAGTTACAGTTACTATGTTGTGCAATCATCACACCATCCATTTCCAAAAGTTTTGCATCTCCCAAAGTGGAAATTCATCACCCTTTCAGCCTCCTCCCTCTACCCTTTGGTAACCACTAATGAACTTTTATCTCTATGCTTTTGCCCATTCTAGATATTTCATTTAAGTATGTAAATGAGATCATACAATATTTTTCCTTTTGTATCTGACTCATTTCACTCAGTTTTCAATGTTATTTCATGTTGTAACATATATCAGAATTTAATTTCTCTTTATGACTGAATAATGTTCCATTGGAATCTCTGGGTGTGCAAATGGTTAAGCACTAGACAATCATTTGAAAGGATGGCAGTTTAAACCCAACTAAAGGTACCTTAGAAGAAAGGCCTGGTGATTTGCTTTGAAAAGGTCACAGCCTTGAAAATGATATGGAGCAGATCTACTTTTCACAAATGGGGTTGTTGGGAATCAACTCAAAGGCAACTAACAACAGCAATATTCCATTATATAGATACACTACATCTTATTCATCCATTCATCTGTTGATGAACACCTAGGTTGTTTCCACCTATTGGCTATTGTGAATAATGCTGGACTGAACATTGGTGTACTGATATATGTTCAAATCCTTGCTTTCATAGCTAGGGGTAGAATTGCTGAATCATATGGAAATTCCTTGTTTACCGTTTTTGAGGAGCCACTATACTTCCACAGTGGCTGTACCATTTTCCATTCCCTTCAGGAGTGGATGAGGGTACCAATGTCTCCACATCCTCACCAACATTTGTTATTTTCCATTTTTGTGATAAAATCTCTCTTACTGGATGTGAAGTGTCATCACATTGTGGTTTTTATTTGCATGTCCCTAATAATTAATGATATTGTGCATCTTTTCATGTGCTTATCAGCTATTTATATATCTTCTTCAGGATTTATCTATTCAAGTTCTTTGCCTATTTTTGATTGTTTTCTTTGTCTTTTTGTTGTTGTTGGAGTTCACTAATAACTCTTTTAAGGACTATAACTACCATAAAACAGATAATGTTTATGATTAAAATATTAAAAAAAAACTAAGATATAACTTATTTGGAGCTCTGGTGGTATAGTGGATAAGGCACTTGACTGTGAACAGAAAGATCAGTGGTTCAAACCCACCAGCTACTCCATGGAAGGAAGATGGAGAGATCTACTTCCATAAAGACTGACAGCCTTGGAAACCCAACAGGGGTCGCTATGAGTCAGAAATGACTCAATGGCAGTGAGTTTTATAACTTATTCATATTTAGAATTCTGGAACTCTGAAGGACTCTGATGTTGTTGTTGTTGTTATGTGCCGTCGAGTTGGACCCGACTCATAGCGACCCCTCCTTGGGTTTCCGAGGCAGTATCACTATGGAAGTAGATTACCCAACCTTCCTTCCAAGGAGTGGCTGGTGGGTTTGAACCACCAGCCTTCTGGTTAGCAGTAAAGTGCCTTAGCCACTATGCTCCCAGAGCTCCCGAAAGACTGTGGTAAGACCCTCAAGTAATCTCTTCAATGGGTAGGTTGTCGAGTGCAATAATACAGCATAAGCAACAGAAAGTCACTCATGCAGGGAGGGCATAAAGTGAGAGATTACAAAAAGATCACTTCTCCACTGTAATCACCAGCCCTTTTATTTCACTGCCTCTGGCCTAGACTGGCTTCATCTGATCCACATGTGTCCATCCTCACCCAAGGGTCCAGTGAAAGTACTGAAAACTAGGGCAGATGGAATTGCTCTGCAGTCATGCTCTGTTTCATTTTACAGACCTTTTTATGATACTAGTTTTTTCCTGAACTGTATGCTCTTCTTGATCTATTTTTTTTCAAAACCAGCTGTTCTTTTGAACATCACTTATGTCTCTGCCTTTCCTGAGACATGTGAACCTTTCATAACTATATATCTGGATTGTATTTCTGGTTATGTTTGCTATCAAATTTGGACTTCAAGAATACTTACTCTTGTGTATAACAGCTTGGCATATTGATAATTTGCCTATCATTCACATTCTAGGTTTAGGTCCACAGGACTCAGGATATTCATATCTTTTCCTGGGATTTGCCAAAGGCAAAATCCTGTTCCCTCATCTGGTCTTGCCTATTCTACTCAGGTCCATAAAAAATCACAACTGGCTGTTGGAATAAAGGGGAGAGGCTAGACTGAGATTTTTCAGACATGAGGCCCTGCAAATGAAAGTGAATGAAGACTGACTGATTTTTCTCATTCAGTGGTACAAGAATGAAGAAACAGGATATTCAGAATTATGCATGTTACACATGATGTGATTGATTTGCAATGCATGAACTAGTCAGCCATTGATTATTCTGTGCAAAATTGTGGGTCTCAGGCATTTTTGTAAAGTCTGGGAAAATCTGGGACAAAATATATGAGATATAGGATGATTACAAAAATGAACCTAAATAATTCTGAACAATGCATCTAAATTTGATTCCATCACCTGTTTCCTAACACCAATCTCTCCAAAAAAAATTGACAATTTATTATATTAATATGTTTCTTTTCCTAATACTTGCATCTACCTGCATTTATCCACTAGCTTATAGTAGAAATGGGGAAGTTGTCAATTTTTGCATCTAATCCATCACAAATATGGACATTCTAATTTGAAAATAAATTTTATGTCAATATCCTCTCACAGTCATTACCTTTGTACACTATGTGTGACACTGTCGCATCTCACTAGAACTAATGTTATTGCATTATGGCTGACCTTCCTACTGTACTTCTAAGTCATTCCCCACACAGCAGAAAGAATGATAGTGGAATCAACAAATTCCAACACTTTGTCATTCTTCCTACTTCACTTCAGTGTCTTCCATTTACATTTATGATAAAATTAAATTCTCCTCACAGCCATAAAACTCTGGCATGACTAGTCTTTGCTGAGTTATTTAGCCACCATCAGTGTTGGAATCAACTTGATGGCAACTGACAACTAATAATTCTGTTCACCAATTTATTAATTATTCTCCTACAATCCAGATCACTTTTTACATATATTTCTTTTTCTTTCACACATATATCTCTTAAATGTTTTATTGTCATTTGATATGTTACTTCTTTAATGGGATCTCCTCTGAATTTCCAATTTAAGATAGATCCCTTCTTTATATTATTTTATACTATATTGTAATATTCTCCCCACAACATTTTTTTCCCCAGTTTTCTTTTAGGTATTTGGTTGTGTAATTATTTGTGTAGTGACTATCATTTAAAAAAACTGTGAGCTCCACGAGAGTAGGGACCATGTCTCTTTTGATTTCTATAGTACCCTAATGGCTATTATACTATGTGGCATATAGGAAACACTCAAAAGTATTTATTGAAAGAGTGGATAGCAACCTCATATCTCAGAGTTTATTTGTTAAATGATTCAATAAGATACATACCTAGTCTAAAGCACTGTTCTCAGCTTATTAGATACATCAAGGACAAAATGAGAAAAATCATTGCTCTTATGAATTTAACTTCTAGTATGTTGTTGTTGTTGTTATTTGCCATCGAGTCAGCCCTGACTCATAGCGACCCCTCCTTGGGTTTCTGAGGCAGTATCACTACGGAAGTAGGAATGCCCAACCTTCCTTCCGAGGAGTGGCTGGTGGGTTTGAACCGCCAGCCTTCTGGTTAGCAGTCAAGTGCCTTAGGCACTATGCTACCAGAGCTCCTAACTTCTAGTATAGGATGACCAAAAATAAATATTAACTATAACAGTAAATTAAATAGTGAAGTCTTTGGCAACTTCAATCTTTTCTCTATTCATCATGATATGGTTTATTGGTTTATATGATTTTTACTTTCCTTATATTGAGGTGAAATTCATACTGCAAACTGTAGTCTTCCATCTTCATCAGTTAGTGCTTCAACTCATCCTCACTTTCAGCAAGTAAAGTTGTCTCGACAGCATATCACAGGTTGTTAATGATTCTTCCTCTAATCCTGATGCCACATTCTTCTTCATATAATTCAGGTTCTTGGATTATTTGTTCAGTGTACAAATTGAATATGTAAAAGTGAAAGGCTGCAACCGTGACTTACTCCCTTCCTGATTTTAAACCATGCAGTACTCCCTTGTTCTTTTCAAATGACAGCCTCCTCATCTGTGTAGAGGTTCCTCATGAGTACAAGTAGGTGTTCTGGAATTCCTATTCTTTTCAATGTTTTCCATAATTTGTTATGATCTACACAATTGAATGCTTTTGCATAGTCAATAAAACATAAGTAAACATCTACCTGGTATTCTTTGCTTTCAGCCAGGATCCATCTGACATCAGCAATGATATCCTTTGTTCCACATCCTCTTCTGAATCCAGCTAGCATTTCTGGAAGTTCTCTGTAAATATACTACTGCAACCGTTTTTGAATTATCTTCAGTAAGATTTTACTTGCATGTGATATTAAAGATATTGTTTGGTAATTTCCACATTCTGTGGGATCATCTTTCTTTGGAATGGGTACAAATATAGATCTCTTCCAGTCAGTTGGCCAGGTAGCTGTCTTCCAAACCTCTTGATATAACCGAGTGAGTGCCTCCAGTCCGGTATCTGTTTGGTGAAGCATCTCAATGGGTATTCAGTCAATTCCTGGAGCCTTTATTTTTTTTTTCCCCAATTCATTCAGTGTAGCCCTGACTTCTTCCTTCATTGGTTCTTGATCATATGCCACCTCCTGAAATGGATGAACATTGACCAATTCTTTTTGGTACAGTGACTCTGTCTATTCCTTCCAAGTTCTTTTGATGTTTCCTGCATCATTCAATATATTGCCCATAGAATCTTTCAATGTTTCAACTTGAGGCTTAATTTTTTTCTTCACTTCTTTCAGCTTAGAAAATGTTGAGTGTGTTCTTCCCTTTTAGTTTTCTAACTCCAGGTCTTTGCACATCCATTATAATAAGTGACTTTGTCTTCTCGAGCTACTCTTTGAAGTCTCTCCGTTCAAAGGTAAGTTTCAGAGTCTCTTCTGTCATCCATTTTGGTCTTTTCTTCCTTTCCTGTCTTTTTAATGACCTCTTGCTTTTTTCATAGATGATGTTCTTGATGTCATCCCACAATTCCTCTGGTGTTCAATGCATCAAATCTATTCCTTAGATGAACTCTAAATTCAGGAGGGATATAATTAAGGTCATAATTTGGCTTTTGCAGTCATATTTTAATCATCTGCAACTTCAAATAGAATTTGTATATGAGTAGTTGATGGTTTGTTCCACAAACAGCTTCTGACCCTGTGTTGGCTGATGAATTTGAGCTTCTCCATGGCCACCACAGCACGACAAAATGACAGACCAGTTTGTCTCCTTTAGTTATTCCAAACTGCTCTATTCACTTCCTGTTGTTGTTGTTGTTGTTGTTGTTGTTATGTGCCGTCGAGTCGGCCCCAACTCATAGCGACCCCTCCTTGGGTTTTCAAGGCAGTATCACTACGGAAGTAGGATTGCCCAACCTTCCTTCCGAGGAGTGGCTGGCTTTCCTTAAGAGTGCTCCAAACCCTATGCCTGGTACCCCTTCCGGGCTTCCCCACAAAGCCACTTCCAAAAGCCCACGGTGCCCAGATCTGCTTCCAGGCTGCCCCTTAATGCCACTTTCAAAAGACCTCAGCAAGAATGGGAATTCCCAAACACTTAATTGTATTCATAAGGAAATTGTGCATAGACCAAGAGGAAGTTGTTCAAACAGAACAAGGTAACACTCTGTGTTTTAAAGTCAGGAAGGTTGTGAGAGTTGTACATTTTCATCATACATACTCAATTTGTATGTTGAACAAATAATCCAAGAAGCTAAGCTATAAGAAGAAGAATGCAGCTTCAGGATTGGAGGAAGACTCATTAACAACTTGGGATATGCAAATGACACAGCATTGCTCATCTGCAACATTGAAAATGAAGAGGAGTTGAATCACTTATTAATGAAGAACAAAGACTACAACCTTTAGTATGGATTATACTTCCAAATAAATAAACCAAAGATCATTACAACTAGACCAATAAGAAACACCATGAAAAACAGAGAAAAAATTCAACTTATCAAGGATTTTATTTTACTTGGATCCACAATCAATGCCCAAGGATGCAACACTCAAGAAATCAAAGAAAGCATTGTATCTGCTGCAAAAGACTTCTTTAAAATGTGTAAGAGAAAAGATGTCTCCTTGAAGATTAAGGTGCAACTGAACCATCCCATGGTATTTTTCAATCATTTCTTATGTATGTGAAAGCTGTACAATGAATAAGGAAGAACAAAGAAGAACTGATGCATTTTAATTATGATGTTGATGAAGAGTATTGAATATACCTGTACAGCAAGAAGAATGAAAAAACATGTCTTGGAAAAATAAAGCCAAAATGCTGCTTGGAATTATTTGTCTCACATATTTTGGATATGTTGCCAGGAGGGATCTGTCCCTGGAGAGGAACATCATACTTGTTGTTGTTGTTATGTGCTATGGAGTCAGACCTGACTCATAACGACCCCTCCTTGGGTTTCCGAGGTGGTATCAGTAGATTGTCCAACCTTCATTCCGAGGGGTGGCTGGTGGGTTTGAACTGCCAGCCTTTTGCTTAGCAGTCAAATGCCTTAGGCACTACACCACCAGAGGTAGAGGGTGACTAAAAAGAAGAAGACACAATGCTTGCAACAATGAGCTCAAACATAGCAGTAACTGTCAGGATGGAGTAAGACTGGATAATGTTTCATTTAGTTATATATAAGGTCAACTTGAGTCTGAACCAACCAGTGGGCACTTCACAACAACATAACCTAGACCACTGCCATTACTTTTGCTTTTACAATGACTGAGATGGGTGAGCCATTGAGTGGTTTGAGCAAAAGAGTGACATGATCCTACTTTTGTCTTACAGGATGACTACTCTATGTAAAATCGATTGCCACAAGACATGAATAGAAGCAGGAAGACCAGTTGGCACTCTCAGAAGTAATTCAGACAAGAGAAAATGGTGGATTTAGCCAGGATGTAAAAGTGGAAATGGTGAAACATTGTTGGATTGTGGATATTTTGAACTAGAGTAAAAAGAATTTGCTGATTCACTAGATGAACATTTGAAAGAAAGTAAAGAGTTAAAGACAACACCAAGGTTTTGGCTTTATTAAGTGGAAGGATGAGGTTGCAATGAAGTTTGATGGGAAAGAATATAAGTGAAGATGTGTAGGGGGAGGTGGTGAGGAGATCATGTTTAGTTGGATATCCTTGTGGAGAAATTAAAGGAAGGGTTTTATATATAAAGTAATAGCATGTAATTCTGGAGAGTTGTGTGGTGAAAGCAATAAATGTTGGAGTTGTTAACATATGGGTGGTATTTATAGTTTTGAGAATGGATAATATCACCATGGAATGAATATAGACAAAAAGGAGAAATGGACCAAGATGTGAGCCACTGGACACTTCAATGTTAAAAAAGGATTCAAACAAAATTTTCTTTATAATCAATGCTAGATCTAAATATACTGAATCTGTTTTAACGTTGGTGGTTTCTCACTTGAATTCCAGCCAGACTCTTTCTTAAAGGTCAATGGTTTCTACCCATAGAACTCTAAAAATATCTGTCAATAACCTCCATATTTTATAATATTCAAAAGTATTTGTGTCCTTGCAAAAGCCTAAGTTCTTTGTGTTAAAATTCAATTAAAACCAGTTGCTGGCCAGTTTACTGAGACTCATGGTAACTCATGTGTGTCATAATAGAACTGTGCTCTGTAAGGTCATCAGTGGTTTATTTTTTCAGAAGTAGTTGGCTGGGCCTCTCTTCTGGGGCATTTCTGGGTGAACTTGAGCCAATCTTTTTAAGATAGCAACCCTTCCTTGGGTATCCGAGGCAGTATAGTATCTCTATCCAATCTTCCTTCTGAGGAGTGGATGTTGTTGTTGTTGTTATGTGCAGTTGGGTCGGACCCGACTCATAGCGACCCTTCCTTGGGTTGCCAAGGCAGTATCACTACGGAAGTAGATTGCTCAACCTTCCTTCTGAGGAGTGGCTGGTGGGTTTGAACTGCCAGTCCTGGTTAGCAGTCAAGTACCTTAGGTACTATGCTACCAAAGCTCCTAGGAACTCCAAAATTAAATTACTGATGGGAACTCTGGTGACATAGTGCCTAAGGCATTTGACCGCTAACCAGGAGGCTGATGGTTCGAACCCACAAGCCACTTCTTGGAATGAAGTTTGGGCAATCTGCTTCCATAGTGATACCGCCTCAGAAACTCAAGGAGGGTTACTATGAGTCAGATCCGACTTAACAACTGTGAGAGTGTTTTTTTTTTAAATTTTAGAAATGTATAACAGTCAATACATATTCTTCACAGGATATGACTTCATCCTTAAATATATTTGATCATTAGTCCTCAGTGAAATTATTAATCTCATAAGTATGTAGACTTTGTGCTTAGAAGATACTAAAGGACTTGAGAGAGGACAAGTTAAATATTTCTTAGCCTTTTAAATGAGTACCAAATATGTATATACTCTGCAGAAAGTTAGGAAAAACAAAAAGCAAGTTGTACCTAATTTTGGATTCAGCTTTGTGCCAAAAATCTTTGAAGGTCTTATTTGGTTCTAGATAATTTGGTGATCTGAAGGCATTCAAGAAAGTTGGCCTGGTATCAGGATTAATTAAGGAATCCAGGCCTTTGAGTTTATTTCAGTTCATGACTTCAGAGAACCACCATTGAATAACCGAATGAACTGAGGTTGGACTACTGAAATGGTTCAACTTTAACTCCTAGTTCACTGTAGTTCAGATTGATACCTTTGAAACCAAATAAACATTTGACAAGACTCATTCAACTGCTTGTATTTTGCAACTGCAAAATTCATTTTCCTTTGGAAATAGGTCTGGGGTTTGTACTACAACACTTCTTCATATTGTGCACTTCTCACTTGTTTGTGTCAGCTGAGACAGAGAGCAAATGTTTAGCAAAGGATTCCAAACTTTTAGCAATAATTAAGCAATCCTAAAACTATGTGGTATGTAATCTTAGTTTCTCAATTGTACACTGTTATTTCTAAATATAAAATCTTCTAAGATTTTTTTTCTTCTCAAGATAATTCTATTCTCGTTCTTTGAGAAATATGGAAAAGATTGTAGTAAAATATAATGGAGTGGTTTAGAGTTCCATATGGCTAGTTTTCAATCAAGGTCCTGATTTGCCACTTACTGAGTGTTACAACATGTATGTAGTCAGGACGATATCTTCCCTAGGTCTTACTTTCTTTGTCTGTTAAATGAGATAATAATAATGTTCCCTAGGTTAATTTAAAAGATCAAATAAAATAATGCCATCAAGTGCTAGGCAAAGTGCCGTACACTTAGTGAATACTCAATAATTTGAAATTGCTTTTGTTTCTTACTACCAATAATTCTTAGTTTCTAGGCTTTATTTTTATTCAAAAATATTTAATCAGTGTGACATAAACTTTATGGAGATATGATTTATATACAATAAATGCACCCATTTTAAGTGTAAATTTTGAATTTTGACAAATTTCTATACGTGGGAAATCTGCACAGCAATCAAGATACAGAACATTTCCATCACTCCAATAATTTTCCTGTGATTTTCCACATGACTTTCCCATCTCTGTTCCAGGAATTGGTAACCACTGCTCAGTTTTTCTATTATTTTATATTATATATTTATCTTTGTAAAGTTACATCTAATTGAAATTCTGTAGCATGCACTCTTTCATAAATGACGTTTTATAGCCAGTATAATTTTAAATTCATTCATGTTGTTGCATGTATCATTAATTCAGTCCTTCTTATTCACAAGAAGTATTCCATTGTATAAATATCCTAAAATTTGTTTACTAATCTATTGATGGCACTTTGGTTGTTTCTAGTTTTTAACTGCTGTGAATAAAAATGCTGTGAAGTTTATATATAATTGTATGGTCATATATTTTCCGAAGTATAATTACCAAGTCATAAAGTATATGAAGATATAACTTTATAAAATATTGCCTAACTTTTTTCTATGTGATTTTGCATTCTTATTTAAAAGAATGAGAGAGTCAAATGCTACACATCCTCACCAACACTGAGTATATGAAGTCTTTTCCATTTTAGACATTCTAGTGTGCAGGTTTTGGTATCACATTATTGTTTTACTGTGCATTTCTAAAAAATATTAGTCCTATTAAACATGTTTTTTGTATACTTATGAACTATTCAAATCTACGTTTGTGGAAGATCTGTTTAAATCTGTGAGGGATTGTTGCTGAGGTTTTTTTTTTAGCCTTATGATTAAATCACAGTTTCAATCTTTTGTCATATATATGTTTAGTGAATAATATTTTTCATTATGTGGAAGTAATCTTTCTAATTTTATTGATTGTGTCTTTGAAGAAGAAGAATTTTTAATTTTGATGAGTGAAATTTATCATTGCTTTATTTTCCTGCCTTGGTTTCCCATCTAAAATTACCAGCTGTATATATTTGTCTCCATGTATTCACAAGTTTTAAAGTTTTAGTTTTTAAATTAAGGTCAATGATTAATTTCAAGTTACTTTTTATTTATGGTATGAGATATTAATCAAGGTTCATCTTTTCCTCAAATATAGCTCCATTTGTTGAAAAGGCAATCTATTCTCTATCGAAATACCTGCATTAACTTCTTTGTTAAAAATCAATTGACTACATAAGAGTGGCTCACTTTTGTTCTATTAATCTATATTTCTATAAAATCCATAAAAAACATATTGTGTTTATTAATATAGCTTTATAATAACTGTTATTGTATACAAATGAACTTGATTTTATGTTAATCATATATCTCCTATCCTTCCTAAATTCATTATTTAGTTCTAATAGCTTTTTGTAGATTTCTTTGGATTTTACTGTCTACATATAAATATGATCTTTGTTTTTTACTGAAATGTATGCTTTTTATTTATTTTCCGTGCCTTCTCTCAATGACTAGGACCAAACCTACAATGCTGAATGGAAGTGGTGAGAGTAAGTAGAGCTGGTAAGGAGATCATGTTTAGTTGGAGAACTTTGCCTTGCTCTCAGCCTTAAAAGGAAATCATTAAGTCCTTCCTTTTGAGTATGATGTTAGATAGAAACCTTTGTTCTATGCTTCATTTGCTGAGAGTTTTTGTCATGTTTTGGTGTTGAATTTTATCATGTTTCTTCTTTGTCTGTTGAGAACGTCATATGATTTAGTCCTTGATCATTTACTGTTGTGAATAATATTAAGTGATTTTGAATACTAGCCCAATCTTGCATTCCAGGGATGAACTCCAATTGGTCAAGATATATTGATCTTTTTATATTGTTGGATCCTATTTTTTAATATTTTGTTTGACATATTTGTGTCTACGTTCATGAGGGATATTGATCTACAGTTTTCTATATTTGTAATGTCACTATATATATATACATATATATATATATATACATACATATACACACATATAGATATATATGTATATTTAATGGGAGCAATGATAGCATCAATCTGTATACTGAACAAATAATTTGATAAACTGGACATCATGATTGGAGGAAGACTCATTAACCAGAAATATGTAGACGAGACAACTTTGCATCGTGAAAGTGAAAGGACTTGAAGCAGTTATTGATGAAGATCAAAGACTACAGCCTGAGTACGGATAGCACCTTGACAAAAAGGAAATAAACATTCTCATAAGTGGACTAATAAGCAACATCATCATAAATGGGGAAAAGATTGAAGATGTCAAATATTTCATTTTACTTGGACCCACAATAAATTCTCATAGACAGAGCAGTCAAGAGATCAAACAACATATTGCATCGGGAAAATCTGTTGCAAAACGACTTTTTAAATTGTATAAGAGAAAAGTTGTATTCTTGAGGACTAAGGTAAGTCTGTAGGAAGAAAGATGGGGCAATCTACTTCCATAGTGATACTGCCTCGGAATGCCAAGGAGGGGTCGCTATGAGTCGGGTCTGACTTGACGGTACATAACAACAACAACAAAAACAACAAGGTAAATCTGACCAAACCAAGGCATTTTCAGTCACCTCATATGCATATGAGAGTTGGACCAAGAATAAGGGAGATCAAAGAAGAATTGATGCATTTGAATTATGTTGTTGGCAAATAAAATGGAATACACTGTGTGCTATAATAAGAAGGAACAAATCTGTGTTGGAAGAAGTACAGCCCAAAGTCTCCTTAGAAATAAGAATAGTGAGACTTTGTCTCATGTACAATTGTGTATTATTTAATGTTCATGACACACTCTTTGAAATAGGATATTATGTGTTTTGGACATTGTGTAAACCATACAGGTAATCCCCTGATTATGAACAAGTTCTGTTTTTAAGTCTGTCTTTAAGTTGAATTTAAAGTTGGAACAGTTATATACAGTTCATATCTAAAATCACTTAGTAAATTTTGTCTTAGTGTATAGTATATAGTGTAACTTTCTATACATAAAAATTAAAGAAACATTCCCAGACACACTAAAATATCTTTAACATAATAATAAAGTAATATTTATAATAAAATTTTGATGTGTGTTGCAAAGTATTGCTTATTACTACAAACCTTTGTAGGTACCTTGAATTTTTAATATAATAGACTATACAGGGGTTGGGACCATGGTCAGGCAGTTCCTGAATGGATGATAGTCAGTTCATTATTGTACTTCAAGCATCTTTTTAGGAAGGACCAATCCCTGGAGAACAACATCATGTTTGGTGAAGTAGAGGGTCAATGAAAAAGAGTAACACTATCAATGAGATGGATTGACACAGTGGTTGCAACAGTGTTCTCAAATATTACAAAAATTGTGAGGATGGTGCAGGACCAGGCAGTGTTTTATTCTGTTGTATGTAGAGTAATTATGAATCTGAACCAACTTGATGGCACCTAACAACAATAACAACAATAATGGTGGCCTCATATAATTAGTAGGGACATGCTCACTTCTCTTGTACCAATCGAAGTGCTTGTATAGAATTAGTATCATTTCTTTCTTAAACACTTGGCAATATTGATCAGGAAAACATCTGGCCCTGAAGTTTTCTTTGTAGTAAACTTTTTGATGAATATAAATTAAATTTCCTCAATAAGTACATAGTTACACTATTATTCTTGAATAAGTTGTAATTTTTATGGTTTTTTTTTTAGGGAAAATATCAATTTCATCTATGTTATCAAATTTTTAGGAATAAAATTTCAAAAAAATTCTCTTATTATTATTTTAATGGTTGTAGAAACTCTAGTTATGTTCCTTTTTTCATTCTTTGCTTTAGTAGTGTTTCCTTTATCTTTTTGTGCTTGTTCATTCTGTTGTCGTTGTAAGGTGCTGTTGAGTTGGCTCCAACTCATAGTCACCCTATGTTGTTGTTATGTGCTGTCAAATCAGATCTGACTCATAGTGACACCTTCTTGGTTTTCTGAGGTGGTATCACTATGGAAGTAGATTGCCCAACCTTCCTTCTAAGTGGCTGGTGGATTTGAACCATCAGCCTTATGGTTAGTGGTCAAATGCCTTAGGCACTATGCTACCAGAGACCGTATATACAACCCAATGAAACACTGCTCAGTCCTGTTCTAGACTTATAATTCTTGCTGTACCTGAGCCCATCATTGTAGACACTGTGTCAATCCATCTCATTGAGGACCTTCTTCCCCTTTTTCTTTGACCCTCCATTTTACCAATCATGATATCCTTCTCCAGGGAATGATCCTTTCTGACAACATGTCCTAAGAAAGTGAGATAAAGTTGGCCATTCTCTCTTCCAAGGAGTATTCTGGCTGCACTTCTCCCAGACAGACCTGTTAGTTCTTTTGGCAGTCCATGGTACTTTCAGTATTCTTCACCAACACCATACCTCAAATGGATTGACTCTTCTTTGGTCTTACTTATTCATTGTCCAGAACAAAGAACAAACATGCCTATGAAGAGATTGAAAATACCATGGCTTGGGTTAGGCGAACCTTAGTCTTCAAAGAGACATCTTTGCTCTTCAGCTCTTGAAAGAGATCTTTTGTAGCAGAGTTTCCCAGGGCAATTGGTTATCTGATTTCTTGACTGCTGCTTCCATTGGTGTTGATTGTGGAACCAAGTAATATGAAATTTTTGACAACTTCAATCTTTTCCCCACTTATTATGTTGCTGCTTATTGGTCCAGTGGTGAGGATTTTATATTTCTTTATAATGAGGTGTAATCCATACTGCAGACTGTAGTCTTTAGTCTTCATCAGTAACTGCTTCAAGATCCTCACTTTCAGCAAGCAAAGTTGTGTCACCTGCATATTGTAGGTTGTCAACGAGTCTTCCTCCAATCCTGATGCCATATTCTTCTTCATATAGTCCAGTTTTTTGGATTATTTCCTCAGCATACAGGTTGAATAAGTATGGTGAAAGGATACAACCCCAATGCACTCCCTTCCTGATTTTAAACCATGGAGTATCCCTTTGTTCTGCTCGAACGACTGCCTCCTGGTCTATGTGCAGATTCCTCATGAGCATAATTAGGTGTTCTAGAATTCCCATTCTTCTCAATGTTATCCATAATTTGTTATGATTGACACAGTCTAATGCTTTTCTATAGTCAATAAAACTCAAGTAAACATCTTTCTGGTATTCTTTGCTTTCAGCCAAGATCCATATGATATCAGAAATGATATCCCACGTTCACCACAGTATGACAAACTGACAAACGTGTGGTGGCTTGTTTAGTCTCAAAACTCACTGTCGTCAAGTCAAATCTGACTCATAGCGACCCCTCTTTGGGGTTCTGAGGCACTATGTCTAAGGAAGTAGATTGCACAGTTTTCCTTCTGAGGAGTGGCTGGTGGGTTTGAACCACCAGCCTTCTGGTTAGCAGTCAAATGCCTTAGGTACTAAGCCACCAGCTTTATCCAATTTATTGATTTTTATTTAAAGTCTTTAATTCTCATTGAGGTTTCTCTGTTGCTTCTCCATTTTAAATTTCATCTATTATTTTTTTCCTTCTGCCCGATTTGAGTTTAATTTCTTTTTCTTTCTTTACCCTCTACAAGCCTATCCTGGAAGAAATATGACTTGAGAGAGGCAATTTTCTGCAACTGAGACAACTTACATGGGAGGTTGACAGCTGAAGGCTCTCTTTTAGCAACAAACCCAGAAAGCAAACAGAAAAAGTCCTTAATTCCTCAAGGGGGACCCAGCACCCATAAACAGGTACATGATCACCTATTACATGTGGAGTGTAAAGCTATCTGGATTCTCTTTCTTGAGAGTCTTTGTTGAGCAATATATTTGACTCTATGGTATGCTCTGTATCTTCTCAATAATTTCTTTACCATAAAATCGTATGGTAATGCTCTGTTGCTTGCTAACATAACAATAATGACTGAAGCACTCATAATGAAAGAGAAGAACCCAAGTACTCTGAGAAAGATTAGCTAAATGTGAAAGAGTAAAACAAGAAAACTCTACAAGGGAAAAGAATTTCAAAGAAGGATAACTCAGAAGTGTCACATGCTACAGAGAAGTCACTAAGATAAAAATCAAAAGCACGATCTGAATTTAGCAATGAGGAAATCATTGATGTGGCAAAGTGTTTTGATTTTAAGACAGGATATACTATACAGAGAAGTAAATACATGTCAAGATAGCTATATAGTATGTGCTGGTTATTAAAAACAAGTTAAAAAAAACAGTAGCGGAATGGTTGGAGAAATAAGTGGGTAGTAAGACTGGATGGATTATATTTACATTAAGTATTAAGGGAAAAAAAAAAAAAAACAACTCACTGCCATTGAGTATACCAAAAACCAAAACCAAGCTCACTGCCATCAAGTCAGATCCTGACTCATATAGACCCCTCCTTGGGTTTCTGAGGCAGTAACACTAGAGAAGTAGATTGCCTAATCTTCCTTCTGAGGAGTGGCTGGTGGATTTGATCCGCCAGCCTTGTGGTTAACCATCAAAGCCTTAGGCACTATGTCACCAGAGCTCCCTAGTCAGGTGGAAAATTATTGATATTAAAATTTCAGAAAAATAAAAACTAAACTGGAAGAAGATGGATGATTATTGTTGGTTAATACTGGAAATTATGTGAGATTTAGAGGTAGAGGGTCAAAATGATTCAATAATCTCTAATAAATTCATTGTGGTTAGCTGTGGTGACAGACTCAGAGGAACTAGTGGCTTAGTTCTACCTTGCTCTTGCTTCCTTCACTCCACTTCTTGTTCCTCTTCCTGACTGCTGGCCCCATTGACCAACAGTGGCCCTGAGCCCCTTACTAGACACTTAGGAAAAGAACTACAGAAATGGGGACAACACATAGGCTTAGCTTCCCATAGACATCCCTTTGTATTTGATTTCCCTTCCTTTCACATTTTGTGAGTACAGTATATATTTTGACCTTTCAGATTAACTCTTGATGGGTACATCTCTCATCCTCCAACTTTCTACCTGGTCCTTATTTCTGTAGGTTCTCCTATAGCCATTTGCATTCTAAATTTTGTAATTAATCACTATCCTATAGCTCATGATTGCTATGCTTCCATAATTAAAACATGATTGATATTTAATTTTTATTAAAAAATATATTGATATTTTATTAAAATGTATCACATATTTAAAATAATCTTCTTGCTCAATTCTGGATGGAAATAGTCATGAATATAAGAATTTTGTGAAAAATACAATAAATTTTATATATTTGCCATCTTTAAAGACATGCAGTTTACACACTATATTTTAAATCAAACTTATTGCTTAAGATTGGTTGAAAGAGTCATTATCCTTAGCATTCTTAAAAACAAACAAAAAAAATCCAACTTTATAACCCAACACAATGCATTTTTTACATATTTGTCATACATGTGGCATAAATATTCTGTGGAAAGACTTGGTCCTATGTTTAAAATAAACATGTTTATAAAGGAATGCAAGCATTGTGGTTTTCTAGAGATATGAAATTTGAGTACCTTGAGCAATTTTTTTGCTGTATATTTACCTTACCAAAATGAGTACTACATTTTTTTTTTAAAAAAATGCTTTCCTCAGGGATTTTTATGCATTGAATTTATTTTGTTTTGTATTTCATTTTGTTGATATTGCTGTTGTTAAACTTGGAAAATTAAACATTTGTATTCAAGCTTTGCTTTAAAATATTTATTTTAAATTCTTGGAAAATCTACAGCAAATATTCCACTTAGATTGATACTCAATGAAATATTTTCTATACAGGTTCAAAAAAATGCATCACTTCACAAGTTTCTTACCTTTGTTGTAGGCTTTTTTCACTGTAGATATCCTGGTTTATAAAACCTCTACCATATTAATGAAATAGAAACCTATCAAAGAATGAAAAAAAAAAAAAAAAAAAAAAACAACAAACTAAAGTCACTGCCACTGAGTCTATTCCAACTCAAAGTGACCCCCATAAGGTTCCCAAGGGTGTAATTCTTTTCAGAAGCAGAATGCCTCATCTATCTTCTGCTGAGTGGCTTGTGGGTTTGAGCCACTGACCTTTTTTGGTTAGCAGCAAAATGCCTTAACCACTATACCACCAGTGATCCTTTATCAAAGAATAGCAATAAGCAAATGAACAATATCTACCATTAAGGTTTGTCATGAAAATAATTTGCCTGATTTTTATATTTATTGTACAACTCACTAGAGTAACTTGAGTACAATGTCTTAAAGCAATTTTTCTTGTAATGTGAAGTATATCAAGACATTAATCATGCTTTATTTGCTCTATTTTTATTAGCTGCTGTTGAATTGGCTTTGACTCATGGCAAATTTATGTATAACAGAACAAAAATGTGTCATTCTGAGCCTTCTTCATGATTATTGTTATGTTTGAGTCTATTGTTGTAGCTACTGTGGGTGTATAGCAATTCTTGAGGTTGGAGAGTGTGAGACTTCCACCAATGGAAGCCTCATTCAAGACCAGACGATGTATTGCACTGGGCAAATCTGCTGCAAAAGACCTCTTTCAAGTGCTGAAGAGCAAATATGTCTCCTTGAAGACTAAGGTGCACCTAACCCAAGCCATGGTATTTTCAATTACCTCATATGCATGTGACAGCTGGACAATGAACAAAGAAGAATAAAGAAGAGTTGATGCATTTGAGGTGTGGTGTTGGTGAAGAATACTGAAAGTATCATGGCCTGCCAAAAGAATGAACAAATCTGTCCTGGAAGAATGCAGCTGGAATGCTCCTCGGAAGCAAGAATTGTTAGATTTCATCTTACCTACTTTGGTCAGGGAGAAGTAAGCTGCAGGGATCCAAGCAAGGAAAGGGAACCCAGGCCACTCCTCAAAGTGGCAAGGTGGGAAAGCAGGGAAAGGACATAAAAGGCCAGAGGGACCAGGACAGAGCAAGGAGTCAGCTGCAGGGATCCAGGTGAGAAGAGGGAACCCAGGCCACTCCCCAAAGAGGCAAGGCGGGAAAGTGGAGAAAGGACAGAAAATGCCAGAGGGACTGGGACAGAGTGAGGAGTCAGCCGCAGGGATGCAGGTGAGGAGAGGGAACCCAAGCCACGCCCCAAAAAGCATCAAGGCAGGAAAGTGGGGATAGGACAGAAAAGGCCAGAGAGACCAGGACAGAGTGAGGAGTCAGCCGCAAGGATGCAGGTGAGGAGAGGGCACCCAGGCCACACCCTAAAGTGACAAGGTGGGAAACTGGGAGACCAGGACAGAGAAAGAGTCAGCCGCGGGGATCCAGATGAGGAGAGGGAACCCAGGCCACGCCCCACAAGCAGCAAGGCAGGAAAGTGGGAGAAAGGAGAGGAAAGCCCCGGGGGACTGGGACAGAGCTAGGAGTCAGCCGCAGGGATCCCTGTAAGGGTGGTTGGAGAGGTTTCCAACAGCTAAGGGATACAAACTTGTCTGTTGGTTTGTCTTACTGTGGTGACATGTTGCTGTGAGTCTTCAGGCTGTGCCACTGGTGTTTCAAACTCAGTGAGGTACACATGGTGCACGGGTATCAGCCTGGCTTGCAGATTGAGACAGACTAGGAAGAAGGAAGAGGCCATCTGCTTCTCAAAAAAATTGGCCAGGGAAAATCTTATGAATAGTAAAGAAACACTGTCTGATACATTACTGCACAACTTTATTAATAGTCTGGAAACATTGTCCAATGCAGAGGAGGAGGACGAGTCACTTAGGTTAGAAGGCTCTCAAAATAAGACTGGGAAAGAGCTACATAATCAGTATAAAACCAGCCTTACTCATATGGATAAGGTAAAGCTTTTGAGACCTCCATTTACTGATGTGGCACCACTCAAATTGATGAGAAACAGCTGCAAACACCCATTAATCATCAGAACATGAAATGTATGAGTTATGAATCTAGGAAAATTGGAAGTTGTCAAAAATGAAATGGAACACATAAAGATTGATATCCTAGGCATTAGTGAGCTGAAATGGACTGGTTTTGGCCACTTTGAATCAGACAACCATGTGATCTACTATGCCAGAAATGACAGTTTGAAGAGGAATGGCATGGCATTCATCATCACAAAGAAGGTTTCAAGATGTCCTGAAGTATAAAGTTGTCAGTGATAGGATAATATCCATACGCCTAAAAGGAAGACCCATTAATAGGACTATTATTCAAATTTATGTACCAACCACCAAAGCCTGTACATTGACCAGGAGGCTGTCGTTTGAACAGAAAAAGGGAACACTACATGGTTTAAAATCAAGAAGGGAGTGTGTCATGCTTGTATCCTTTCCCCATACTTATTCAATCTATATGCTGAGAAAATAATCCAAGAAGCTGGACTATATGAAGAAAAATGAGGCATCAGGATTGGAGGAAAAAATCACTAAAAAACGGATATACAGTGACTATAGAACTTTGCTTGCTGAAAGTGAGGATGACTTGCACTTACTGATGAAGATTGAAGATCTGCAGTATGGATTACATCTCAATATAAAGAAAGCAAAAATCCTCACAAGTGGACCAATGAGCAGCATCACAAGAAATGGAGAGAAGATTGAGGTTGTCAAAGAATTCACATTGCTTGGTTCTACAATCAGTGCCAATGGAAGCAGCAGTCAGGACATGAGATGACATGTAGCACTATGCAGGTCGGCTGCGAAGGAACTCTTTTCAAGTGCTGAGGAGCAAGGATATCTCCTTGAGGACTAAGGTATGCCTGACACAAGCAATGATATTTTCAATCACCTAGTATGCGTGTGAGAGCTGGACAATGAATAAGTAAGATCGAAGAAGAGTTGGTGCTTTTGAGTTGTGGTGCTGGTGAAGAATGCTGAAAGTACCATGAACTGCTAAAAGAACTAACAGATCTGTCCTGGAGGAAGTGCAGCTGAAGTGCTCCTTAGAAGCGAGAATGGCCAGAACTGGACCATTTCCTGGAGAAAGATGTTATGCTTGGTAAGGTGAAGGGTCGATGAAAGAGGGGAAGGCCCTCAACAAGATGGGTTGACACAGTGGCTGTGGCTATGGGCTCAAGTATAGCAAGGATCATGGAGCTTGCGCTGGATCAGGTGGTGTTTTGTTCTGCTGTGCATGGCGTTGCTGTGAGCTGGAAATGACTTGATGGCACCTAACAACAACACTTTGGTCATGTTTTCATAAGGAACCATTCCCAGGAGAAGGATATCATGCTTGATAATGTGGAGGGTCAACAAAAAGGGGGAAGGCCATCAACAAGATGGTTTGACACAGTGTCTGCAACGATGGGCTTAGATATAACAAGGATCGTGGAGCTTGCACGAGACCAGGAAGTGTTTCATTCTCCTGTCAATAGGGTCACTATGTGTCAGAGACAAATTGACGGCACCTAAAAACAACAACAACAACAACATTGTTGTGGCTATTCAATCTATCTCATTGAAAGATTTCCTGATTTTCATTGGTGCCCTACTTTATAAACATGATGTTTTTTCCCTAGCAACTAGTCTTTCCTAATGACATGTTCAAATCTTAGCTAAACCAAAAAACCAGTTGCCATCTACTTGATTCCAACTCATGGTGACTACATATGTTGCAGAATAGAATTATACTCCACAGAGTTTTTAAGGTTGTGAACTTTTGGAAGCAGGTCTCCAGGGCTTTGGTGGGTTTGAACCTCTACCTTTGTGGTTTGTGATCAAGACCTTAACATTTATGCCACCTAATGACTTTAAAGCTTATGTAAAGACATTTGAAGCTATTGACATCTCAGAAGCATCCTTAATGTCTTGAGGTCTTTAGGTCTTTTAACATACCACCTATAGATGGAATCTCTTAGAAGACGTTACAGACCACTGTGCAAAGAAAGATGGAGGCTGACCACCACATTTGCTGATATTCATCTGGACATTCAGCTGAAAGTCATTCTTGACAGAGGCTATAAATAAGCACACTGGTCCTTGATTTACTGGGTATGATGACCAGAGAGCCAGGCTTCTGTTTAAGTGGCTGACAGTGCCACAGTAGCAGAATATCAAGTTATAAACAGGCTGTTAATTTTATTCCACTTTCCTGGCATTTTATTTTATTTTATTATTTTTAACTTTTTTATTGTGATTTGGGTGAAATGTTACAACACAGATTCATTTTACATTAAACAGTTCATACACTTTTTTTTTTTTTCTGTACACTGGTTACATGCAGTGTGATAATTCACTTTCCACTTCCTTCATGTAGTTACCCTTTCCCTGTGCTCTTCTTGTCCATGCATTCCTGCCTCCCTACCTTTCTTCCTGTGCAAATGCTGCACTCCTGATTTCCCATGGCTGATAGTTTTAAGGAGTGCATCTCCTTGATGTAGGTATTCAGCTTCCATCCCTATTGTTTGCCTGAGAGTTAAGCCACGGAAGTGAGTTCAATTCCAGGTCTGAAGTGTGACTAAGGGCTATAGTCTCAAGGGTGTCACTAATGCCTATCAGCTTAGTAAATCCATTTTTTTTTTAAATTATGATTTTTAGTTTAATTCTACATTTTTCTCCAATTTTGTCCAGGATCTCGAATTTTGATCCCTTTCCAAGTGATTGGCATTGGTAGCTAGGCACCATTTAGTTCTCCTTGTCTCAGGGTCATATAGCTTGAGGTCCTCATGGTCCATTAGTCCTTTGGACTAACTGTTTCCATGTGTCTTTGATTTTCTTCACTCTTCTTTGCTCTGAATCAGGAGAGACTAATGGTTGCCTCATAGATGGATGCTTGGAATCTTTTAAGACCCCAGTCACTGCTCACCAAAATGAGATGTAAAACAATATTTTTGTATACCGTGTTGTGCCAATTGAGCTTGATGTCCCCCATGACTATGGTCCCCAGCCCATAGGCCCGGCCACTCACTCTCTGAAGGTGCTTAGTTATGGTTAGTAAGTTATCCAAACTTTGCTTCCTGTTATGTTTAAACTGCATATGGACATTTTTATAGCACATACAAATATATATGTAGAAATATCATCTGCCAAACTTAGATATGGTTGTGGGTATATTCCCATTTGCTTATCCATACCTGATTTTCTTGCCTGTCTACCTATCTACCCATAGATTAGTGTTTGTTATTACTGATAATGCTTTTTTGTGTATGCAATAATATTTGCCTTTATTGTCTGTACCTCTTTTGCACCTCTCTGTATCTTCCTTTTCCTTTGTAATATCATGTTAGTCATATGCTTTTATTATATTGCATTTCCCTTAATACATATCAAACCTGTCTCTTAACTATCCATTTATTTTCCCTCCCTTCTTCACTCCTCCCATCCCTGGTTACCAACAAAGAAAATTTCTTTCCCTTTGTAAACCTTTCCTTGACTTTTTAAAATAATGGAGTTATGCAATATTTGTTCTTCTGTGATTGACTAACTTCACTCAGCATTATGTCCTTCAGGTTCTTCCACATTATGAGGTGATTCACTAATTCTTCATTATTCTTTAATGTTGCATAGTTCCATTGTGTATACGTATCATAGTTTAATTATCCATTCATCATTTGATGAGTATTTAGGTTGTTTCTATCTCTCAGTTATTGTAAATAGTGCTACAATGAACATGAATGTGCATGTTTCTCTTGGTGTCCCAGACATCACCTCTTCAGGATATATTCCTAGTAGTGGGATTGCTGACTCAAATGGTATTTCTGCCCAACTCTTTAAGGAAGTGCAATACTGTTTTCCATAGTGGTTACACCATTTTACAGTCCCACCAGTACTGTATCACCACACCCTCCACAGCATTTGTTGTTTTCTGTCTTGTGCTATCCTATTCTTGCTGGGGTGAGATGATATCGCCTTGTTGTTTTAATTTGCATCTTTCTAATGGCTAATGATCGTGAACATTCCTTCATACGTTTGTTGGCTGCCTTAATATCTTCTTTGGTGACGTATCTGTTTATAACCTATGCCCAGTTTAGAAGTAGATTGTTTATCTTTTTCATATTGAGGTGTTGAAGTTTTGTATAAATTTTAGAGATAAGTCTCTTCTCAGATTTCTCATTGTCAAATATTTTTCCCAATCTGTAGATTCTCTTTCTACTGTTTTGTAGAAGCCTTTTGATGCACCTAAGAATTTAATTTTTAGAAGGTCTCAATCATCTAGTTTCTCTTCTGCTTTTTGTGCATTGTGTGTTATGCTTGATAGTCTATTTATGCCATACATTAGGGCCTCTAAGTTTTCTCCATATATACCTTTGATGAACTTTATAGTTTTAGCTTGTACATTTAGGTCATTGGTCATCTTGAGTTCATTTTTGTGTATAGTGTCAGATATGGGTCTTGTTTCATTCTATGCAAATGGATATCCAGTACTGATAGTATCATTTATTAAAAAGACTACCTCTTCTCCATTGAATGGGTTTCAGCTCTTCATCAAATATCAGTTGTCCATAACTGGACTGATCTATTTCTGCATTCTCAATGTCCTTAACTGGTCCATGTGTCTATCGTTGCACCATTAGTAAGCTCTTTTGGCTACTGTGGCTGTATAGAAGTTTTTGAGTTTGGGGAGTGTGAGACCTCCTGTTTTGTTTTTCTTCTTCAGTAGTTCTTTGATTTTCTGAGCTCTCTTCCCTTTCCATATAAAATTAATGATTGTTTCCCCATGTCCTTAAAAACTGTTTATGGAATTTGGATTGCAATTGCATTCAACCTGTAGATTGCTTTGGGTGGTATTGAAATTTCCACAATGTTGAGTCGTCCTATCCATGAGCATGGCATGTTCTTCCATTTATGTAGGTCTTCTATAGTTTCTTGTAGCAGTGTTTTTGTAGTTTATGTTGTATATGTCTTTTGTGTCCCTGGTGAGAATTATCTTTTTGATAGCTATTGCAAATGGCATTGTTTTCCTTACTTCCTTTTCAGATATTTCTTTGTTGATGTAGAGGAATCCAACTGATTTTTGTATGTTGATTTTATATTTGGCCATTTTGCTTTCAATTAGTTTCATTAGTTTTCTCTTTGAGTCTTTCAGGTTTTCTATGGATGGGGTCATCACATTTGCAAATAGAGATAGTTTTACTGCTTCTTTGCCGATTTGAATGTCTTCTATTTCTTTCTTACCTTATTGCTCTGGCTAGTACTTCCAATACAATGTTGAATAAAAGTGGTGATAAAGGGCATCTTGCCTGATTCCCTTTCATAAGGGAATTGCTTTTGGTCTCTCTCCATTGCAAACAATATGGGCTGTTAATTCTGCGTATATGTCCTTTATTATGTTGACAAATTCCCCTTCTACTCCTATTCTGCTGAGAGTTTTTATCAGGAATGAGTATTAGATTTTATCAAATGGGTTTTCTGCATCAATTTATATGATCATGTGGCTGTTTTTCTTTGCTTTACTTATGTGGTGTAGTAGGGTGATTGTTTTTCTAATGTTGAAACATTCTTGCATACTAGTTACAAATTCCACTTTGTCTTGATGTACTTTTTTTTTTTTTTAAATATATCACTGAATTCTGTTGGCTAGGGTTTTGTTGAAGATTTTTGTGTTTATATTCATTAGGGATATTGGTCTGTAGTTTTCCTTTTTAGTGGTATCTTTGCCTGGTTTTGGTATCAGGGTTATACTTGCTTCATAGGATGAATTTGGAAGTATGCTATCCTTTTCTATATGCTGAAACAGCTTGAGTAGGATAGGTGTCACATCTTCTCTGAATGTTTACTAGAATTCTCTAGTGAAGCTATCTGGGTCAGGACTTTTTTGTGGGGAGTTTTTTTTTTAATGTCTTGCTCAATATTTTCTTTTGTTATGGATCTGTTCAAATTTTCTACCTCACTCTGTGCTAGTTTAGGTAGGTCTTGCATTTCTAGAAATTTATCCATTACTTCTAGGTTTTCAAATTTATTAAGGTACACTTTTTCATAGTATTTGTAGTTTATTTTGGTTGGTTTTCTTGTGGTGTTGTCCATTTCATTAATTATCCTTGTTATTTGCATCTTCTTTTTCTTCTCCTTAGTCAAATTTGCCAGTGGTTCGCAAATTTTGTTAATTTTTTCAAAGAACCTGTTTCTAGTCTTGTTGGTTTTTTTCTATTATTTTCTGTTTTCTCCTTTGTTTATTTCTGCTCTGCCCTTTATTATTTCCTTTCTTCTGGAAGCTGAAAGCTCCTTTTGTTGCTCATTTATTACTTGCTGGAGTTGTTGGGTTAAGGTGTTGATTTTGGTACTTTCTTCTTTTTTGATGTGTGCATTAATTACTATACAATTGACCTCTGAGTACTACTTTCACTGTGTCCCAAGGGTTTTATATGTTGTATTTTCATTCTTGTTCGTTTCTAAGATTTTTTTTTTTCACACTTTATTTCTTTACCCAATGGTTCCTGAACAGTGTGTTATTCAGTTTTCATGTATTTGATTTTTTTCCCCCCTCTGGTCTTCCTATTGTTGATTTCTAATTTTATGCTTTGAAATTCACCAAGGCATGATTTGTGGCCTAGCATATGTCTATTCTGGAGAATGATTCATGTTCATTGGAAAATAATGTGTGTTGTGATTTGTTTGGTGGAGTTCTTTGATTATGTGTATGAGGTCAAGTTGGTTGATTGTGTCGTTGAGAATTGTATCTTCGTTGAGTTCTTTCTAGTTGTGTCCTTCATCAAAAGCAGTGTGTTAAATTCTCTTTCTTTTGTTGAAGTATAGTCTATTTCTCCTTTGAATTCAGTTAATGTTTGCTTTATGTATTTTATAGTTTTTCATTGGGTGTGTAGTTTTTATTATGGTTATGTCCTCTTGCCTTTTGACCCTTTTATCATCATATAATGCCCTTTCTTGTCATTTATGCTGGATTTTGTCTTGAAGTTCATTTTTCCAGAAATTAATATTGCTTCCCCTGCTCTTTCTCTGGCTACCAATAGCTTGATATATGTTTTTTCCATCCCTTGATTTTTCATTTATTTTTATATTTTTGCCTAAAGTGAGTCTCTTGTAGGCAGTATATTGATGGATCTTGGTTTCTTATCCAATCTGTCACTCTCTTTCTCTTGACTGGTGCATTTAATCCATTTGCATTTAATCCTTCATATTTAATGATAGATATGAATTTACTGCTATGAATCCATACTGCTGATGGTTTCTTTATTCCACATATTTTTCTGTGCTGAGTTCATTTTGTTACCAAGTTTTATTACCCTTTTTCTTCATTATTATTGCTTTTATGTTTTCTAAGTTTTTCACCTTTCTTATTTTGGTTAGAAGATTTATTAATTTTGTGGTTACCCAATATTAAATTTGCTTGCTGAAAGTGAGGATGACTTAAGGCACCTACTGATGAAGGTTGAAGAATACAGTCTGCAGTATGGATTACATCTCAACATAAAGAAAACAAAAATCCTCACAACTGGACCAATGAGCAGCATCACAATAAATGGAGAGAAGATTGAGGTTGTCAAAGAATTCACGTTGCTTAGTTCTACAATCGATGCCAACAGAAGCAGCAGTCAGGACATTAGACGACGTGTAGCATTGGGAAAGTCAACTGCGAAGGAACTGTTTCAAGTGCTGAGGAGCAAGGATATCTCCTTGAGGACTAAGGTGTGCCTGACACAAGCCATAACATTTCCAATCGCCTGGTATGCATGTGAGAGCTGGACAATGAGTAAGGAAGACCAAAGAAGAGTTGATGCTTTTGAGTTGTGGTGCTGGCGAAGAATGCTGAAAGTACCATGGACTGCTAAAAGAACTAACAGATCTGTCCTGGAGAAAGTGCAGCCAGAATGCTCCTTGGAAGCAAGAATGGCCAGACTTCATCTCACCTATTTTGGTCATGTTGTAAGAAGGGACCATTCCCTGGAGAAGGATGTCATGCTTGGTAGGGTGGAGGGTTGATGAAGGAGGGGGAGGCCTTCAAGGAGATGGATTGATACGGTGGCTGCGATGATGGGCTTAAGTATAGCAGGGATTGTGGGGCTGGCGCGGATCGGGCAGTGTTTCGTTCTGCTGTGCGTGGGGTCGCTATGAGTCGGAAACGACTCGACGGCACTTAACCACAACAACAATATTAAATTCTTATCTCCCTAAGTTTGGAATTGTCTGTTCTTTAGTGATATTATCCTGACTTCCTCTGCATATGAAAGTTTTGTAGTTATACTATTTATTCCCTCTATTTGCTTTATAAGGAGCTCAGTGGCAAAGTGAGTAAGGCATTTGGATGCTAACCACAAGGTCAGTGGTTGAAACCCATCAGCTGCTCCATGGGAGGAAGATGAGGTAATTTATTTCCACAAAGATTTATAGCTTTGGAAACCTTATGAGAGTCATTACGAGTGAGAATTGACTTGATGGCAGTGGGGTTTTCTTCTTCTTTTTTTTTTTTTTCCCACTTGTTTTGTAGTTGATATTGTTTACAGATTCACTCCTGTGATTCTCTATTTTCCATTTCATAAGCTTATTTTAGATTTGAGAATTTTTTTCCTGGGTTTGTTTCTAGGGGGCATTACATTTTTAATCTTAGGTTGTTGTCTTCCATTGCTGGTTTTCTGTTGAAAGAATTCCCTTTATCATTCTTAGAAAGGTTGTTCTGTTTTTTGTTTTTAAATTCCCTTAATTTCTGTTTGTCCAAGAATGTACTAATGTCACCATCATATTTGAGGGACAGTATTTTTGGATATACAATTCTTGGTTGGCAATTTTTTTTTTTCCTTTAAGATTTTATATATATCTGTCCGTTACCTTCTTGCCTGCATGGTTTCTGCTAAAAAATCAAAGTTTGGTAATATTGTTTGTCTTCTGTAGGTAATATTTCTTTTTTTTTTCCCTGAGCTGCTCTTAAGAGTTTTCCTTTGTCTTTGGTTTTGGAAAGTTTCTTTATGATATGGCTTGGTGACTTTCTCATAGCATCTATCCTGTATGGTGGGGTTCACTGAGTTTCTTGGATGGATTGTCTTTCATGATTTGGGGGAAGTTTTCTGTTAGTAAAACTTCAATGGTTTTCTTTTCTTTTCTTTTTTCCCCTCTTCTTATTCTGGAATTGAATCAGGTGTATTATCTCTGTTCATATTATCCCCTATAACTCTTAGGTTTTCTTTATTTCTCTTCATTCCATTTCTGATTTTTTTCTCACACAAACTCATGTCAAGGGATGTTCACAAAGTTCAGTCTTTCTGTCCATGAGTATGGTATGTTCTTCCATTTAGGTAGGTCTATTATAGTTTCTTATATTTGTCTAGTAGGGTTATATATTCATCAACCAGTTTGATTCTGTTTTTTTTTTTTTCTTCCAATGTGTTATCTCTATCTGTAAATTTTTATCTAACTGCTGTTTTTATATGATTTCAAATTGTCAATTTATTTTGTAATTTTATTGTATGATTTTCCTGGAATTTTTAAAGGTATAGTCTGTCTCTTCCATGTTTGTGTTTATGGTTTCTTTGAGCTCTTGGAAGCTTATATATATATATATATATATATATATATATATGATTATGTGTGTGTGTGTGTGTGTATATATATATATATATATATATATATATATATATATATATATGTGTGTGTGTGTGTGTGTATATATATATATATATATATGATTATGTGTGTGTGTGTGTATATATATATATATATATCAACCACCTCACTCATATATATATATATATATATATATATATACACACACACACAAACAGATATATATATATCTGTGTGTGTGTGTGTGTTGAATTCATTCTTCTTCTTCTCAGGTACTTCTATTACCTGTACTTCCTTGGGGAGATTTCCTAGTTTTTCTTTTTGGTCACTTGCTTCTGCTGTCTTGTCCTGTTTCATGTTTTGAACTGAAGTTGTCTCTTGTCTCTGGGACATTCTGAAGTTGTTGTTTTTATTTGTTGATTGTGTGTTGGCTTGTTTCAATATATCCAGAGGAGTGAGAAAGGTCTACTTCATTGATAGTTAACTTGCCAGCTGAGGTATCTCCCAACTATCTCTAGACTAGTGGAATAATTGGTGGGGATGTGGATGTGGGTCTCTGTTTGATGTGGAAATGAGCTATGGTTGGGCTGAACAGGTTTTATCCACTATCTGTTGTTGATCCAGTGGTATAAGAGTTGGTAGAAGTGTTCTTCCATTAGGTGAGGTGGTTGATGCAGTACAAATGGCTGACTAGTAAAGAGCTAATGTCTTCTTCCTGTTGAATTGGACAAGAACAGGAGAGAAAAAAAAAAAAAAACCCTAAGGAAAAGAAGAGTAGGAAAAGAAAAAAAGCAATCAAGGTGTGTTGCTTATCACTGGTGATTGGAATGCAAAAGTTGGAAACAAATAAGAATCACCAGTAGTTGGAAAATTTGGCACTGGTGACAGAAATAATGCTGGATATTGCATGATAGAATTTTGCAAAACCAATGACTTATTCATTGCAAATATCTTTTTTCAACAACATAAATGGCAGCTATACACATGGACTTCACCAGATAGAGTACACAGGAATCAGATTGACTACATCTGTGGCAAGAGGAGATAGAAAAGCTCAATATCTTCAGCTAAAACCAGGCCAGGACCTGATTGTGGAACAGACCATCAACTGCTGATATGCAAGTTCAACTTGAAGTTAAAGACAATTAAAACAAGTACACAAGAGCCAAAATATGACCTTTAATATATACCTCCTGAATTGACAGACCATCTAAAGAATAGATTTGATGCATTGAACACCAATTACTGAAAACCTGAAGAATTGTGGGATGACATCAAGAGCACCATCCATGAAGAAAGCAGGAAATCATTAAAAAGATCTTAAGAAAAGAAGAAAAGACCAAAATGAATGTCAGAAGAGACTCTGAAACTTGCCCTTGAATGGAAAGTAGCTAAAGCAGATGGAAGAAATCACAAGATAAAAGAGCTGAACAGAAGATTTCAAAGAGCATCTCGAGCAGACAAAGCCAATTACTATAATGAAATGTGAAAAGACCTGGAATTAGAAAACCAAAATGGAAGAACATGCTTGGCATTTCTCAAGCTGAAAGAATTGAGGAAAAATGTTAAGCTTTGAGTTGCAGTATTGAAAAATTCTATGGACAAAATATTGAATGAAGTAGGAAGCATCAAAAGAAGATGGAAGGAATACAGAGAGTCAGTACCAAAAAGAACTGGTCAATATGCATACATTTCAGGAGTTGGCATATGTTGAAGAACCAATGATATTGAAGGAAGAAGTCAAAGCTTCACTGAAAGAATTGGCAAAGAGCAAGGCTCCAAGGATTGATGGAATACCATTGAGATATTTCAACAAACAGATGCCTTGCTGGAGGCACTCACTCAGTTATGCCAAGAGATTTGGAAAAGAGCTGCTTGGCCAACTCACTGGAAGAGATCCATATTGTACCAATTCCAAAGAAAAGGGATCCCACAGAATGTTGAAATTATTGAACAATATCATTAATGTTGCATGCAAGTAAAATCTTTCTGAAGATAATTCAAAAACAGTTGCAGCAGTATATTGACAGAGAACTTCCAAAGGTGCCGGCTGGGTTCAGAAGAGGACATGGTGAGGGATATATCATTGGTGATGTCAGATGGATCTTGGCTCAAGGCAAAGAATACCAGAAAGATGTTTACTTGTGTTCTATTGACTATGCAAATGCATTTGATTGTGTGGATCATAACAAATTGTGGATAACATTGAGAAGAATAGGAATTCTAGAGCGCTTAATTGTACTCATGAGGAACCTGTACATAGAACCAGGAAGCTGTTGTTCAAATAGAAAAAGGGAACACTGCATGGTTTAAAATCATTAAGGGGGTGTGTATGGTTGTATCCTTTGACCATACTTATTCAATCTGTATGCCGAACAAATAATCTGAGAAGCTGGACTACATGAAGAAGAATGTGGCATCAGGATTCTTCCTCCAAAGAAGAATCATTAACAAACTGCGATACGCTGATGACACAACTTTGCTTGCTGAAAGCGAGGATGACTTGAAGTACTTACTGATGAAGATTGAAGAATACAGTCTACATCTCGATATAAAGGAAACAGAAATCTTTACAACTGTAAAGATATAAGCAGCATTACAATAAATGGAGAAAAAAATAAAATTGTCAAAGCCTTCACATTGTTTGGTTCTGCAATCAACTCCAGTGGAAGCAGTAGTTAGGACATCAATGACGTATAGCACTGGGCAAATTGGCCCCATAGGACCTCTTTCAAATGCTGAAGAGCAAAGATATCTCCTTGAGGACTAAGGTGCACCTAAAACCAGCCATGGTATTTTCAATCGCCTCATATGCATGTGAGAGCTGGACAATGAATAAAGACCCAAGAAGAGTTGATTCTTTTGAGCTGTGGTGTTTGCAAAGAATGCTGAAAGTATCATGGACTGGTAAAAGAACCAACAGGTCTGTCCTGGAGGAAGTGCAGCCAGAATGCTCCTTGGAGGTGAGAATGGCCAGACTTCATCTCACCTGCTTTGGTCATGTTGTCAGAAGGGACCATTCCCTGGAGAAGGATGTCATGCTTGGTAAGGTGGAGGGTCGATGAAAGAGGGTAAGGCCCTCAAAGAGATGGATTGACATGGTGGCAGTGGCAATGGGCTCAAGTATAGCAAGAATCATGGAACTGGCTCAGGACTGGTCAGTGTTTGGTTATGCTGTGCATAGGGTTGCTATGAGTCGGAGACGACTCTAGGGCACCTAACAATAACAACAACGACAGCAACAGCAACCATAGTCTAACTGAAAGTTTCACAGGAATGTAAGAAGATGAAGAGGAGGGGGTGAAAAGGGAGAAAAATTGGGAAAGATGGAAGGAGAAAAATAAGGGAGAAATAAAGGAAACTGAGGAGGAGAGACTTTTGTAATTAGGTCAGCCAGCAGCTCTGGGAGCAGGTGAGTATAGCAGAAACTACACTCTGAAGGTATGCCTGCAGGCCTGAATGGAGCCTGGTACAAGTGGTCTTTTCCAGTAGAAAAAGCTGCAGGTGTTTGTCTGTTGTGCTCAGTATGAGAAGGATCAACCAGTGACATATGTATAGGGAGATATAGCCATAGCCTGATGGGTCTGTCTGGAGTGGATTGCTGTGGGTGACTACAAGTCTTCCTTGGCTTATGATTTGGTGGTGGTGGGGAGAGGTTTTGCCCCTGTTCACATGGAAGCTGTACTTTTTGAAGCTGTACTTTTTTTGTACTTTTGGAAGCTGCACTTTTTTTGTACTTTTTAATTTGAAGTGGAGAGCATGGCTCAGCAGTTGTAAATTCTCTGGCATGGGTCTGGCTCTGTACTGAGTAGATGCAGCTGCTGCCTAGACTCTAGTGAAATACTGCTCTGATACTCTCTTCTTTAATCACCCCAACATAGGACTTTCATTTCTCAGAGGTGGAAGGTGCCTGGTGTGAATGAGCTCCCCCCGCCACTGCCCTCCCTGCAAGAGAGAGAGCTTCACAGTTATGACTCTAGTTTCAGTGTGGAAAATTCTCAGCCTCTTAGGCACCCAGTAGGTGAGTTTTAGCCCATGACTTAGGCTGCCAGAGGTAGAAGTGTGGGTGGAGCTTCTGTATTCACTGAGTTTCTTGCTGCGGAAAGAGCACTTACCAGCATGTGAAAGGAAGATGTGTAAGGATGGTGCAGAACATTCTGTTGTACATAGCGTCTCTATAAGTCAGAACCAAGTTGATGGCAACTAACACCAACAACATATATACATATTTCTATCTTGTGAGTATAATTTTTATTAAGATATATACATGTAAACATATGTGTATATCTATATATACGTATATAAACACTGTCTGGTCCTGCTTCATCTTCACAATAATCGTTGCTGTGTTTGAGCCCATTTTTGTAGCCTGTATATCA
>NW_006921865.1:3202250-3215142 GCF_000298275.1 Orycteropus afer afer | reverse complement strand
CACTTGACTGCTAACCAGAAGGCTGGAGGTTCAAACCCACCAGCCACTCCTCAGAAGGAAGGTTGGGCAATCTACTTCTGTAGTGATACTGCTTCTGCAACCCAAGGAGGGATCGCTATGAGTCGGGTCTGACTCAATGGCACATAACAACACCAACAACAACATGGTCAGAGTTAAGTGGTTAGCAATAAATATTTGGGAATTATCAGAGTATGCATAAGTGGCAGTTAAAACTGTTGAGGGTTCAGAAAATTCTTCCACTGCTACATTTCATGTATTCTACCAAATGAAGATTTCCTAAAATATTTATTGCTTTTGATGCTACCCATTGCTTGGAGAGTACAATTGTCTTCCTGTATCATAAAATTCCCTTTAGAATCCAAGTAAAATCTTCCTTTCTAGCTTTATTTCTCATTGCATCCCTCACTTACTCTGTTTTAGTGGAATTTGTGTCGTATTGTTCTACAGTCCTTGTGATTTTCTTTACACTTTTATTTTCTTATTAGATTTTCCCCCTTACTTTATAAAGTTACACATTTCCTTTGCTTAAATCTATGCTGTATTTGATATCAACATGCTTTTGTTTGATTATGTCAATTTGTATTCTGAAAATAACATATTTCTGAGAAAGATTTGGGAAATATAATTAAAGTGATTTCAAATATAAAATAGATTAATTTGTCCTTCCACAGAAGATTTTTAAAAGTTTATTTAATAATACTGCTAAAGTATGAAGCATGCTAGATTGTGGCATTGAGTTCATAGTTGCATACAAACCTACAAAGAGATGGATTATTAGGTTTAATTAGTGCTTCTTATTTATAAGTCTGTGTCTCTTTACACAGCCAACATCTGTCATGTGATTAATATGTCTGAGAAAATTTAAGTCATGGATTATTAATTGTGGCTTAGAGGATAGTAAGTAAAAATTAGCCAAACAAAAGCAAGTCAATACATTTGAAGCTGTGTGAGATGGAAATAGTCATTTGTCTTCAATTAATTTATAATGTGATTATTCAAGCAAGTAATGCAGGAGATGAGGCATTTCTTATATCAGGCAGTGATTAAAGAAAGGACTGGTTGAGAGGCTTTCATTCAGGGAATCCTTTGAAATTGGATTCATAGCGGGCTAGATTCCGAACCAACCTCGGTGACTATCTCAGATAGTTTGTTGATTACTGGTATTCTTACCCACATAAGAGAGAAATGGAGAGACTGGTCAAAGTTCAAATCACTATTTATATCTGCAATTTAGAGAGAGGTGCCCAACTCAACACATGAATAGTGGTGAAAATGAGATTTTCAATAATTTCTTTCCAATCTTTAAGTTTTTAATGTAATGTGTAAATTCTTAAATGCATCACTCAATGAAAATTAAAAAAAAAAAAAACTATGTAATTTTACTTTTTAATGAGGCACAGCAAAGAACAATTAATTTTTTTTTAAAAATATTGATTAGAATGTGTATTATTTACTAAGGAGTTCATAAACATATTTAAAATTTGGTCTTTTGTATGTATATACACACCTACGATTTTGAAATTAAAAGCCATCTGGTATTCTAAACTAAATACTGATGATAAGTAAAACTGTAATTTCTTAACTATACCTTTAACTTTTTCATCTCAATTGTTTAAAATTCCATTTATCTTGTTGTCATTGTTGAGTATATACACACCAGTTTAACAGTTGCTACAAGTACTATTTAGTGACAGTGATTATATTCTTCGAGTTATGCAAAAATCCTCATATTCTTTTTTGGAGTTGTTCCTCCCCAACTGACATAAATTCACTGCCCCCTAAAGTTCCTATCAAATCTTTCAAGTCACTGTTGTTGTTAATTTGATCCCATATATCAAGTTCTTAAAAGAACTTAATGCTCGAGGCAGACATTTTTTAATAGTTATTTAACTGTAATTTCACATTTTCCCTCCTATCCGTGGTAGCCACTAATAAACTTTGGTCTTTACAAATTTGCATTTTCTTCTCATATAAGTGAGATCATATAATATTTGTCCTTTCTTGATTAACTTATTACAATCAGAATGATTTCTTCCACCTCCGTTCATATTGTAGCACATATCAAGACTTCATTTCTCCTATGGGCTGAGTAGTATCCCATTTTGTATATATATATATATATATATATATATATATACACACACACACACACACATACATATACATATATACATATATATATATGTGTATACACACACACACACACATATATATATATTCAGTTCACAAACAGTTTGTCTCACGACATTGACTACAATTTACCCCAATGCAATATGTATATATATATATATATATATACACACATACACACCATATTGTGTTTATTCATCTGTTGATAGGCATTTGTTGGGTCATATAGTCGTATTTTTAGGAACTGACACACTATTTTCCACAACGGCTGTATCATTTTGCATTCCCAGACATGGGTTTTTGTTGGGCCCATCACATTGGTTCTGAGTAATAGCTACTCTGTGTGCAGCAGAATGAAACACTGTCCAGTCCTGCTGTATTCTCACAATCATTGCTACGTAAAGAGCCCACTACATACAGCCATTGTGTCCATCCATCTTCTTGAAGACTTCCTCTTTTTTGCTGAACTTCTACTTTAGCAAGCATAATGTTCTTCTCCAGGGGCTGATCCCTCCTGATAACATGTCCAAAGTACATGAGATGAAGGCTCGCCATCCTCACTTCTAAGGACTGTTCTGGCTGTACTTCTTCCAAGATGGATTTGCTCCTTATTCTGGTAGTCCATCGTATATTTAATATTCTTTGCCATCACTACAATTCAGATAAATCAGTTCTTTAGTCTTCTTTATCCATTGTCTAGATTTTGCAAGAATATGAGGTGATTGAAAATACCATGGCTTGGGTTACACACACCTTACTCTTCAAAGTGATATCTTTGCTTTCTAACATTTTAAAGAGGTCTTTTGCAGCAAATTTGCCCAATGCAAGATGTCGTTTGATTTCTTCACTGCTGCTTCCAAAGCCATTGATTGTGGATACAGGTAAAATGAAATACTTGACAATTTCAATATTTTTACCATTCAACATGATGTTGCTTATTGGTCCTGTTTTAAAGATTTTGTTTTCTTTGTGTTGAGGTTTAATCTGTACTTATTTGTGTCTCTCTGAGTCGGGTCTGACTCCACGGCATATAACAACACAACAACAATGGCTAATGATGCTGAGTATCTTCTCATGTGTTTTCTTTTAACAGTTCTCTTTGGTAAAATTTTTATTCAAGTCCTTTGCCTATTTTATGATTTAATTATTTGGTTTTTTATTGTTAAGTTGTAAAAGTTTTATATATGTATCTTGATTATTAGATTTGTATTGAATATATCTTTTTTTAATATTCTCCATCAGTAGCATCTGTATTCACTTATTTTTAAAATCCTTTTGATGAACAAAATTTTTAAATTTTTATGAGGTCCCATTTATTTATTTATTATTTTGCTGTTTGTGCTTTTGTTACTATGTTAGGAAATCTATTGTAAATGCTGGGCTTGATGTTACCATTACTTTTTCTCCTAGGAATTTTATGGTTATAGTTTGCACATTTAGCGCCTTAATACATTTTCAATTTGTTTTATTGTATGGTGTGAAACATGGATCCTACTTCATTTTTCCGCATGTGAAAATTCAGTTTTCCCAGCACCATTTATTGAAGACTCTTCTTTACACATCAGATGGACTTAGCACTCTTGTCAAAAATCAGTTGACCATTGATGTCTGGGTTTATTTGTAGACTTTCAGTTCTATTCCATTTATTTGCTTTTTGGTTTATTTATGTATTGCTATACCAGTACCAGGAGCTCTGGTGGCACAGTGCCTAAGGCACTTGATTGCTAACCAGAAGGCTGGTGGTTCAAACCTACCAACTGCTCCTCGGAAGGAAGGTTGGGCAATCTACTTCAGTAGTGATACCACTTCAGGAACCCAAGAAAGGTTCACTATGGGTCGGATCCAACTAGATGGCAGTGAGTTGTTTTTTTTTTTTTTCAATAGCAGTACCAGGATGTTTTGACTACCTGTGGCTGTATATTACTGTGTTGTAAAATCAGAAAGTGTGAGCCCTCCTACTTTGTTCTTCCCTTTCAAAATTGCTGTAACTATTCAGAATTTCTTACCATCTATATAAAGTTTGGGAGCTCTGGTAGCATAGTGGCTAAGGCACTTGATTGATAACCAGAAGCCTGGAGGTTCAAATCCACCAGGCACTCCTCAGAAGGAAGATGGGGCAATCTACTTCCTTAGTGATACTGCCTGGGAAACCCAAAGAGGGGTCGCTATAAGTTGGGTTCAACTTGACGGCACGTAACAACAACAACAACATATAAAGTTTAGGACTGTTTTTCCTGTTTCTATAAAGAAAGATGTTGCAATTTTGACTGGAATAGTATTCAATGTTCAGATTCTTTTGGGTTGTACTGATATTTAACAATAGTAAATGTCTGGTCCATGAACATGGAACCTTTGTTTATTTAGTTAGTTCTTCCTTAATCTCTTTCAGCAGTATTTTATAGTTTTAATTGTATAAGTCCTTCATGTCTCTGGTTAGATTTATTTCTGGGAATTTTACTTACTTAGATACCTTTGTAAGGACCTCTAGTGGTGAAGTGGTTAAGGCATTTGGTTGCTTACCAAAATGTCAGTAGTTTGAACCCATCAGCTGCTCTATGAAAAAAAAAAAGATGAGGCAGTGTGCTTTTGTAAAGATTTATGGCCTTGGAAACCCAACGGGGTCCCTATGAATTGGGACTGACTCAATGGCATTGCAGTTTGTTGTTGTTGTTTGTTTGTTTGTTTGAAATGCTATTGTAAATGGAATTGTTTACCTTATTTCTCTTTCAGATTTCTTATGGTTGTTGTATAGAAACCCAACTATTTAAAAAAAAAAATTTATTGTGATTTGGGTGAATGTTTCCAGAGTATATTTATTTTCCATGCAGCAGTTCGTACACATTTTGTTTCGTGGCATTGACTGCAATTCCCCACAATGTAACAGATCTCTTCTCACTTCTTCCCTGTAGCTATCTTTTCCTTGTTTCCTTCCCTCCCATGCACTCCTGCCCCCTGGGCTATGTCCCCGTGCCTTTCTGTTCTTCCATGAGTTATCACTACAAGGGGTGTGTCTACCTGATGTAATTGTTCACCCCATATGACTGTCTGTTGTTTGGCTGGAAGCCACAGACATGAGTTCAGTTCCAGACCTAAAGCTTAACCAGGGTCTATAGTCTCAGGGGTCTCACAGGCTCTATCAGACCAGCAAACCTGGTCTTTTATTGTATGACTTTGAGTTTTGTTCCACATTGTTCTCCCACTCTATCCAGAATCTCCTGCACTGATAGCCTGCCTATTGATTGACAGCAGTAACCAGACACCATCTAGTTCTTCTGGTCTCATGGTGATGTACGCAGAGGATAGCATGGTCTACTAGTTTCTTGGACTGATTGTAGAAACCCAACTAATTTTTGTCTATTGACCTCGTATCCTGCAATTATTAAATTCCTCTATCAGCTCTAGAACTTTGCTTGTGGACTCCTTAGCATTTTCTATATAGAGGATCACATAATTTATAATTAGAGGAAATTTTACTTCTTCATTTCAAACCTAGAAACATTTTGTTTCTTTTTCTTTTCATATTGCTCTAGCTAGGACTTCTAATTATTGAAAGGAATCATGAGAGTGGGCATGCTTGTCTTTTCTTATTTTTAAGCAGATATTTTTCAGTCTTTCTACATTAAGTACAATGTAGGCTGTTGACTTTTCATATATATCCTTAATCAGATTGAGAATTTTCCTTTCTATTTCAAGCTTCTTTAATCAAGAAAGAATGTTGGATTTTATCAAATACTTTCTCTGCATCTATAGAGGTGATCACAGGGTTCTTTTCCTTTGTTCTGCTCCATCCCTGAATTCCTAAAATAAATCCCATTTGGTCATTGTGTGCCCCTCTTTTAATATATTGTTTTATTCTCTTTGCTAGTGTTTTGTTGAGGATTTTTGCATCTACATATATAAGAGATATTGACCTGTAGGTTCCTTGTGGTGTTTTTGTCTACCTTGGGTATCAGGATTATGTTTGCCAACTATAATGAGTTAGGGATATTCCTTTCTTCTCTTTCTTTTACAAGAGTTTAAATCGTATTCTTTTCAATTCTTCTTTAAGGTTTTAGTAGAATTTAGAGTAGAATTTTCCAGTGAAGCTATCTGGTCGAGCACTTTTGTGTGTTTGGGAATTTTTTTGATGACTGATTTGATTGCTTCACTTGTTATGTGTCTATTGAGACATTTTATTTCTTCTTGATTCAGTTTGTGTAGATTGTGTGCTCCTAAGAATTTGTCCATTTTATCTAGGTTATACAGTTTGTTGCTGTACATTGTTCATAATATTCTACCACAATTCTCTTTATGTCTATATGGTCAGTTGTAATGTGTCCTCTTTCATTTTTTATTTTGGTTACTTGCATCATTTCTTGCCAGGCTATCTAAAGATTCATCAATTTTGCAGTCTTTTCAAATAACAAACTTCTTGCTTTATTGATTCTTATTTATTGCTATTCTATTTTCAATTGTAATTATTTCTGCTCTAATCTTTGTTATTTTCTTTCTACGGATACTTCTGTTTGCTCTTCTATTTCTATTATGTGCGTTTGTCTATTCAGGCTGTTGATTTGGAATCTTTCTCTTTCTTCATGAAGGCATTTATTTTTAACTTTTCATTTTGATTTGCATGAAGGTTTACAGAGAAAATTAGTTTTCTATTCATCAATTCATACACATTTTTTGTGTGCCATTGATTGCAATCCCTACAATGAAATATAACTCATTCCACTTCTTCCTTGTGTTTCTCATCTCCATTCCTCCTTCATTCCTATCCCTTCCTATCTTTTAAATTTTGTCCTTGAGAAAAGGCTGCCCTTTTGATCTCTAATGGCTGATTGTTCTAATGAATGAATATCTCCCAGTATTACTGTTTACCTTACAGACCTGTCTATATCGTTTGGCTGAGAGTTGAGTCATGGGAGTGAGTTCAATTCCAGGCTTGAAGGGTGACTGAAGGACATAGTCTAAGGAGTTCTATCCAAACAGTGAGTCTGGTCATTTTTGTGATTTTGAGTGTTTTCCACAGTTTTATCCTACTCTATCCTGGACCTTCTAATGTTATCTTTTTCAGAGTGGTCAGTAGTTGTCACTTGGCACTATCTAGTTCTGGTCTCATGATGTATGAGGATTACATAGTCTATTAGTCCTTTGGACTATTTCTATGAGTCTTGGTTGTTCTTCACTCTTCTTCATTCCAAGCAGAAGAGACCAATAGTAGTTACACTTTAGACAGCTACTCACAACCCTTTAAGACCCTAGTCACTACTCACCACTATAGGATGTAGAATATTTTCTTTGTGGACTATGTTGTGCCAATTGAACTTGATGTATCATGAGATCATGGTCCTGAGACCCCAGGCAAAGTGACTCATTTCTTAAGGTATTTCATTATGGCTAAGAAGTTTTCACAACTTTTCCCCCATATGCTCTATTATATTCATAGATATATTTCCAGTATATGAGAATACCTATGTAGAAATACTCTCTAACATATATATATATATACATACATACATGTGTGTGTGTGTATGTGTATATATGTGTGTGTGTGTATATATATATATATATAGTGGGTTTAGTCTGATTGCCTTCCCACCCCAATTCATTATGCATTATGTGTGTCTGCCCATGTATTTATCCACACATAGATTATCATTATTACTGGTATTGCAAGATTGTGTATGTAAAAATATTTACCTTTGTTGCTTTTAACACGTGTGCCCCTCCCAGTGTATTCCTTTGCCTTTATCATTTTGTGATGACCTCCCTCATATTGTGTATTGCCTTCCCCTACAACGAAGTTAATTGATTTCTACCCTTTCACTCTTTTACTCTTTTAGTGAAATCTTTTGATATACATAAATGTTTAATTTTTAGGAGGTCCTAGTCATCTAGTTTGCCTTCTGCTGTTTGTGTGTTTTTAGCTATGTTTGCTAGTGTATTTATGTCACGCATTAGGGTAAATAGATTTGTCTGTAGTTTTTCTTCAATGATATTTATTGTTTTAAGTTTTATGTTTTGGTTCTTGATCCATCTTGAATTTGTTTTTGTATGTGGTGTGAAATATAGATCCTGTTTCATTTTCTGCAAATGAATGTCCAGTTTTGCCAGCACCACTTGTTAAAGAGACTATTTCTTCCCCATTTAATGTGTTTTGGCACTTTGTCAGATAATCAGCTATACATAAGTGGATGGATTTACTTCTGGACTTTCAATTCTGTTCCACTGATCTATGTAGTTTTCCTTGTATCAATACCAGACTGTTTGACTACTGTGACTATATAGTAGGTTTGATAGGGAAGTGGGAGGCCTCCTACTTTGTTCTTCTTTAGTAGTACTTTGCTTATCTGGGGCCTCTCTTTTCCATATAAAGTTGGTGACTAGTTTTTCCATCTCTTTAAAGAATGATGATGGAATCTGGATCAATATCATATTATATCTGTAAATTTCTTTGGATAGTATTGAGAGTTCCACAATGTTAAGTCTTTCTATCTATGAGAACAGTGTATTCCATTTATGTAGATCTTTTTTGATTTCTTACGGTAGTGTCTTGTAGATTTTTTCCTAAAGGCCTTTTATATTTCTGATTAGGTTTATTTCTATGTGTTTTGTCTTTTGGGTGGCTGTTGCAAAAGGTATGGTTTTTCAGATTTCCTTTTTGGAGTTCCCTTTGTTAGTGTAAAAGAATCCTCCCCCCCTAATTTTTTTTTTTTTTTTTTTGTATGTTGATCTTGTATCCTGCCACTTTGGTGAATCTTTCAGTTATTTCCAGTAATTGTCTTACTGAGCCTCTGGGGATTTCCTATGTATATGATTATATGAACTGCAAATAGAGTTTTGCTTCTTTTTGGCTAATTTGGATTACTTGTCTTACTGTGTTGGCTAAATCTTCCAATACAATAGTGAATAAGTTTGCTGATGAACATCCTGTTTTCAATCTTTCTCCATTGTGAATGATGTTGGCTGTTGGTTTTGTAGATATTCCATTATTTATATTGAAGAATTTTCCTCTTTTCCTATTTTGATAAGTGTTTTCATAAAGAATGGATGTTGGATTTAGTCAAATGTCTTCTGTATCATTTGATATGACCATGTAGTTCTTTTTTTTTAAAAAAATTATGTCATTAATTACATTGTTTTTTCTAATTTTGAACTATACTTGCATAGCTGGTGTGAATCCCACTTGCTCACAATGTATTATGTTTTCAATATGTGGCTTGATTCTATTTATTAAGATTTTGTTGAGAATTTTCATTTCTATGTCTATGGGAAGGAGTTGTGGTGATGCTGTGGTTAAAGCATTGGACTGCTGAAAAAAAGGTTGGTGGTTCCAACCTACCAGCAGTTCCATGGAAGAAAGAAGAGGCAGTCTACTTTCATAAAGATTGGAAATCCTATAGGGCAGTTGTACTTTGTCCTATAGAGTTGCTATGAGTTGTAATCGACTTGTCAACAGTGGGTTTTGGATATGTTCATAGGGATATTGATCTACATTTTTTTTTTTTTTTTACTATGTTTTCTTCCTGTATTTGGAATCAGGGTTATAGTTGCTTCATAGAATGTGTTTGGGAGTATTCTTTCCTTTTCTATATTCTGGAATAGTTTGAATAAATTGCAGTCAGCTCTTCTCTAAATGTTTGGTAAAATTCATTTGTGAAACCATTTGGGACTTAACTTTTCTTTTGTTGGCATTTTTTTTTTTTTAATGATTTCTTCACTTTTTTTTTTGTCATTAATCTGTTCAAACTTTCTGTCCCAGTCTGTGTTAATTTAGGTAAGTCGTGTGTTTCTAGAAATTTGTCTGTTTCTTCTAGGCTTTCGAATTGGTTAGAGTAGAGTTCTTCACAGTTCTTCATAGTATTCTATTATTATCCTTTGTGTTTCTGTTGGTTCTGTTGTGATATCACCCATTTAATTTGTTTGTGTTATTTGCATCTTCTTCTTTTCTTTTGTTAGATTTTCTAGAGGTTTATAGATTATATTAATACATTCAAAGATTTATAAAATCTAGTCTTGATTCTGTCCATTGTTTTTCTGTTTTCTATTTCATTTTTCTGTTCCAATTTCTATTATTTCCTTTCTTTTGGTGACTTTTGTCTTTTTTTGCTGCTCTTTTTCTAAGTAGGTTAAGGTGTTAATTTTCTTTTGTGATGTGTACGATCTTTGCTATAAATTGTCCTCTGACCACTGCTTTTGTTGTGTCCCAAATTTTTGGCATGTATTGTGTTCATGTTCATTTGCTTTTAGAAATTAGTTTTATTTTTATTTATTCTGTTACCCAGTAGTTTTTAAGTAAGATGTTATTCAGTTTCCAAGTATTTGATTTTTTTTTCCTTGTTCTTTCTTTCATTGAGTTCAGATTTTATAACGCTGTTATCTGAGAAGATACTTTGTAGTATTTTGATGTTTTCAAACTTACTGTGGCTTGCTTTGTGGCCTAACATATGGTCCATTCTGCAGAATGTACTGGAAAATGATGTATATTGTTATGTTGTTTTGTAGATCGTTCTGTATATGTCCATGAGATCAAATTGGTTGATTGTGTTATTTAGCATGTCTGTGTCTTTGTTGATATTCTTTCTAGTGCTCTGTCCTTTATCAAAATTGTTGTATTAAAGCCTCCTAGTTTTATTGTGGAGGGGCTCTGGTGGTGTAGTGGTTAAGGCATTCAGCTACAAACCAAAATGACAGTGGCTTGAATCTACCAGCCACTCCATGGAAGAAAGATGATGCAGTCTGCTTCTGTAAAGATTTACAGCCTTGGAAAACCAATGAGGGTCACTGTGATTCAGAATTGACTTGAAGACAGTGAGTTTGTTTTTTGTTTATTGTGCAGTTGTCTTTTTCTTTTCAATTTGGTTCAAGTTTGATTTATGTATTTTGAAGCTCTATCATTAAGTACTTAGGTACTATGGTGTGTCCTTGTTGGACTGAGCATATAGTCATTATATAGTGTTCTTCCTTGTCTCTTTGGTTGATTGCCTGGTTGTTGTTGTTAGGTGCCATTGAGTCAGCTCCTACTCATAGTAACTCTATGCACAACAGAAGGAAATATTGCCCAGTCCTGTGCCTCCTCCCAGTTCTTGCTATGTTTGAGCTCATTGTCACAGACATCTTGTTGAAGATCAATCCATTTTGTGGAAGAACCTCCCCTTTTTTACTGATCCTCCACTTTATCAATCATGACATCCTTCTCTAGGGACTGGATCCTTTGGACTACATGAACAAAACACATGTGATGAAGTCTGACCATTCTTGCTTCTAAGGAGCATTCTACCTGTACTTCCAAGATAGATTTGTTCATTCTTCTGACAGTCCATGGTATTTTCAGTATTCTTCACCAATGTTGTTACGTGCCATCAAGTCGGACCCGACTCATAGTGACCCCTCCTTGGGTTTCCGAGGCAGTATCACTACGGAAGTAGATTGCCCCATCTGTCTTCCAAGGAGTGACTGGTGGGGTTGAACCACCAGCCTTCTGGTTAGCAGCCAAGTGTCTTAGCCACTATGCTACCAGAGCTCCCTCTTCACCAATACCATAACTCAAATGCACTAATTCCCCTATGGTCTTCCTCAGTCATTCTCCAGCTTTCACATGCAATGAGACTATTGAAAAGGCCATGACTTGGGTTAAGCTCACCTTAGTTCTAAAAGTAACATCTTTGTTCTTTAACAACTTAAAGAAGTCTTTTGCTGTAGATTTGCCCAGTGCAATATATTGTCTGATTTATTGACTGCTAGTTCCATGGGTGTTGATTGTGGATCCAAGCAATATGAAATCTTTGACAATTTCTATCTTTTCTCCGTTTAGCCTAATGTTGCTGATTGGTCTATTTGTGAGAATTTCTGTTTTCTTTATATTGTGATATAATCCATACTGAAGCCTGTAATCCATGATGTCCATCAGTAAGTGTTTCAAGTCACCCTCATTTTCAGCAAGCAAGGTTGTGCTATCTGCATATTGCAGGTTCTTAATGAGTCTGCCTCCAATCTTGATGCCATGTTCTTCTTCATATAGTCCAATTTCTCATATTATTTCCTCAGCATACAGATTGAATAAGCATGGTGAAAGGATACAAACTTACAAACACCTTTCCTGATTTTAAACTATTTTGTGTCCCTTTGTTGTATTCTAATAACTGCCTCTTGGTCTATGTACAAGTTCTTTATGAGCACAATTTAGTGTTCTCAAATTCCTATTCTTTACAATATTATCCCTAATTTGTTATGCTCTACACTGTCAAACAGATAAATGTCTTTCTGGTATTCTTTGCTTTCAGCCAAGATCCATCTGACATCAGCAATGATATCCCTCATTACATTACCTCTTCTGAATCCAGCTTGAATTTCTGGTAGTTCTCTATGTAATGCTTTAACCATTTTTGAATTGTATTCAGTAAAATTTTACTTGTGTGTGATACGAGTGATATGGTTTGATAATTTCCACATTCTGTTGGATTACCTTTCTTTGGAATGGGAACATATATGGTTCTCTTCTAGTCAGTTGGTCAGGTAGCTGTCTTCCAAATTTCTTGGCAAGGGTGAGTGAGCCCCTCTCACATCGCATCTGTTTGTTGAACTATCCCAATGGGTATACCATCTATTCCTGGAGTTTTAGTTTTGGCCAATTACTTCAGTGAATTTTGGACTTCTTCCTTTGATACCATTGGTTCTTGGTCATACACTACCTCCCTGAAATGATTGATCATTGACAATTTTTTTTGGTATACTGACTCTGTGTATTGCTTCCATCTTC
>NW_006921865.1:3200413-3201092 GCF_000298275.1 Orycteropus afer afer | reverse complement strand
AAGTAAACATCTTTCTGGTATTCTTTGCCTTGAACCAAGATCCATCTGACAACAGCTATGATATCCCTTGTTCCAAGTCCTCTTCTGAATCCAGCTTGCACCTCTGGAAGTTCTCTGTCAATATAATGCTGCAACCATTTTTGAATTATCTTCAGTAAGATCTTACTTGCATGCGAAGTTAATGATATTGTTCATTAATGTCCACAATCTGTGGGATCACCTTTCTTTGGAATGGGTACAAAAATGGATCTCTTCCAGTCAGTTGGTCAGGTAGCTGTCTTCCAAATCTTGGCATAACCAAGTTAGTGCCTCCAATTGGACATCCGTTTGTTGAAATATCTCAGTGGGTATTCTGTCAATTCCTGATGCCTTGTTCTTCGCCAATTCTCTCATTGCAGCTTTGACTTCCTCCTTCAGTACCATTGGTTCTAGATCATATGCCACTTTCTAATTGGATGAAGATCAACTAGTTATTTTTGGTACAGTGATTCTGTGGATTGCTGCCATCTTCTCTCTATGTTTCCTGAATCAGTCAATATTTTGCCCATAGAATCTCTCAGTATTGCAACTCGGGGCTTATATTTTTTCTTCAATTCTTTCAGCTTGAGAAATGCTGAGCGTATTCTTCCCTTTTGTTTTTCAAACTCCAGGTCTTTGCACATTTCATTATAGTAATTGG
>NW_006921865.1:3190222-3199499 GCF_000298275.1 Orycteropus afer afer | reverse complement strand
TCCAATTTTCCTAGATTCATACTTTGTACATTCCATATTCCGATGATTAATGGATGTCTGCAGCTGTTTCTCTTCAATTTGAGTGGTGCCACATCAGCAAATGGAGTTCTCGAAAGATTTACATTATCCATAGGTATAAGGGTGGGTTTACTTAGATGATGCAGCTCTTTCCCAGTCCTATTTTGAGAGCCTTCTAACTTAACCAGACTATTCATAAAGTTGTGTGGTAATGTATCAAACAGTGTTTCTTTGCTATTCATAAGGTTTTTCCTGGCCAATTATTTTGAGAGGTAGATGGCCTCTTCCTTCTTCCTAGTTTGTCTCAGTCTATAAACTGGGCTGATACTTGTGCACCATGTGCTTCTCGCTGGGCTTGAAACACCAGTGGCTCAGCCTCAAAACTCACATCAACACGTCATCACGGTAGGACAAATTCCTTTTAGGAAGGAGTAGAACTTCCTCATCCAGTTTTCATTGCTGTAATCTTGACCAGGGCAGACTGCTGCATTTTTCTCCTGCAGACTGGCAGCTGGGTTTCAACCTATGGCTTTTCTGTTAGCAGTAGCCCTTAAACACTGCACCACTATGGTTCCTTTAGATTGATAAAGATAAAAAACATATTTCTGCTATGGCTCTATTTCTATGAATTGTATCACCTTGGACAATATTCTACAAGCTTCAGTTTTCTCATAGACAAATAGATATGACAAAAATAATTCTTACTTCATACAGTAATTGAGATAATTAATAAATGTAATGAATTTATTACATTTACTAAAATTGTTGTTTGTAGGTGCCATAGAGATGACTCCAACTCACAGCGAACGTGTGTACAACAGAACAAAATACTCTCCAGTCCTGCACCATCGTCACAATCCTTGTTATACTTGAGCCCATTGTTGCAGGCACTGTGTCAGTGCATCTTGTTGAGAGTCTTCCCCTTTTCCTCTAACCCTCTACTTTATTAAGCATAATGTCCTTCTCCAGGGAATGGTCTCTTCAGACAACATGACCAAAGTAGATGAGATGAAGCTGGCCATTCTTACTTCCAAGGAGCATTCTAGCTTCCCTTCTTTCAAGACAGACTGTTAGTTCTGGCAGTCCATTATATTCTCAGTATTCTTTATCAGCACAACTCAAAAGCATGAACTCTTTGGTCTTCCTTATTCATTGTCCGGCTTTCACATGCATATGAGGCAATTGAAAATACCATAGCTTGGGTTAGGTACACTTTATTCCTCAAAATGACATCTTTGCTTCTTAGCAATTTAAGGAAGTCTTTTCTAGCTGATTTGCCCAGGGCAATCTGAAGTGTGATTTCTTAACTGCTACTTGCATGGGTGTTAATTGTGGATCCAAGTAAAATGAAATCCCTGACTACCTCAACCTTTTCTCCATTTATCATGATATTGCTTATTAGTCCAATTGTGAGGATTTTTGTTTTCTTTATATTGATGTGTAATCCACACTGAAGACTGTACTCTTTGATCTTCATCAATAAATTCTTCAAGTCATCTTCATATTCAGCAAGCAAGGTTGTGTCATCTGTGTATTGCAGGTTTTTAATGAGTCTTCCTCTACTTCTGATGCTAAAATACCCAGAACATATTATATGCTTGTATTCATTAATAATAATTTAAAGAAAATTGTACCAAAGACAAGGTAAGTTTTTCTTTCAGAATTATTTTAAATTTTGACTATTACCTTTCAGATTGTTTTTTTACTATTAGACACTCCCATTAGAAGTATATGAGAGTATCTTTTCCTGTACAATAACCCAGCACTAAATATTAGAATTTATATATATATATATATATATATATTTGTTAAGATCCAAACTAGGTTAGACTTTGAGAATAAAAAATGCAACTTTGACTTTATTTGCTAGTCTATGTTATTTCAGAAATGTCAGAAACAGATTTATATATATAAATAGGAGAAAGCACAAAGATATTGTGTTCACATATTTTCATTTTTAAATTTTACTCTCTGAAAAATATTTCTTATTATTTCTACCTTTCTTACAATATAAAGTTAAGGATAAATTGGGAATATTTTATTTGAGATGTTGAGTCTCTTATGATATTTTGTTATTCTATTGCTTAGTGTAACATTATTTTGTTTATGAGGATTCATGACAACCCTTATTAAGGTTAATCACTGTAACCAATTATGTTGAGTATCTTTTCATGAATTTATTTGACATTTGTGTATTTTCTTTTGTGAAGTGTCTGTTCTAATCTTTGACCTAATTTTTTTTAAATTGCTTTGTTTGTTTTTTTGTTGCTAAATTTTGAAGGTTCATTATATATTCTGGATGAAAAGCTTTCGTTACACATGTACTTTGCAACTATTTTCTCCCAATATGTAATTTGCCCTTTAATTTCCTTAATAATGTCTTTTGCAGAGAAAAAGTTTTTAATTTTGATAAAGCACAATTTATTTTCTTTATTGGTTATGCTCTTGTTATATCAAAAACTCTTTGTCGAACTCAAAGCCACAAAGATTTTCTATATTTCCTTCCAGTTTTATATTATTTTAAGTTTTGTATCTAGACTTATGATCCTTTTTTAGTTTTTTTTTTTTGTATAAGGTGTAAATATGCATTAAGTTTATTTGATTTTACATAAAGGTGGACAATTATTTCAACATTATTTATTAAAAAGACAATTCTTTATTGTACTGTCTTTACACCAATTAAGAGCTCTGGTGGCATAATGCCTAAGGCATTTGACTGCTAACCAGAAGGCTGGCAGTTCAGACCCACCAGCTACTCCTCAAAAGGAAGTGGGCAATCTCCATCCTTAGTGATACTGCCTCGGAAACCCAAGAAGAGGTCGCTATGAGTCAGGTCCGACTTGACCACACGTAACAACAACAACAGAATTGATGATGGGAAGCTTCTAACTTTAGTCTACTTTTCCAAACTTATGTTAGCTGTTGTAGTTCCATTGCATTTGATATTTTAAACTCAGCTTGTCTAGACATACAAAATTCCTGTTGGGATTTTGATTGGAATTGCTCTAAATCAATCAATTTTTGAATAAATGACATCTTAACCATCCACCAACCCAGTACATTTCTTAATTTTTTAAGCTCTCTTTTGATATTTTTAAAATAAGCATTTGCAGTTTTCAGTAAACAAGTCCTCCTTTTTTTTTTTTTTTTTAGATTTATATTAAAATCTTTCAATTTTCAAAATGGTAGAAATGTTGTATATATGTATAGATACATTTTAAATTTTGGTCTGGATGTTTACTTCCATCCTACAAATTATTTATTTATTTTATTCTTATTTTTGTTACCTTAAAATTTTATTCTCTAATTTTCCTTGAGGCTTTCTTTTTGATCCATGAACTATTTAGAACTGTGTTACTGATATTTAGTTTAATTATTCTATGGTCAGAGAAAATATTTTATATCATTTTAATTATTTAAAATTTGTTAAGGTTTGCTTTACGATTCAAAATATGTTATCCTGGAGAATGTCTCATGTGCCCTTGCAAAGAAAATCTATTCTACTGTTTTTGGGTGGAGTGCTCTGAAAATTCAGTTAGATGGGTTTGTTTAGTTCTTTTATATCATTGATAATTTTAATAACTTTCTATGTACCTTTTATATGAATTATTAAAAATGCATGTTAAAACATCCAAGTATAACTGTAACTATTTCCATTTTTACATTTCTAGCAGAGTTTGCATCACCTATTTTGAATTTCACTTATTAGATAAATACACATTTAGGATAATTATTTATTTATCGTTTGGTCTTACATTCTTTGTGACTAGACCCTTTCATGACTTTCTATTTTCATTACTTCCCCACCTTTGTAGTCTACTTTGTTTGATTTTAATTTATTCTTCCAGCTTTTCTGGTTAGTGTTTTAATAGTATAATATTTTCCATCCTTTCACTTTAAAACAAAATACAAGTATATGTCACTTAACATCTGTGATACATGAAATAAGATGCTATGTGATTTGGAGGTTGTGTGAACACCATATTATATTAGCAAACAAACATGCTCAAATTTTGATTAACAGTACTTTGATTTTCTGCCTCTGTGTTGTTAAATAAACTTTTGTTTCACTTCCAAATCCATGTTTCTCTTTGTCTCTTGCTGCTGCTATCAGTAGTACTGATTTTGGTGCATTTGGGAGCCATGTTGTACTTCATGATAATATTTAACTTTTCTTTACCTCTTGCTTTCATATTGTTGCCATATATATTGCACCTACATTGAAACCTCTGATAATGCTTTGAACCAGTATGTATTAGGTTTCACATTTCTTTTGTTCTTTTTCTTTCTTGAAGTTCCAAATTTCTCTCTTGTATAATTTTCCTTGCACTTGAAAAGAAATTCTGTTAAAACTGTTTTTAAAAAGAGAAGATCTGCAAGTGACAAATTCTCTTAGTTTACCTTCATTTGAGAATATCTCTTTTGCTTTAAAATTTTTACTGGAATAGACTTCTGGGTCAACAATTCTTTTCTTTCAGCATTTTGCAAATATTTGTTTCACTGCTTTCTTACTTCCATGGTTTCTGATGAGAAATCCACTCATTTGGATTGTTGACCTATTATAGATGTTGTGCTATTTTCTTTAGTTGCTTTTCAAGGGTATTTTTACTTGTCTTAGAGACTCAGTCATTTGAGTATGACGTGTCTGGGTATGGAATTCCTCAGGTTTATCCTGTTTCTTTGGTTTACTGGGCTTCTTGAATCTGTAAGTTCACATGTTTCATCAAATTTTGTAAGTATTCAGCCATAATTTCTTTACTTGCTTTTTCTACACTATACTATTTCTCTTCACTATCTAGGACTCAAATGACTGAAATGTTAGACTTTATGAATATGTAGCTCTGTATCTATTCTTTAAATCTATATGTACATGTTTTATTTCTCTTGGCTCTTCATATTTATCTCTATTCTTCAAATTCACTGAGTTTCCTCTGTCATCTCTAGATTGCTACTGAGCCTGTCCACTACATTCCTTATTTTATTGAATTTTTCATCCCTAAAATCTTCATTTTGTTTAATTTTATACTTTTTTCTCTGCTGATAGTTTCTATCATTTCATTTGTTTTAATAATCATGGTTCATTACTTTTACAGTTTTGAGTATAGTTATAATATTGTTGTTGTTATGTGTTATTTCAAAACCAGTGACAATTCTGACATCTAGGTAAAGTTGCTGTTGGTGTTTGTTCATTGTCTTTTCCCTAGTCTGTTGTTATTTTCTGAATATTTCATATATCTAGTAATTTTTCTCTGTATCTTCGACATTTTTAGTATTATGATTGTATCATTCAGGGTCTTGTTTAGAGCCTGAAAAGAATTATTATTATTATTATTATTTTTTTTTTAGTTCTGTGTTGTTGTTCTTTTGAAGTTTATCAAACCTGATTAAATTCAATTTCCAAATTCCAACTCACTTTTTGTGTACTGGCTGTGGTTCCAATATCAATTAAGTGTTCAAAGTCTTTCCAGTGTTATTCAGATTTTCCCCACAAATATGCCACCTTGGAGCCAGCTTGGGATCTGATCAGTGGTTTCACACATAAATAATATTCAAAGCTCTTGATATATTCTTTGGATCATATTCATAAATGAACAGCTCAGGATTGAGACCAGGAGTTCATACTCAGGTTTCCGGGATAATGTTTCCAAGACCCTTTATTTTTATGTTCTCAATACTCTCTATCTCCCCGGATCCTATCCCTTCCTGATTCTTTGTTTAGAAAACTGAGGCTTTACTCTCATGTTTCTGTTGCCCATTTCCCATGACTTCCTCTGGGGTTAAATAGTGAGATGATCTATAAAGAAAAAAAAGTCATGAGAATTTTCCCAACCATATTTTGAGATTAGGCCAAGAGTTAGGGGAGGAAAATAAACCAGGAAACTCACTATCCAGACAATCTTACTTAAAACTCCCCATTTCCTTACACAATCTGCCTACTATTATTTATTTTTCAGTCTTCAGATACAGGCTGCATATGTTTGGTCCAGAGATTTTATTTTCATTCTTTGGGAAATACAGAGTGGAGTGTGCTCTTTTTAACTGAACTAAGTATTTACTCTTAATTAAACTTTTTATTGTTCCATGAAGAGTGGCAGTTTGGCAGAGGAAGAATTAGAGGAGTCCAAGCTCTGTTCTCCACATCAATAGGGACTTAATTTCTGTTTTTTGGTGTTGTCAGAATATCAACATAGTTTTGGGGATTACATATTTCATGTGACTTTATGGACGGATTCCTACATTAAACCCAAGAAGTCTAGAGACCGAAGGGGGTGTGCATATGTAAATCTTTCTAGGCTGTCAATATAGTAGGAGAATAGAGTCATGTTTTATCTGTTAAACTAGACAGATTGGGCATTTGATTATAAAGGATCCTTAACATTCAGAGAAGAACACTAACCTTCCAATTCTGTTTCATTAATAATCAAAACATATAAATCTACTTTTAAGAGATCATGGAGAATTTCTCCATGGTTACTTGTCATAAAATTTAACTATGAAATTTCTTGATCATAGTTACTATCCCAAACTTGTAAGAAATAATATCCTTGGAGCCTTTTTCACACTTAGTCAAACTATTTAGAATTTTGTGAATGAACCAGTTTTCTAATATTTCCAAATTTTATGTGACCATGAACATTTTTCTTTTCTTAAAACACCAATTAATGTTTCATATTATATAGCATTGTTTGGAAAAATATATTCTGGTAAATTTTCTAAATGCTATATTGATTAAGGGGGCTCTGGTGGCATAGTGCTTAAGGCATTTGACTGCTAACCAGAAGGCTTGCTGTTCAAATCCACCAGCTACTCCCCAGAAGGAAGGTTGGGCAATCTACTTCCATAGTGATACCGCCTCAGAAATCCAAGGAGGGGTTGCTATGAGTCAGATCCAACTCCACTTCAATGTTTTTTCTTTATATTGATTAAGTGTATATGTATTACATGTTATTGTTGTTTGTAGGTGTTGTCAAGTTGGCTCTGACTCACAGCAACCCTATGTACAACAGAACCAACCACTGCCTGGTCCTGTGCCAACCTCAATCCTGGCTACATCTGAGCCATGGGCCACTGTGTCAGTCCATCTCATTGAGGGCCTTCCCCTTTTTTGCTGACTCTCCACTTTACCAAGCATGATATCCTTCTCCAGGGAATGGTCCCTTCTGGTAATATGACCAAAGTAGATGAGATGAAGTCTGTCCATTCTCACGTCTGATGAGCACTCTGGCTGTACTTCTAGGACAGATTTGTTCTGGCAGTTCTGGCAGTCCATGGTACTTTCAGTACTGTTATCCAACACCACAACTCAAAAGGGTTAAGTGTTCTTCACTTTTCCTTTTTCATTTTCCAGCTTTCACATGCGTATGAGGTGACTGAAAATACATGGTTTGGATTAGGCATACTTTCTTCTTCAAAGACTTTGCTCTTCAGCTCTTTAAAATGGTCTTTTCCAGCAGATTTGCCCAGTGCAATATGCCAATTGATTTCTTGATTACTACTTCCATGGGTGTTGAAAGTGGAACCAAGTAATATGAAATCTTTGACAACTGCAATCTTTTCTCCATTTATCATGATGCTGCTTATAGGTCCAGTTGTGAGAATTTTTGTCTTCTTTATATTGAGATGTAATCCATATTGCAGACTGTAGTCTTCAATCTTTCTCAGTAAGTGCCTTGAGTCATCCTCACTTTCAGCAAGCAAAGTTGTGTTGCCAGCATATTGCAGGTTGTTAATGATTCTTCCTCCAATCTTGATGCCACATTCTCCTTCATATAGTCTAGCTTCTTGGATTATTTGCTTGACTTACAGACTGAATAAGTATGGGGAAAGGATACAACCCTGATGCAATCCCGTCCAGATTTTAAACCATCCAGTGTCCCCTTGTTCTGTTTGAACAACAGCCTCTGGTCAATGTACAGGTTCCTCACGTGTACAATCAAGTGTTCTGGAATTCCCATTCTTCCCAATGTCATCCATAATTTGTTATGATCTACACAATCAAATGCCTTTGCATAGTCAATAAAACACAAGTAAACATCTTTCTGGTATTCTTTGCTTTGAGCCAGGATCCATCTGACAGCAACTATGATATCCCTTGTTCCACGTCCTCTTCTGAATCCAGCTTGCATTTCTGGAAGCTCTCTGTCAATATACTGCTGCAACCATTTTTGAATTACCTTCAGTAAGATCTTACTTGCGTGCGATATTAATGATATTGTTCAATATTTTCCACATTCTGTGGGATCACCTTTATTGGAATTGGTATAGATATGGATCTCTTCCAGTCAGTTGGCCAGGTAGCTGTCTTCCAAATTTCTTGACATAACCAAGTGAGTGCCTCCAGTGGGGCACCTGTTTGCTGAAACATCTCAGTGGGGATTCTGTCAATTCCTGGAGCCTTGTTCTTTGCCAATTCCTTCAGTGCAGCTTTGACTTCTCCCTTCAGTAATATTGGTTGTTGATCATATGCCACCTCCTGAAAAGGATGAAGATCTACCAGTTCTTTATGACACAGTGACTGTGTATTCCATCCATCTTTTTTTGATGTTTCCTGCATCATTAATATTTTGCCCAAAGAATCTTTCAATATTGCAACTCAAAGCTTAATTTTTTTTCTCAGTTCTTTCAGCTTGAGAAATCCTGAGCATGTTCTTCCCTTTTGGTTTTCTAACCCAAGTCTTTGCATATTTCATTATAGTAATTGTCTTTGTCTTCTTGAGCTGTTCTTTGAAATCTTCTGCTCAGCTTTTATCTTGTCATTTCTTCCATTTGCTTTAGCTACTTTCCACTCAAGGGCAAGTTTCAGAGTCTCTTCTGACACCCACTTTGGTCTTTTCTTCTTTTCTTATCTTTTTAATGATCCCCTGCTTTCTTCATGGATGACGTCCTTGATGTTATTTCTTCTGGTTTTCAGTCATTGGTGTTCAATGCATCAAATCTATTCTTTAGATGGTCTCTAAATTCAGGAGAGATATATTCAAGATCATATTTTGGCTCTTGTGGACTTGTTTTAACTGTCTTTAACTTCAAGTTGAACTTGCATATAAGTAATTGATGGACTGTTCCACCTCGTTTTGGCTGAAGATATTGAACTTTTCCATCGCCTCTTACCACAGATATAGTCAATCTGATTCCTGTGCATTCCATTTCGTGAAGTCCATGTGTATAGCTGCCATTTGTGTTGTTGAAAAAAGGTATTTGCAATGAATAAGTTGTTGGTCTTGCAAAATTCTATCATGTGATTTCCAGCATCATTTCTGTC
>NW_006921865.1:3175049-3190027 GCF_000298275.1 Orycteropus afer afer | reverse complement strand
CATATTAACTGGTCTTCCTTGTGGCATATGGATATTATCCTATCACTGACAGCATTGTACTTCAGGACAGATCTTGAAACATCCTTTGTGATGATGAACACCATGCCATTTGTCTTCAAATTGTCATTCCTGGTCTCCCCCCACACACTAGATTTTTGTCTGCTTTCCCCAGCTTTCCCACCGCTTGGGAGGGCCGTGACCTGGGATCCTGGCCTTACCTGGATCCCTGCCTCTGGTTCCTCACTGTGTTCTTGTCCCCTCACTTCCTTTTTGTCTGCTTTTCCTGGCTTTCCTGCTGCTTGTGAGGACTGTGGCCTGGGTACCCAGCCTTACCTGGATCCTTGCCTCTGCTTCCTCTACTTCTTTCACTAGGCTGTGAGTTTTATGGGGAAAGCAGTCTTTGTTGTTTTGTCCATCACTGCACATTCAGTGTCTGGTACATTGTACATCCACAGTACAGTGAGCAGAATGCTCTGAAAGTGACCTTGACACTTACTCTTCATTGTCTTTCTCTTGTTCCAGATGGAAAATTATACTCAAATTCAGCTTTGATTGGGGCTTGTGGCTTTCTTTTTCTGACTGAAAGAAGGTGTTGACTCTCAAATACACAAAAGAATTTGGGCCTCTCAGGTAACATTTGTAAACTGCTGACCCCAAATCCCAACTCCTACTATTTTATTAGATCATTAAATCATTAAATGAATTTTTAAATGGTTTCAAAAATTGTATTGAATTATTCCTTATTATTTATTTAATTTTAATTAAAATATTGCTATTCATTAGAACTAATTTGGCAGAAGCATGAATATTACCAATAGTAATAGTGAAGTATTTGCTTTAGAGTCTGAATCAAATGCTTTATTTCCTTTGATCCCGCGTTGTGTGTTATACAGATCTGTTTCTCCCTTATCTTTTCTCCTAGAAGGCTTTGTTCATAGGATTAAAAATACATTTAAATTTATTATGATTCATTGCATATCTGTTTCTTACTAAATGAACTGGGAATCCCTATAGGTCATAGCTTTATCTCAATTACCTTGTTCATAGTTATTTTCAGTAGTGTTTTATTTCTTAAAAGATATTTAAAGATTGGAGTTGACAGAGAGTAAATGCAGGTAAGTCAACTAGGAAGATTATTAAAATCATTTAGGTGAATATGAAGGAAGATGGACACTGGTAGAATTAGAGTGTTTGGGGCTATTTGGATGTACATTGAAGAAGTAGAATTGCCAGATCTTGGTTACCAGATGTGAACTGTGAAGTGAAAGTGAAGTAAAATCTATTTGATGGCCTAACTGCAGTAGGATCAATTGAAAAATCTAGAGCCTTGTTTTGCTAGATAAAATAATATTAAGAGCTTGGTACTTGTTTGTGTACGTATGTAGAAAATACAATTGAATTTAGCCATTCCTTATATCAGCTTATTTTATTAGCATCTTTTATGTTTGAAATTTAGTTTTTAGATGGTAGAGTTTTTTCTAAGCATGTGAGAGGAACTGTAGTGCTTCTGTGGCATCCTATAACTCTCTCAACAGCAGGTCTCTGCTATTTTCTTTACTCTTATTCCACTATCTTTCATCATTGTGATTCAGCTATTCTCTTTCTCTGCTTTCACTGTTCTTCCCATTATTAGATACCTTTCTTCTCTCTTGCCTGTTGTTTCCGATTACACATATGCATGACTCTTGCTGTAGAGGACACAATCTTAATGTGTTTGCTTATGGGCTCCACTCTGTGCCTTTTGACTTTGCTTTGGTCTCAAATACTGATTCCTATTTGATGCATTCAGTAAAATTCTCTATTCTGGTTTTGTTCCTGTAACTATTAATACCAAGTCACTAACTGCACAGTTTTATATAAGTTTTTTTCTTCTAGAATAAATTTTGCCTTTAAGAAATGCCTTTATTTGTTTGTAAGAATGTAATTTTGAAAATATCTAATTTTTCACCTTCATTTGTCCAAATTACTAAGAAAATAATCATTTATTTGACAAATATCCATGGAGAACTTGCTACATGCCAACATGTGAAATACTAGAGACATAAATAAGGAAAAAAATGTAAAGTTACAATCAGTCACACAAGTCAGAAATGTAAGTTGTTTGTAATTCAGTAATGTAAATGCTAAAATCAACGTGAAAACTTACTACTCAGGGAGTACAAAGGAAGAGGTAATTATGTGCATAGGCAGGAAAAAGGGGAGATTATAAAAGTGGTATTTAGGGTTGGAATTCTGAAGAGAAGAGAAGAGAGACATTCTAGGCAGAATGAATACTGAATACTCTGAGCCATTCTTTTGTGTTATTGCTTTCACTAATATAAATCATTACTTCTTTGCAGGACCAATATTTTCTCCATGATATGATAAACTATCATGAGTGCAAATAACATAGGAAAAATGAGAGATAAATATCATAACTATATATACTGTTGTTAAACAACACTTATTCTTCTTTTCTAAAGATTCTATTGATACTTAATTTGACAAAAACATTCAAAGTGTCTAGATCAAAGTATCAATTAAGTATATCACTTTAACATCCTCACAGATAGTTGACAATGTAAGCTGTGTATATACACAACAAAGTAGGAAATATGAAGAAAATTAATTTTTTGCTTTACAGATGTTTTTATCCTTTATTGTTGTTAACTGTCATTGAGTTGGTTCTGATTCGTAAAGACACAATGTAAAAAGAATGAAATACTGCCTGATCCTGCAGCACTCACAATTGTTTCTATGTTTGAGCCCATTGTTGCAGCCACTATATCAGTTCATCTTGTTGAGGATCTTCCTCTTTCTCACTAACCCTCTACTTTATCAAGCACAACGTACTTCTTCAGGAACTGATCCCTCTTGATAACACTTCCAAAATATATGAGACAAAGTCTCACTGTCATCTCTTGTAAGTAGCATTCTGGTTGTATTTTTTCCAAGACAGATTTGTTCATGCGTCTGGTTGTCCATGGTATGGTCAAAATTCTTTGCCAAAACCATAATTCAAATGCAATAATTCTTCTAAGCTCTTCTTTATCCATTGTCCAACTTTGCATGTATGTGAGGTGATTGAAAATACCCTGTTTGGGTCAGCTCTACCTTTTTCCTCCAAGTGAATTCTTTATTTTTAACACTTTGAAAAGGTCTTTTGCTACAGATATGCGCACTGCAATATGTCATTTAATTATTGGCTGCTGTTTCCATAGGTGTTAACTGTGGATAAAATTAAATGAAAATCCTTGACAACTTCAATTTTTTCTCTATTTATCATGATGTTGCTTATTGATTCAGTTGTAAGTAATTTTGTTTTCTTTATGGTGAGATGTAAACCATAGAGAAGGTTATAGTCTTTGATTTCCATTAGTACTTTCTTACTTTCAACAAGCAAGGTTGTGTCATATGCATATCACAGGTTGTTAATGAGTCTTCCTCCAATTCTGATTTGTGTTGTGTTCTTCTTCTTATAGCCCAGCTTCTCAAATTACTTGCTCAGCATACAGAACGAATAAGTTTTGTAACAGGATATAAACCTAACATACACCTTTCTTGATTTTATACCATTCAGTATCCTCTTGTTTTGTTCAAATGATTGCTTCTTGGTCTATGTACAGGGTCCACATGAGCACATGAGCATCCAACTGACTGGAAGAAATCCATATATGTACCCATTCCAAAGAAAGGTGATCCCATAGAATGTAGAAATTATCAAACAATATCATTAATATCGCATGCAAGTAAAATCTTACTGCAGATTATTAAAAAATGGTTGTAGCACTATATTGACAGAGAAGTTCCACAGGTGCAAACTGGTTTCAGAAGAGGACACAGAATGAGGGATATCATTGCTGATGTCAGACGGATCTTGGCTCTAAGTAAAAAATACCAGAAAGATGTTTACTTATGTTTTATTGACTATGAAAAAACATTTGATTATGTGAATCATAACACATTATGGGTAACATTGAGAAGAATGGGAATGCCAGAACACTTGATTGTACTCATGACGAACCTGTATATAGACCAGGAGGCTGTCATTTTAACAAAATAAGGAGACACTGCATGGTTTAAAATCAAGAAAGGAGTGAGTCAGGGTTGTAAACTTCTATCATATTTATTCAATGTGTATGCTGAGCAAATAATCCAAGAATCTGGACTATACAAAGAAGAATGTGCCATAAGGATTGAAGGAAGAATCATTAACAACCTGAGATATGCTGTTGACACACTTTGCTTGCTGAAAGTGAGGGTGACTTGAAGCACTACTGATGAAGATTGAAGAATACTGTCAGCAATAATGATTACATCTCAATATAAAGAAAATAAAAATCCTCACAACTGGACCTATAAGCAACTTCATGATAAATGGAGAAAAGATTGAAGTTGTAACAGACTTCACTTTGCTTGGTTTCACAATTGATGCCAATGGAAGCAACAGTCAGGACATCAGATGACGTACAGTACTGGGCAAATCGGCTGCAAAGGACCTCTTTCAAATGCTGAGGAGTAAAGATGTTTCCTTGAGGACTAAGGTGTGCCTGATACAAGCCATGGTACTTTGAATCATGTCACATGCATGTGAGAGCTGGACAATGAATAAGAAAGACCGAAGAAAAATTGATGCTTTTGAATTGTGGTGCTGGAGAAGAATGCTGAAAGTACCATGGACTGCTAAAAGAACTAACAGATCTGTCCTGGAGGAAGTGCAGCCAGAATGCTCCTTGGAAGTGAGAACAGCTAGACTTCGTTTCACCTACTTTGGTCATGTTGTAAGAAGGGACCATTCCCTGGAGAAGGATGTCATGCTTGGTCAGGTGGAGGGTCGATGAAAGAAGGGTAGGCCCTCAATAAGATGGATTGACACAGTGGCTGTGGTGATGGGCTCAAGTATAGCAAGGATTATGGAACTGGTGCAGGACTGGGCAGTGTTTCATTCTGCTGTGCATAGGGTTGATGTGAGTTAGAGATGACTTGATGGCACCTAACAACAACAACAACAAGCATTCTGGAATTCCCATTCATTGCAACATTATCCATAATTTGTTATCATCCACAGTATTGAATGCCTTTGAATAGTCAGTAATACACAGGTGAACATCTTTCTGGTATCATCTACTTTCAGCCAAAACTATCTGACATCAGCAATGATATCCCTTGTTCCATGCCTTCTTCTGAATCTAGCTTGAATTTCTGACAGTTCCTTGTCAATGTGCTGCTGCAACCATTTTAATTATCTTCAGCAAAATTTTACATGAGTGTGATATTAATGATACTGCTTGATAATTTCCGTGTTCTGTTGGGTCCCCTTTCTCTGGAATGGGCAAAAACATGGACCTCTTCCAGTTTAATGGCCAGCTATCTGTATTCCAAATTTCCTGGCATAGACAAATGAGCAATTCCAGCATTGCAGCCATGTTTTGAAGGAGCTTAATTCGTATTTTGTCAGTTCCTGGAGCCTTATTTTCATCAAATCCTTCAGTGCAGCTTGAATTCCTTCCTTTAATATCATCAGGTTTTGATCAGATGCTACCTCTTAAAATGGATGAACATTGACCATTTCTCTTTGTCACAGTGGCTATGTCTATTCCTTCCATTTTCTTTTCATGCTTTCTGCTTCTTTTAATATTTTGCTCACATTAAATACTGAAACTCAAGGGATGATTTTTTTCTTCAGTTCTTTCTGCTTGAGAAACGTTAAGCATATTCTTGCCATTTGGTTTTCTAACTTCAGATCTTTGCACAGTTCATTATAATACTTTGCTCTGTCTTCTTGAGGTGTCCTTTTAAATCTTCTGGTTATGTTTTTTATTTCATCATTTCTTTCATTCTATTCTAGGAGATATGATTATATGACTTATTAGAACAAGATTGATGTGTTTAAAACTGTTTTGGGGCTCTGTTGTTGTTGTTGTTATGTGCCATCAAGTCGGACCCAACTCATAGCAACCCCTCCTTGGGTTTCTGAGGCAGTATCATTATGGAAGTAGATTGCCTCATCTTACTTCCGAGGAGTGGCTTGTGGGTTTGAACCTCTAGCCTTCTGGTTAGCAGTCAAGTGCCTTAGGCACTATGCTATCAGAGCTCCCTTTTGAGGCTCTAGAAGATCCAATAAATATATCATTCTTGGAGTCTACGATTTTTTTAAAATAACTTTTACTAAATTGGAGATTGTCATTCATATTTCTCATTTAAACTTACTAGAAATTAAAAAAAATTTAGGAGCTCTGGTAGCATAGTGTCTAAGGCACTTGACTGCTAACCAGAAGGCTGGCGGTTCAAACCCACCAGCCACTCCTCGGAAGAAAGATGGGGCAATATACTTTCCGTACTGATACTGCCTCGGAAACCCAAGGAGGGGTCGCTATGAGTCAGGTCTGACTCGATGGCACATAACAACAACAACAACAATGCTTCTCTATGTACTGGATTTATGTATAATCATTAATGGACATAGCATAATTTATAATAGAATCTTAAAATTCTCAAATGGTTAGAGAAGCAATTGTCTGCATATAACCATATCCATTTCAAGAAAGAGCCTTTATAGTTTACCATGAGACTCTTTTTTACTTTTCCCAAACAGTTATTCTGTTCCTCCTGTCAGAAAATCATGAGCTGAGTTCTAAAAATGAGAAATATTAGAGATATTCATTAAAACCTTCACTATATGTGAGATTTCATTGCAGGAAACATCTTTTCATCTTCTATGACCACAGAACTCAATATGATATTGCATGTTTAACCACACTAGAATTTTAAACTCTAAAATATAATCTTTTTAATTCAGGATGGTGGAAATATTCCTATATTAGTTAAGATAATAATTGCTACTATAACTCCTGGACTTCAAACTTTCGCTGATCTAAAGCAAGAAAGAGAAATATATTTCATGTTCATGTGAAGTCCACTGTGATAATCATGATTGCAAACAGTCATATCCCAAGCAGTGATTCTAGGATACAGGTTTCCTTCACCTTGTGACTCAACAAATGTTGAACATGTAGCTTCCTGGGTTACCATCTTTGCTTATATCAGGCTAGTGGAAGAGAATGGCATGAAGAATTGCAAGTGAGGAAGTTTAAACAGACCAGATCCATTTAATAGTGTGTGCTCTGTTAGCGTAGTGCCTAAGGCATCTGACTGCTAACTAGAAGGCTGGTGGTTCAAACCCTCCAGTCACTCTTTGGAAGGAAGCTTAGGCAATCTACTTCCGTAGTGATACTGTCTCGTAAACCCAAGGAAGTGTCACTATGAATTGGATCCAACTGGATGGCAATGCATTTGGTTTAGGTTTGGATCATTTTTCTCATATTACGTTGGTGAGGGTTCAGTAACATGTCCACATCTAATGGTAAAAGAAGTGTGGGAAACAAAGTCAAGTTGTGCTGTAAGGAAAAAGAATGAGAGGGAGGAAATAATTTTGATGATCAATTATCTAGAATCTTTCAGCATTTCTTTCACAAAGTTTTTGGCTCACAATGCAAAATGGCATAGGAGGAAGCTCTAGGGATTTGTTGCTCCACAGAGTCAACAGTTATTTGGAAAAAGCAATTACAATAAAGCATTTTATAATTCAAGGACCTGATTTGATTTTTTATAATAAGTAAGGGAGTGATTTATGAAGGGAGAAGCTGATGCATGAACCAGAAAACAGCCTCCATTCCTCATTCAGACCATGCTCAGTGTATAGTGGCCTGTGTTTCTGGAAAAGCTGGTTGGTGTCAGCTTAGGAGATGGATGATCTTTACATATAAATTTTGGACCTCTTTTCTCTATCTATTTTAGGAATAAAAATCAACTATATATTTCTAACTCAATTAACATGATGAGTGCAGTTTGTCGTTGGTACCATAATTAGATATAATAGTAGTACCATGTGGCAATCGGGAGCTCTGGTGGCATAGTGCCCAAGCCATTTGACTGCTAACCAGAAGACTGGTGCTTCAAACCCATCAGCCACTTCTTGGAAGGAAGATTGGGCAATCTACTTCCATAGAGATACTATCTTGGAAAGCCAAGGAGGGGTCACTATAGAGACTAGAAGTAAGTAGGATGACATACTTAAAGTCTTGAAAGGAAATAAAGCTGTCAACCAAGAATTCTATATCCAGCACACCCATCTTGCAAGAATAAAGGAGGAATTAAGACATTTTCAGATAAACAAATGCTGATGGATGTCATCACCAGAACTTTCCTTATAAGAAATGCTAATAGGAGTCTTTCAGGATGAAATGAAAGGATACTCTACAACAACTCAAAGAAATAAAGAATACTGGTAAAATAACTATGTAGGTAAATATAAAAGCCAATATTATCACATTTTTGGTTTGTTCCTCTTTTTTTTTTTTCAATCACTTAAAAGGCAAATACATGCCAATATCCAACAATGATAAAGATGTAGTTTGTGACAATCACTATATAAAAGGGAGGATGACAATATGTAAGAGTAGAATATTTGTATATTACTGAAACCAAGTTGGTATTATTCAAACTAGGTTGTTTAAAAAAAGTACAAGATGTTAATTATAATCCCTAAGGTAAATACCTCCAGCCACTCCTTGGAAGGAAGATGGGGCAATCTACTTCTGTAAATATTTACCATCTCAGAAACCCAATGGGAGTCACTATGGCAGTGAGGAGGAAAATACTAAGAAAACAGCTAAGAAGAAGAAATAGCTAAGAATATGAAGAAGAAGAAGAAGGAAATAAAAATAGTATGCTACAAATAATAATAATAATAATAATAAGTTAAATACCAAACATCTAGTAATGGAAAAATTGAGTAGAAATATATATATATATATAACAAATTGCTGAACAGCAGAAGTAAATCCTTGTTTTTCAGTAATTACATGAAATGGATGAACTCTTCAATTAAAAGAAAGAGAATTATAGACTGGACTGGATTGAAAAGAAATAAATGATTCATTTATATCCTATCTACAAGAGACTCACTTGAGATACAAGGACACAAAGAGATTACAAGTAAAAGGATGAACTAAGATATTCCATGCAAGCAACAACCAAAAGAGAGCCAAAGGAAACAGAAAGTAAATAGATTTAACTAATGAGAGATAATTATACAGTATATAAGGAATGTATAAGTGAAGTGGAAAAGGAAAATGTGCAGAGGGGTAAAGAGGATGAGGAATGTAGTTTGGGAAGGGATGCTGTAATCTTACATGGGATGCTAAACTTTATTGACTATGTGACATTTGACCAGACACTTAAAGGAATCGATTCCTAGGCAAAAGAGTTCCAAGCAGAAAGAACAGCCTGTGCAAAGACACAATAGTGTGATGATGCCTGACATGTTGGAGAAATATAGGTGGTGTGATTGGAGTGGAGGAAGAAAAAAGGAGATAGTAAGAGAAAAGACCAGACAGTCATCGGTGGGAAGGAGCTCTGGTGGCATAGTGCCTAAGGCATTTGACTGTTAACCAGAAGCCTGGCCATTCAAACCCACCAGCCACTCCTCAGAAGGAAGATTGGGCAATCTACTTTCATAGAGATACTGCCTTGGAAACCCAAGTAGGGGTAGCTATGAGCTGGATCCAATTCAATGGCAGTGAATTTGATTTTTGGTTTTGGTCAGTGGTGAAGAGTTCTCAAGCATAATGTCTTGAAAGAGTTTGAGCAACTAAAATGCAAATTAATTTCCTTAAAACTATCTGTACTCATCATAATAGTTGGAAAAACACTTTAAGAGCCACAGGAATAATTTGAATAAAATTGATAAATATTTTAAAACTATATTATCTATATGTACAATATGTATAAGCAACAAACATTTTTTTAATTTATTCTTTTGATAAATGTATGTCACTTATGGGGAAATGACTAGTGCTTAAAATCTCTGTGAAGGTTGCCATTAAGGAAAGTTAACAAAGCATGGCTTTGGATCAGAAGGCTTGCATAGTTGGTATTCTCCTGTCCTACAACCAGACTTCAGCTGGACCCCTGGGCCAGACTTACGGAGTCTGTCAGCTCTCCTCCAACTACTTTGGTGGTGGACAGCCTCTGCCTGTAAGCTGAGTAAGACTGGATGTCTTTGGAGTTTCCTAATGAGGATAGTGAACCTGTTGTGAGGTGCCGCTGAATCAGCACCAACTCATAATGACCCTATGACATAGTGCCCAGTCCTGTGCCTGTCTGACAATCCTTGTTATACCTGAGTTCATCATTACAGCTACTGTTTCAATCCATCTCCTTGAGAGCCTTCCCCTTTCTTGCTGACCCCTCACTTTACCAAACATGATATCCTTCTCCAGGGAATGCTCCCTTCTGACAGCATGACCAAAGGAGGTGAGATGAAGTGTGGCCACTCTCATTTCCCAGGAGCATTCTGGTTGCATTTCTTCCAGGACAGATTTGTTAGTTCTTCTGGCAGTCCACGGAACTTTCAATATTCTTCACCAATACCGCAAGTCAAAAGCATCAACTCAATAAAAGCAGCAGTGAAGAAATCAGACATCATATTGCACTGGGCAAATCTGCTGCAAAAGACCTCTTTAAGGTGCTGAAGAGGAAAGATGTCTCTTTGAAGACTAAGGTGTGCCTAACCCAAGCCATGGTATTTTTCAGTAGCCTCATATGCATGTGAAACCTGGACAATGCATAAGGAAGACAAAAGAAGCATTAATTGTGAACCTAGAAGTTTATCTATTGTTATCCATGCCTGTAAATTCAAAGGTGTTATCCTCAGATATTTTCTGCTTCATTCAGGTCTGGTTCTTTTTGTCCCTCTCCTCTCATAGTCTCTCACTCCTAAAGAGAGAAAATAAGGGAGAGACAGAAGGGAAGGAGAAGAGGAGGGAAGGACAGGAGATGGGTAGAGTAAGGAGAAAGATTCAGAGAGATCTATTTTTCAGTTCTCTCATTGCTCCTATGTTCACTGCAAAGGTAAGTTTGTTTAAGGATGTTTCCAGAGTTCTTAGAATATCTTGGACTGGAATGAACATGGTATTAATATGAATCAAGTTCAAATTACCAAGGTAAATACTCCTTTGGAAATGACAATATTTCTTGGCATGTAGAAACAAAATACAATTCCTTGTAGACACAGTTGAGCCTTTGAATGTATTCCACACCAAAAAAATAAACTTTCATCACTTACTGCAAGATATATGGAAGAGAAGTAAATTTGAGATTTGATCACATAGCTCAACATAGAGATAAAAACTATTAAGTTGACAGGTACAGTATTTATAAGGCTCAGGAAAATTATATTGTTTATTCAATTATTTGTATTTGTTTTCTTCATTAGTCAGGTAATTAGGCACTTGACAAATTGACTGTGAATTGTTTGTATCCTCACTGTGTGATTTCAACATTGTAATCTGTTTCAGTGAATTGGAAAACCCACCTAGCATCATGCTGTTTAAATTTCAGCCTACTTTATTTTCTTTTGGTTAAGGACTTTGTAATAGAAATAATTAATTTTGTTTTGTTTTGCTATGCTACAAAGCACTATGTTTTTTCACATATTGAATAAAAAATTTACATGTATTCATTCACCACACATCTTCTGTTATTTCTAGGTGTTGTCAAGTGGCTTTCAACTCATAGCAACCCTATGTACAACAGAATGAAACACTTCTTGGTCCAGCACTATGCTCACAATCGTTGCCATATTTGAGCCCATCGTTATAGCCACTGTATCAGTCCACCTCATTGAGGCCTTTCCCTTTTCCACTGACCCTCAACTTTACCCAGTATGATATACTTCTCCAAGGACTGGTCCCTTTGGAGAAAATGACCCAAACATGAGAGAAGAAGTCTGGCCATTCTCATTTCTCAGGAACACTATGGCTGTACTTTTTCCAAGCCAGATTTGTTCATTCTTCAAGCAGTAAATTGTACATTCAGTATTCCTAATATTCCTTACCAACATTAAAGTTCAAATGCATCAGTTCTTCTGCAGCTTTCCTCATTCATTGTCATGCTCTCACATGCACATGAGGCTATTGAAAAAGACCATGGTCAGGTCTTCAAGGAAACATCTTTGTTATTAACCACTTTAAAGAGGTTTCTTGCAGAAGATTAGCCCAATGCAATTTGTCATTTGATTTATTGACTGCTGCTTCCAAAGCTGTTGATTGTGGATATAATTAAATAAAATCCTTGACAATATCAATCTTTTACTATTTATCATGATGCTGCTTATTGGTCCAGGTGTGAGGATTTTTGTTTTCTTTATGGTGAAGTATAATCCATACTGAAGGCTGTAGTCTTTGATCTTCATCAGTAAGTGCTTCAGGTCTTCTTCACTTTCAACAAGCAAGTCTGTGTCCTCTGCATATTACAGATTGTTAATGAGTCTTCCTCCAATACTGATGTCACATTTTCCTTCATATAGTCCAGCTTTTAAAATTATTTGCTCATCATAGGATTGAATAAATATGCACGAGGTATACAACCTTGATGCACACCTTTCCTGATTTTAAACCATGCAGCATCTCCTGGTTCTGTTCAAACAATGACCTCTTGATCTATTCACAGGTTCCTCATGAGTACAATTAAGTATTCTGGAATTGCCATTCTTCGCAATGTTATGCATCATTTGTTATGATCCACACAGCTGAATGCCTTTGCATAGTCAATAAAGCACAGATAAACATCTTTCTAGTATTCTTTGCTTTCAGCCATAGTCCATCTGAAATCAGCAATGATATCCCTCATTCCAAGTTCTCTTCTGAACCCAGCTTGCATTTCTGGACACTCTTTGACAATATACTGCTGCACCTGATTTTGAATTAAAAAACCAAAACCAAACTTACTACCGTTGAGTTGACTATGCATAGTGACCCCTCCTTGGGTTTCAGAGGCAGTATCTCTATAGAAATAGATTGTCCAGTCTCCCTTCCAAGGAGTGGCTTACTGGATTTAAAGTGCCGGCCCTCAGGTTAGCAATCAAATGCCTTAGGCTCTATTAATAATGTTGTTGTTGTTGTTATGTGTCCTCGAGTCAGCCCTGACTCATATCAATCCCTCCTTGAGCTTCCGAGGCAGTATCACTATGGAAGTAGACTGCCCAACCTTCCTTCCGAGGAGTGGCTGGTGGGTTTGAACTGCCAGCCTTCTGGTTAGCAGTCAAGTGCCTTAGGCACTATGCTATAATATTGTTCAATAATTTCTGCATTCCATTGGATCACCTTTCTTTGGAATGGACATAAATATGAATCTCTTCCTGTCAGTTGGCCAGGTGCCCTCTGTTCCAATTTTTTGCATAAAAGATTGAATGTTTCCAAAACTGCATTCATTTGTTGATATATCTCAATTGGTATTCCATCAATTTCTTGAGCCTTGGTTTTGCCAATTCCTTCAATATCAGTGGTTCATGATCATATATTATGCTACCTCCTTCTCTGGTGGTGCAGTGCCTAAGCAATTTGGCTCCTAACCAGAAGGCTAGCAGTTCAAATCTACCAGTCTCTCCTTGGAAGGAAGATTAGGCAATCTATTTCCATAGAGATACCATCTCAGAAACCCAAGGAGGAGTTGTTATGAGTTGAATTTGACTCGACAGCAGTGAGTTTGGTTATTTGAAATGGTTGAATGTTAACTGATTCTTTTTGGTACAGTGACTTTGTATATTAGTTCCATTTTTTTTTTTTTTTTTGGATATTTGCTGCATCATTCAATACTTTGCCCATAAAATCTGTTAATATTGGAACACAAGATTGACTTTTCCCAGTTCTTTCAGCTTGAGAAATGTCAAGTATGTTCCTCCCCTTTAATTTTCCAACTCCAGGTCTTTGTACATTCATTATAATACTTTACTTTGTACTTTTGAGCCACCCTTTGAAAGCTGTTCAGTTCTCCATCATTTCTTCCATTCACTTTAGCTACCCTCCATTCAAAAGCAAGGTTCAGAGTCTCTTCAGATACACATATTTTCCTTTCTTTTTAATGTGCTTTTGCTTTCTTCCTGTTTGATGTCCTTTTTGTCATCCCAAAATGTATCTCATCTTTGGTCATTGGTGTTCAAGTCACCAAATCTATTCTTCAGATTGTCCTTAAATATACTCAAGGTTATATTTTGACTCTCATGAACCTATCTTTTTTAGAAAGATGTATGGCTGTTTTAATACTGATGAGTAGCCAAATAAATTTCTATGAAATATTGTACTCAATCTTTTTTCATCTGTTTCTATTAGGATGGTTTTTAGTTTCTCATTCTTCTGAATTCTTCTTTCATGATTGTATCTGTTCTTATCATGCAGTTAACCCTATTATCCTTGTTGAAAGATTTGTACCCATTTAGGTAAGAGATTTTAAAGTTGCTTTTTTGTTTGTTTGTTTGAATGTAGCAATATTTCATGTTAATCAAATCACTTCCAAGTGCCTCAATTTTTAGTGGCAAAGAGATTTCCAAAACAATCCTAGACATACATAATATATCATTCCAAAAACTTTAAATTAATCTCATTTATCTTTTCTGACATAACAGTTGTGGGAAAAAAAAAAGCAAATAATATTTAGAGATGACTGTATTAGAACTTCCCTATCTTTACTGATGTTGTAGACATCATGAGTAATGCACAAATTCCTGTTCAGCACACCTGGGATCTTCCCAAAGAAAAATAACATTTTCAGTGAAATAATGACAATTTATAAAATGATACCATGTGAAAAAGGTTAAAGGTCTTTTAACTTTAATTTTTAGGAATTTGATTTTGTCTTTGGTAGGGAGTTAAAAGTAAAACTAATGGTACGATGGATTTTCTTAAAATAATATTTTGACATGTTAGAATTATAACTAATATTTTATCTTATTTTCTTCCCTTAGACACTAGCTTGACTCTATCTTGGATACCAGCATGATGCTTAAGTTTGTCTTTCAAATAAACTACATCTTTATTTAAAAGAACTATTCTGAACACAATTGTTTTATGTATCTTCATGGTTATTGAACTATATTTTCTCTACCAACTACATTTATATATATTTAATTTTCTAGCCATCTCAGAAACCCAAGGAGGAGT
>NW_006921865.1:3170987-3174949 GCF_000298275.1 Orycteropus afer afer | reverse complement strand
ATATAAGGAAGGTTGGGCAATCCTACTTCCGTAGTGATAACTGCCTTGGAAACCCAAGGATGGGTCGCTAGGAGTTGGGGCCGACTCTATGGCAAATAACAACATATATACATATATATCTATATATCTATATATAGATATATGTATGTATGTATGTATGTATGTGAAGGAGCTGTGTTGGCATAGTGCCTAAAGTGTTTGACTGATAACCAGAAGGCTGGTGGTTCAAACCCACCATCCACTCCTCAGAAGGAAGATTGGGTGATCTACTTCCATAGTGATACAGTCTTGGAAACCCAAAGAGGGGTTGCTATGAGTCAGATCCAACTTGATGACAGTGATTTTGGTTTGTTTTGGTATATGTGTGTGTGTACTATGTATATGTATGCATAGTCATATAGTCATATATATCTCTGTGTATGTATGTATATTACTAATAATTAATTTACATATTATATCCATAAAGAAAAAAGTTAATGTTAAAATATTTTCATTATGCTTTTCAAATCTAAGTTAATTGATGTTATGCTTTTAAATGCTTTTATTGAGGTAATTCTGAAAAAAGTTAGTTGTGTAATATTGTTAGGAAAATTAGTACTAAAGACTGTTTTAGGAGGTGGAAACAAGATGATGTCTTGCTAACATAGTCTGCCAAAATCCTCTACAACAGAAATCTGGGAAACTGAATGATAAAGGTACAGATAATGATACTACAATACTGAACATCAAATGAGAAGATAAAGATTTAGACTGAGAATTGAATGGAAAGAGAAACAGTGCAATCAGTGAATGGGAGGGAGGAGAGGCCAGGACCACTGCAAATGGGGACATCTTGAAGAGACATAGATGCTGATTAAGGAGGAAAAAACAACAACAAAAAAAAACTTAATGGAATCTACACAGTGATAATGATTCAAAGTGGAAAGATCAGGAGGAATGAAAGATGAGTAATAGACATGCAGGAGATAAGAGAGAAGACTGTAGGGAATTGATTCAGACTAACAAATGGCACAGATGGCCATGGAGAGAGGATGGAGGGACAAGGGAAATCAACTCATCACCTGTGGCAGTTCAGTTTTTGTGTCAACTTGGCTGGGCCTGGTTAAGTGGCTGAGCAGCTGGATGTAGTATTCCCCATGATGAGACTACTAATCAACTCCATGGTGGAATCTACTGGGAGTAGCCTTAGGGAATGTGATCTGCTTCTTGTATATAAGCAGAAGCCTTGGGGAATGGTCTCTAGCTTATGACATACTTGGACCCTGCATGTAGCCATGTTGTTGTTCAGTAGCCTGACATGATCTGCCGACTTTGGGATTCACAATGGACTTGAATTAGTGACCTGCCGTGTGGTTTGGTAACATCGGGACTGTGCCATTTTACTTGTCAACCTTGGGCTTGGCAGCCTCAGCAGCCAGCAGCTGTCTGAGTGAAGAAAAGCCTCTAGCTTCAGTGTGCTGAGAGCTGGAGGCAGAGCTGAAGCCCAAAGCTGAGGGGTTTTCACTCAGCCCCTAGAGCTGGGCATTTTGAATTTGAATTTAAAGCCTCCAAATTGTAAGAATAAACTCCTGTTTGTTAAGGCCATCCCATTTGTGGTATATTCTTGTCAGAGCACTAGGTAACCAGAACACCACACTTCTGGCAGATGCCAGGTTTGGGCAGGTGAATTTTCTTGCTGAATTGAATCTGGGTGAAAATGAGGCAAGCAGCTCTGTGAGACTGGAGGGCTGACACGTCCACATATGGAATTGATATAGGAGGGATGCACACTCTGATCTAACAAATGGACACCCTCCCTGCACATAGAGGAAAGCCTCTTTCTGCAGCCAGAGACTCAGTGAACATAGAAACCCTGCCCTCACCAACCTAATCTCTGGATACCTCTACCTCTTGCAAACTGAGCCAGGGGCTGAGACTTGCTAGCCGGGGGCCTAAGGGACTGAGAGAACTTTTTCACACTGAAACAAAAGGACAACTCTGCAGCCTCCTTTGTTAGGGGGATACATTTGTGCCAGATACCTCCCACCTCTGTGAACTGAAAGTTCAAGTTGTGTTGGGGAGAATAGAGAAAAGAGTATCAGGGTGGCATTTCACTAGAATTTGAGTAGGAACTGGATAGATAATGCATGTGCCCAGAAGAGTGCTAGACCCACACCAGTGAATCACAATTGGTGAGCCATACTCTCCACTCCAAAAAGTAAAGCTTCTCTGCAAACAGACGCAAAACATTTTCCCACCACCACCAAGCCAGGGACCAAGGAAATCCTATAGCCACCCTCAGCAATGCACTCTGAACAGACAGACCAGATGCTGTGGCTATCCCTCCCTTCACATAAGCCACTGGCTGATCCCTCTTACACTGAGCACAACAGACAAACACCTGCAGCTTTTTTAACTGGAGGGGTCCCGTTGTGCCAGGCTTCTTTCACCTCTGCACCCAAGAAACCTGCAGAGTGTGTTTTCTCCTACACTTGCCTGGTCCATAGACTGCAGACTGACCATAATTACAAACATCCTTCTTCCTCAGTTTTCTTTATTCCCCCTTATTTTTCTCTTTCCTTTTCCCCAATTTTCTCCCTTTTTACCTGTTTATCTCTCTCCTTCTTTTTCACCATTTTTACATTATTGCCAATTGTTAAATTGTCCACACCTGTTTTTCTTTTTCCTACATTTTTTCTTTTATTTTTATTCTATCTTTTCTCCTCTCCTTTTTCTCTTTGGATTTCTTTTTTTTTTTTTTTTTTTAGTTATTTTATTTCTTGCCCCATCCAACAGGAGGAGGATATTAACTCTCCACCTGTCAGCCATTTCTACTGCTTGACCACCTTACCCAATGGATGACCACCACTGTTAACTCTTACACCATTGGATCAACAACAGAAGTTGAACAACACCTATTCATCCAAACCTTAGTTCCTCTTCGCATCAAACAGAGACCAGCACCTACATTCCCATAAATCATTGCAGCAATCCAGAGATAGGTGGAGAGCACCTTAGTACCACCATGCCAAAATTACAAGCAAAGAAGCACACTTATCCCACTCATCCATATATATTGAAACAAACCAACACACAATCAACAAATGAAAACAACTTCAAAATGTCTTGGAGACTGATAATATCTTTCAAAAATTCAGGAAAATCATACAAGAACAAAATGACAAAATAAATAGACAATTAGAAATTACAGAAAAACAGCCATTAGATATTCAAAAGATGAATATGAAAATTATGGAGAGGGATAACACATTGGAAGGACAAAAGAGTAAAATTGAACTGGCTGAAGAACACATATCTCGGTTAGAAGATAAATCTCTTGGTACAAGCTTGTGTGAGGAAAAATCAGGAAAGAGAATAAAAAGAAATGAAGAAAATCTAAGAGCTATGTGAGATGATATCAAGAGACATAACATATGCCTGGTTGGAATTCCAGAATAAGAGGAAGGAAAAAGAGGGGGGGGGGAGAGAAATAATGGAAAACTTGTTAAAATAAAAACAAATATGAAAGATGATCCATCCAAGAAGTTTAATAAACCCCATATACGATAGACCCCAAGAGAATGTCACCAACACGTATCATAATGAGACTCCCAAACCAAGGATAATGAAAAAGTCTTGAGAACAGTGCAGGAAAAAAGAAATAATGCATACAAAGGACAACCAATAAGACTAAGCTCTGGGACATTCCTCTTGTTACACTTGGTGAATGGAGGTGCAGCTGTCCTCTACTCCCACCTACCTTCTGGGCCCACAGGAATTCCATCACAGTCTGTGTGTTCAAACAGAGCCTGGGTGCCCTGCCCTGTCCTCCACCGATTTTTTTTTTCCCTTTTTTTATTTTTATTTTTTTCTTTTTCACTTTCTTTTTTCTGGTGATTAGTTTGCTTGTTTTTCTCTGTTTTAAAACAACTAATATTATTAATACTTTTGTCCTTTTTATTATTATTCTTAATCTTCCCCTC
>NW_006921865.1:3153816-3165801 GCF_000298275.1 Orycteropus afer afer | reverse complement strand
ATGAGACAAAGTATATGTGAACTGCTGTATGGGAAGTGATTTTGCTTTAAATCTTCACCCAAATCACAATAATAATAATAATAAAAAAATTTAAAAAAAATAGAGATTTCCCTGGTGTGTGGGGGGAATGCAGAACAAAAATTTGTAGTGTAACTTGCAATAGTGGCAATTAGTGGTTATCTGTTTAAAATGTGTGGAAAGAGGAGGGAATGGTAATCAAAAGAGAACTTTTATCTCTAATTTTAAAAATCTACTTTATTGAGATATAATTTACATACAATAAAATTTACCAATTTGAAGTATGATTTGATAGATTTTTATAGTATACAATTTACCCACCATGATGATCCTGATATAAAACATTTCCATTACCCCAAAAAGTTCTTTCATGTTTGCTCTCCTGACTTTCAACCCTGGCCTACCCCTGATCTGCTGTCATTATAGTTTTGCCCTTTCTAGAATTTCATATAAATGGAATCATACACTATTAAGTTTTTTTTGGTCTGGCTTCTTAGCACAATGATTTTGACATTCACCCATGCTATTGCATGTATCTATAGTTCCTTTTTATTGCTGAGTAGTAGTCTGGACAGATATACAACAAATTGTTTATCCTTTCATCAACTGATGGACACTGGGTTTTTTAAAATTTGGGGCTAGTATGAATAAAGTTGCCATGAACATTTAAGTACAAACAAACAACAAAAAAAGACTAAGCTCTGATTTCTCAGCAGAAACCATGTAGATACGAAGACACTAGCATGACATATACAAAATCTTGAAGGAAAAATTTGTCAACCAAGAATTATATATCCAGCAAAACTATCCCTCAAATATGATGGTGAAATTAGGACATTCTAGAACAAACAGATATTAAGTGAATTTGTAAAGACCCAACCATCTCTATAAGAAATGTTAAAGAGAATTCTTCTGATAGAAAACCGGGAGAAGTCAACAAGCTCAGACTAAGACAAGTGACAACACCATCCAGAAGCCAATGCAGGAAAAGAATTCTCAAATCTAAAATAAGCTTACAAAATGGAAAATAGAGAGCCTGCGGAGTAAATCAGTAAATGATAACAACTACAGAGCAAATACAGGGAAAAAATGGCATAACTACAAAACTTCCACATGGAGAGGAATCACCACAATTCTACTGTCCTATATTAGAATTGTTCTAAATTTAGGGAGAATTTACTTTGGGGTAACCACAAGTAAAATTCATAAACCTTCTAACCAAAATGAGAAAGGAGAAAACCACAAGGATTTAGTAAACACAAATGCTACAATAACAAACAAAAAGGAAAGAAAACTTGATAAAAAATGAGTTCAGTGCAGAAAAATATTTGGAACAAAGAAGTCATCAGCACTGCAGGAAAACATAAAAGACTGACAGTAATAAATTCATACCTATCATTAATTACATTAAATGTGAATGAATTAAATGCACCAGTGAAGAGAGAGTGATAGATTGTATAGGAAACCAAGACCCATCAATATACTGCTTACAAGAAACTCACCTTACACACAAATGTAAAATTAAATTAAAAATCAAAGGATGAAAAAATGTATATATATATATATCGAGCTAATGGCAATCAAAAAAAGAGCAAGAGTAGCAATATTAATTTCTGATAAAATAGACCTCAAGGCAAAATCCAGCATAAAGGGCAAGGAAGGACATTATATGACTATAACAGGGTAAATAGACAAAAAGAACATAACCATAATAAGTATCTATTTACCCAAGGAAAAAATACATAAAGCAAACATTAACTGAATTGAAAGGAGAAATAGACAGTAGTACAATAGTATTAGGAGACATTAACACCCTGCTTTGGATGATGGAGATAAAAATTAGAAAAAAAACTAAATGGTACTGAAGATCTCAACAGCACAATCAAACAATTTGAATCCACAAACATATACAGATCACTCTGCCCAATAAAAGCACAATATATATTCATTTCCAGTGTACATGGATCATTCTCCTGAGTAGACCATATGTGAGTCCACAAATAAACCTCAACAAATTAAAAAATATCAAAAATTCTACAAAATGTATTCCTGGATCACAATGTTACAAAATTAGAAATAAACAATAGGTAGATCAGAGGGAAAATATAAAATACGTGATACTGAATAACACACTACTGAAGAACCACCAGGTAAGAGGAGAAGTAAAGTGTGAAATAAAACAATTCTTGGGAACAAATGAAAATGAAAACACAACATAGCTAAACCTCTGGGACAGATTGAAAGAAGTACTCAGGACAAATTATAACAATGCATATATCATGAAAGAAGAAAGAAACAAAATCAACACCATAATCTAAAACAACACCAAGTAGAAAAAGAGTAACAAAGGAACCTTCAGTTTCTAAAAGAAAAAAAAAAAAAAATTAAGATCAGAGTAAAAATAAATGAAACAGAAAAAATCAACAAGACTAGTAGTTGGTTCTTCAAAAAGATTAACAAAATTGACAAAACACTTACTAATTTAACTAAGGAAAAAAAAAAGAAGATACACCATAGTTATTCAATCTGTATGCTTAACAAATAATCCAAGAAGCTGGACTATGTGAAGAAGAATGTGGCATCAGGATTGGAGGAAGATTCATTAAAACCTGTGATATGCAGACAACCCAACTTTGCTTGCTGAAAGTGAGGATGACTTGAAGCACTTACTGATGAAAATTAAAGATTTCATTCCACAGGATGGATTACACATCAAGATAAAGAAAACAAATATCTTCACAACCGGACCAATAAGCAGAATCACAATAAATGGAGAAAAGATTGAAGTTGTTAAAGGTTTCATATTACTTGGTGTCACAATCAACACCAATAGAAGCAGCAGTCAAGACATTGTACGATGTATCGCACTGGGGAAAAAAAAAAAAATCTCTTTGAAGTACTGAAGGGCAAAGATGTCTCCCTGAATACTAAGGTAAGCGTAACCCAAACCATGGTATTTTCAGTCGCCTCTTATGCATGTGAGAGCTGGACAGTGAATAAGGAAAACCAAAGAAGAGTTGATGCTTTTGTATCGTGGTGTTGGCAAAGAATACAAAAAGTACCATGGAGTGTCAGAAGAATGAACAAATCTGTGCTGGAAGAAGTGCAGCTGGAATACTGCTTGGAAGTGAGAGTGGCCAGACTTTGATCTACATTGGTCATGTTGTCACAAGGGACCATTTTGGGAAAAGGATATCCATGCTTTGTAAGCATGTACCATGCTTGGTAAAATGGAGGCCCAATGAAAAAGGACAAGACCCTCAACGAAACGAAAGAAATGACAAGATGAAAGAGCTGAACAGCAGATTTCAAAGAGCAGTTCAAGAAGACAAAGTCAGTAATGAAATGTGAAAAGATCAGGAGCTAGAAAACCAGAAAAGAAGAACATGCTTGGCATTTCTGAAGCTAAAAGAACTGAAGAAACACTGTCTAGTCCTGTGCCAGCCTCATGATACTTGCTACACCTGAGCTCAGCCACTGTGTCAATCTTTTTAAAGCATGCAGTATCTCCTTGCTCTGTTTGAACAACAGCCTCCTGGTCTATTTACAGGTTCCTCATGAGTACAATTAATTGTTCTAGTCTCATTTGTCTCAAAGTTCTTCATAATTTGTTATGGTCCACAGAGTCAAATGCTTTTGCACAGTCAATAGAACAAAAGTAGACATCTTTCTGGTATTCTTTGCTTTCAGCCAAAATCCAACATTAATGATGTTGTTCAATAATTTTCCCATTCTGTGGTATCACTTTTCTTTGGAGTGGGCACAAATATGGATTTCTTCTAGTCAGTTGGCTAGACAGCTGTCTTCCAAATTTCTTGGCATAAATGAATAATTGCCTCCAGCTCTGCATACTTTTGTTGAAACATCTCAACAGATATTCTGTCAATTCCTGGAGCCTTGTTTGTTGCAATTCCTTTAGTGCACTTTGTACTGGACTTCTTTCTTCAATGCCATTTGGTTCTTGATTGATCATATGGTACCTGCTGAAATAGTTGAACATCGACTGATTCTTTTTGGTACAAAGACTTTGTGTATTCCTTTCATCTTCTTTTGATGCTATCTGCATTGTTTACTATTTGCCCATAGAATTCTTCACTATTGCGATTTGAACTTTGAATTTTTTTTTTGTTTTTTTCTCCTTGAAAAATCTAAGCGTTTTCTTCCTTTTTGGTTTCCTAACTCTAGGTCTTTGCACATTTCATTATAATAATTTACTTCCTTGGCATTAATTAGGTAAAATAGCTTGACACTGGCCATTTTGAATCAGAAAATCTTATGATCTACTATACCAGTAATGACACATTGAAGAGGAATGACATTGCATTCATTGTCAATAAAGAACATTTCAAGACCTATGCTGAAGTACCGTGCAGTCACTGATAGGATAATATCCATACACTTATAAGAAAGACCAGTTAATATTACTACAATTCAAATTTATACACTAGCTACTAAAGCCAACTCTGAAGAAACTGAAGTTTTTACCCACTTCTGTAGTCTGAAATTGACCAAACAGACAATCAAGATATATTGACAATTACTATTATTACAATTACTATTGACTGGAATGTGAAAGTTGGAAACAAAGAAGAAGTTTTGATAGTTGGAAAATATGGCCTTGGTGACAGAAATGCTGCTGGAGATCACATGATAGAATTTTGCAAGACCAACAACTTCTGCATTGCAAATACCTTTTTTCAACAATATAAATAGCAGCTGTACATATGGACCTCACCAGATGGAATACATAGGAATCAAATCAATGTCATCCATGCAAAGAGATGGAAAACTCAATATCACTCAAGACAAGCCTAGGAGCTAACAGTAGAACAGACTAGCAATTGGTTATATGCAAGTTCTAATTGAAGCTGAAGAGAATTAAACAAAGTCAACAAGAGCCAAAATATGACTTTGAGTATATGCCACCAGAATTTAGACAATCTGAAGAATAGATTTGAGGCATTGAACATTAATGACTGAAGACTAGATGAGTTGTGGGATGACATCAAGAATATGAAGAGAGCAAAGTCATTAAAAAGACAGGAAAGGAAGAAAAGACCAAAATGCATGTCAGAAGAAACTCTGAAACTAACTATTGAATGGATAGTAGCTAAAACACATGGAAGAAATAATGAAATAGAAGAGCTGAACAGAAGATTCCAAGGGCAGCTTGAGAAGACAAAGCTAAATATTATAATGAAAAAGACCTGGAGTTAGAAAACAAAAAGGAAGAACATGCTCAGAATTTCTCTAGCTGAAAGAATTGAAGAAAAAATTCAAGCCTTGAATTGCAATATTGAATGATTCTTTTGGCAAAATATTGAATGATGCAGGAAGCATCAAAAAAAGATGTAAGGAATATACAGAGTCCCTGCACCAAAAAGAATTGGTCAATATTCAACAATTTCAGAAGGTAGCATATGAGCAAGAACAAATCCATTGAGATGGATTGACACAGTGGCTGCAACCAACAGCTCAAGCATAGCAGGGATTATGAGGATGGCGCACAACCAGGCAGTGTTTTGTTCTGTTGTATATAAGGTTTCTATGAGTTGAAGCTGACTTGATGGTACTTGACAACAACAACATCCTAGAAAAGTCGACTTAAATGAACCATAACAGCCTGCAACACAGCAATTAACTTGAGTCCACCTTGGGCCCTATAACCACCCCTCCCTTTCAGTCTTTTAGGATTCACTTCCTTTATCTGGCTTAGGTGCTTCCACCTTTCTTACAAAGCAAAGATTTCATTCTACTCCCTCTTATACAGTTTTAGTTTCCTCCATGTGTGGAGTCTGTATGAAGGTAGACTGGAAAATTACTGTTCTATTCACTTGAGTTTTCTATCGTAGTAAGACCCAATTCCAAATGAATAACTCAATACTTTTTTTTTTATTATTTTTATTGTGATTTGGGTGAAAGTTTACAGAGCAATTTCATTTTCCATACAGCAGTTCATACACATTTGATCTCATGAGGACTGCAGTTTCCCACAATGGTATACAATAATAATAATATAATAATAACTCAATACTCTTGAAGCATTTTCAGGAATAATTGTTCCCTTGGGATATTGAGTTTAAAATAGTTTTCAGTTCCGTGAATATAATGTTTCTCTTTTTTAATATGTGGAATTCATGCTGTGGTAATTATACTTACGATTATTCATTTGGTAAGGATTCTGTCACATTGCATCAAACAAGATCTAAATAAATCTATTGGCAGATGATTTTCTCTTAAGACATTTTAAGCTTTGGACAATTGGTCAAGATTTATAATGGAAGAAATTATTGGGTCATAGCTAGGGTGAAGATTAGAATTTATTATTTTTGGAGATAACATCATACAAATGCAACTAGACTAAATTCACTTGTCAACCACCAATATTTTATTTTCTTGCTATAAATTAATTTAATCAGGAGAACATCTCTCAATTGTCCTTTCTTCATCACTAGGGTTATGGCACTCTCTGAATTGTGTGTGCATAAGTCACGGTTTATGTTGTTTTCAGTGTAATAATTTATAGTACATTATTTTTCACATGTAAAAAAATGTCCAGATTAAGATGATAAATTGTATGATCTTCTAAATCACTATCTTTAACTGTTGAATTCAAAGCCACCTGGAAATTTAAGTGTGTATGTGTGTGTGTAAAAAAATCAAAATTGGTATATGTATAAAAAAATGTTTGAAGACATCATGCCATTGATAATTTTTCTCTGTTCTGTTTGAGCTATGTTCTTTTATTTTCCAGGGTTTTCTGGCTCCTAGGGGTCTTTATCCAACCATGAGTCCAGCTGGTCCGTTCTGTGGTTGCCCATAGATAGTGGAGTCAAAGTTTGTTTTTGTATTACTACAATTTGTCAAAACTTAACCAGGACAGGAAACTTTCCCAAAAGAGAGCATGAATAGATTGCTACAGATTCTTAAATTCTCCAAAGATTACACATGCAATAGGAGAGAATGTGCTCAATTTGGGTCTAATTTTCCCTACAATGTCACTATTCTAGTCATGTGTATGGGTCAGTTTTTGGAATATAATGAGACTCCTAATGATGAAAAAAATAAATGATTACTTTCAGCATAGTCTAAAATATTTATCTCAATGATAAAAAGATGCTGATTTTCATCTGAGCAATAAAGTTAGTTCCTGCTTTAAAGTGTAATTAAAATATTTTATTAAATAATAATTAAGGGTCACTATCAAATTCATTTTTCATAATAATGTTTACCTATATTGTATAGAGGAGCTCTGGTAGCATAGTGGCTAAGGCACTTGCCTGCTAACCAGAAGGCTGGCGGTTCAAACCCACCAGCCACTCCTCGGAAGGAAGGTTGGGCAATCCTACTTCCGTAGTGATACTGCCTAGGAAACCCAAGGAGGGGTCGCTATGAGTCGGGGCCGACTCGACGGCACATAACAACAACAACAACATATTGTATAGAAGGAGCTCTGGTAGCATAGTGGCTAAAAGCACTTGACTGCTAACCAGAGGCTGGCAGTTCAAACCCACCAGCCACTCCTGGGAAGGAAGGTTGGGCAATCCTACTTCCGTAGTGATACTGCCTCGGAAACCCAAGGAGGGGTCGCTATGAGTCAGGCCGACTCAACGGCACACAACAACAACAACAACATATTGTGTAGAAAGAGATGTTAAATTTTGTAAACAAGTTTCATAGATCAGATGAGATTTGTAGTGTAAAAAATGGAATAAATTTGTTTGCTTTCAAATTATTTAAAAGCTGTTATTTCCTTTACGATATTAAGGAAAATAATTTCCCTTAATTATTCAATAAATAGCCCCTCCCCCCCATAAAACTCTGTTACTGGGATTCTGAAGGTAGGCAAAATAAGAATGTTTTGTGGTCTTTATGCTTAAATGATGTATAAAAGCTGAATAAAGTGTTTCAAAGAGCAGCTCAAGAAGATAGAGTGAAGTATTATAATGAAATATGCAAAACCTAGTAGTTAGAAAACCAAAAAAGAAGAATACCCTCAGCATTTTTCAAGCTGAAAGAACTTAAGGAAAAATTCAAGACTCAAGTTGCGATATTGAAGGATTCTATGTGCAAAATATTGACTGACACAAGACACATCAATGGAAGATGGAAGGAATACACAGAGTCACTATATCAAAAAGAATTGGTCAATATTCCACCATTTCAGAAGGTAATATATCATCTAGAATCTATGGAATTGAAGGAAAATTCCAATCTGCACTGAAGCCATTGGGGGAAAAAAAAAGTCTCCAACTATTGACATAATACCAATTGAGATGTTTCAACAAATAGGTGAAAGGCAGGAAACTCTCACTTGCCTAAGCAAGGCATTTGGAAAACAGCTACCTGGCAAGCCAACTGGAAGAGATTCATATTTGTGCCCATTCCAAAAAAAGGTGATCCAACAGAATGTAGAAATTAACAATCTCACTAATATCACATGTCAGTAAAATTTGGCTAACAATAGTTCAAAAACTGCTGCACAAGTACTGACTGAAATTCAAGCCAAGTTAGAAGAAGATATTGAATTAGAGATATATTTGCTGATGCAAAATGGATCATGGATTAAAGCAGAGAAAAAAATATATGTTTAAATGTGTTTCATTGACTGTGCAAAGCATTTTGCTATGTGGATCATAACAAATTATGGATAACATCATGAAAATGGCAATTCTAGAACACTTATTGTGCTTATATGGAACTTGTACATAGACAAAGAGACAGTAGTTCAAACAGAACATGAGGATATGGTGTGATTTATAATCAGGAAAGGTGTACATCAGGGTTTTATCATACCACCATACTTATTCAATCTGTATACTGAACAGATAACATGAAAAAACTGGATTGGATGAAGAAGCACATGGTATCAGATTAAAGGAACTTTCATTAACAAATTGTGGTAAATAATTTTCCTTCCTGAAAGTGAAGATGACTTGGAGCACTTATCAATGAAAATAAGTGACTTCAGTCTTCAGTATGGATTACATCTCACCGTAAAGAAAAAAAAAAAAAAATCCTCACAACTGGACCAATAAGCAACATCAGGACAAGTGGAGAAAAGATTGAAGATGTCAAGGATTTCATTTTACTTGGATCCACAACTTACACCTATGGCAGTAGTCAAGAAATAATAGTAGGCAAATCTACTGCAAAGCACCTCTTTAAAGTGTGAAAAAGCAAACATGATACCTTGGGATCTAAGATGTGCTTGAACCAAGTGTGGTCTTTTCAGCTCCCTCATATGTGTGCAAAAGGTGTTCGATAAATAAGAAAGAGCAAAGAAGAATTGATGCCTTTTCATTGTAGTGTTGAAAAATAATTTTGAATATACTGTAGAGTGCCAGAAGAACAAACAAATCTGTCTTGGAAGAAGTACAGCCAGAAAGCTCCTTAGGAGTGAGAATAGTGAGACTTCATCTCACTTACTGTGGACAGGTTATCAGGATGGACCACTGCTTGGTAAAGTAGATAGTCAATGAAAAAGAGGAAGACCCTTAGCAAGATGGATCAATACAGTGTCTGCAACAATGAGCTCAAACATAGTAACAATTGTAATGATGGCACAACACCAGGCATTGTTTTTTATATAGGGTTGCTATGAGTTGCAATTGACTCATATGGCACCTAACTATAAAAACATGCTTAAACATTTTATATTTCAGTGAGGCCTTAATTTAAAAGGAAAATTTGGGTTTTATTTTGAAATGTAGGCATTTTAGACAAATATAAAATATTTTATCATGGAAAGTGAACCAAATACAAGTTACTTAATCTTAGGATTTTTGATGAGAGAAATATACTAGAGAAGAATTAACTATTACATTTCATTTGAGGCTACCATGATGGAAAGTGTATCATTTTAAGTAAATTTGACATAGAAATAGGCTGGGGTTTCTAATAGTTATGAAAGGTTTACATAACTAAATATTTATCTTCCAGAATTAAATAACATAAACGACATAACAACTGTACATATGGACCTCGCCAGATGGTATAGACAGGAATCAAATCCAATATCTGTGGAAAGAGAGGATGGTGAATCTCAATATCATTAGTAAGCAGAAAGTCATGAGCTGACTGTGGGAAGACCATCAATTGCTCATTTGCAAGTGCACATCAAAGCCGATGAATATTGAAACGAGGTCACGAGAATTAAAAAATGACATTGACACTTGGAAAGTGCATTGATAAATATGCAAAAGTTCTACCAGAACTTAGAGATCATCTGAATAAATAGATTTGAGCAAATAATCTAAGAATATGGCCTGTATGAAGAACATGGCATCATGATTGGAGGAAGACTAACAACCTACAATATGCAGATGACACAACGTTGGTTGCTGAAAGTGAAAAAGACTTGAAGAATTTACTGATGAAGACCAAAGACTACACAGTCTTTAGTATGGATTACACCTCAACATGTTGCTGTTGTTGTTAGATGTTGTTGAGTTGTCTCTCTGACTCATAATGACCCTATGCACAGCAGAATGAAACACTGCCCAGTCTTGTGCCAGCCTGACGATCTTTGCTATACCTGAGCCCATCGTTGAAGCCACTGTGTCTATCCATCTTGTTGAGGGCCTCCCCCTTCTTCATTGACCCATCACTTCAACAAACATGATATCCTTCTCCAGGGAATGGTTCCTTCTGACAACATGACCAAAGTAGGTGAAATGAAGTCTTCAGCATTCTTTGCCAGTACCAAAACTCAAAAGTATCAACTCTTCTTTGGTCTTCCTTTGTTCATTGCCCAGCTCTCACACACGTAAGAGGTGATTGAAAATACCATAGCTTGGGTCAAGTGCATCTTAGTCTTCGAGGAGACATCTTTGCTCTTCATCACTTGAAAGAGTTCATTTGCAGATTTGCCCAATGCAATATGTTGTCTGATGTCTTGACTGCTGCTTCCATTGGACTTGATTGTAGAACCAAGCAATATGAAATCCTTGACAAAGTCAATCCTTTATCCATCCACAGTGAAGCTGTTTATTTGACCAATTGTGAGAATTTTTGTTTTCATTACATTGAGATGTAATCCATGCTTTAGACTGTAGTCTTTAATCTTCATCAGTAAGTGCTTCAAGTCATCCTCACTTTCAGCAAGGAAAGTTGTGTTGTCTGCATATCGCTGGTTGTTAATGAGTCTTCTTCCAATCTTGATGTCACATTCTTCTTCATATAATCCAGTTTGCAGATTATTTTCTCAGCATACAAATTGAATAAGTATTGTTGAAAGAATACAACCCTGACACAATTCCTCCCTGATTTGAACCATGCAGTATCCCCTTGTTCTGTTTAAACGACAACCTTCTGATCTGTGTACAGGTTCCTCATGAGTACAATCACACATTCTGGAATTCCCATTCTTCTCAAAGTTATCCACAATTTGTTATGATCCATACAATAGAATACTTTTGCATAGTCAATAAAACATAAGTAAATATCTTTCTGGTATTCTTAGCTTTCAGCTAAGATCCATCTGACATCAGCAATGATATTCTTCATTCCTCATCCTCTTCTGAATTCAGCTTGCATTTCTGGAAGCTCTCTGTCAGTACAGTGTTGCAACTGATTTGAATTATCTTCAGTAAGATTTTACTTGCCTGTGATATTGATGATATTGTTTGACAATTTCCACATTGTGTGGGATCACCTTTCTTTGGAATGGGTACAAATATGGATCTCTTCCAGTCAATTCTCATAACTAATTGAGTGCCTCCAGTGGGGCATCCGTTTGTTGAAACATCTCGATGGGTATTCCATCAATTCCTGGAGCCTTGTTCTTCACCAATTCCTTCAGTGAAGCTTTGATTTCTTCCTTCAGTACCATTGCTTATTGATTATATGCTACCTCCTGACATGGATGAACATTGACCAATTCTTTTTGATACCGTGTGTGATAGTTGGAGTTGTGTGTCAACTTGGCTGGACCACAATTCTGTGTGGTTTGAGCTGTTGTGGTGT
>NW_006921865.1:3145260-3153354 GCF_000298275.1 Orycteropus afer afer | reverse complement strand
ATAAGCTTTACTGGTTTTTGTTTCTCTAGAGAACCCAGTCTAACACACAGTGACTCTGTGTATTCCTTCCATCTTCTTTTGATGCTTCTGGCATCATTCAATATTTTTCCCATAGAATCTTTCAATATTGCAATTTGAGGCTTAAATTTTTTTCCTCAGTTCTTTCAGCTTGAGAACTGTTGAGCATGTTCTTTCCTTATGGTTTTCAACTCCAGGTCTATGCACATTTCCTTATAGGAATTGACTCTGTCTTCTTGAACTGCTCTTTGAAGTCTTATATTCAGTTCTTTTTTCTTGTCATTTCTTCCATTTGCTTTAGCTATTCTCCACACAAGGGCAAGTTTTAGAGTCTCTTTTCACAACCATTTTGGTCTTTTCTTCCTTTTCTGTCTTTTTAATGACCTCTTGCTTTCCTCATGGATGATGTTTTTGATGTCATCCCACAATTCCTCTTGTTTTTAGTCATTGGTGTTAGATGCCTCAGATCTATTCTTTAGATGGTCTCTAAATTCAGGAGGGATATTATCAAGGTCATATTTTGGCTCTTGTGGACTTTTTTAAATTGTCTTCAAGTTCAACTTAAACCTGCATATGAACAGTTGATGGTCTGTTCCACAATCAGCTCCCGGCCTTATTTTGGCCAAAGATGTTGAACTTCTCTATTTCCTCTTGCCCCAAATGAGGTAAGTTAAATTCTTGTGTTTTACATCTGGTGAAGTCCATGTGTATAGTTGTTGCTTATGTTGTTGAAAAAAGGTACTTGCAATGAATAAGTCCTTGGTCTTACAAAATTCTATCATGTGATCGCCAGTGTTCTATCTCCAAGGCCATATTTTCCAACTACTGGTAAGTAACACTTCTTTGTTTCTAATTTTTGCATTCTACTCACCACTGATAATCAGCATATCTTGATTGCATGTTTGGTCTTGGTAGGACCTCAACATAAATAAAAAAAATCCTCACAACTGGAGCAACAGATAACATCACACTAAAAGGAGAAATACTAAAGTTGTCAGGGATTTTGTTTTACTTGGATTCACAATCAGCAGCAGTCAATAAATCAGATGCCATGTTGTTCTATGCAAATCAGCTACAAAAGACTGCTTTAAAGTATTGAAGAGCAAAGATGTCACTTTGAAGACTAACATATGCCTGACCCAAGTCATGGTATTTCCAATTACCCTACATGCATGTGAAAGCTGGATAATGACTAAGAAGATCACAGAAGAATTCATGCATTTGAATTGTGGTGTTGGCTAAGAATACTGAAAATACCATGTACTGGCAGAAGAATGAGCAAATCTTACTTTAATTCCTTTATTCAAATCCCAGTATCTGCCATACTATCATGAGACATTTAATTTCAGCCTCTATCCATTCTGGTTTTACAATATCAATATCTTCAGGAGTCAGATTGCTATTATCTTGTGCTGCTGCCCAATTAATGTTTCTGTGAGAAGGAATAAGATCCACTACATATCTTTTGGCTCCTCCACAGTGAAGATAAATTTTGTCTGATTGATAGAGATGGTGGTTTGGTTTGGGATTGCCAAGATAAAAACTTTTCCAGTCTATGTTGTAGCTGATCTGGTCTTTAAGTATCTAATGTCAAATATGGACTGCATATCCATTTTGGCTATGTCCCAAGTTTTCTTCCTGGACATGCTAGATAATTAAATTTGGCTCTATTTTTATGGGTTTGGACCATTGATTAGGTCCTGGCTGATGTGATGAGGATAGAAGTGATGTGCTTAACCTCCTGGTATGACCCCATGCATATTTGTCAATGCCATTTCCATGTGTCAAAAATGCTGATGTCACAGTTGGAAGAGACCTGAATCACTGTGTTTCAGAAGACTGATTTCTTACCACCTCTGGTTTAGACTACAAAAGAGGTTGATATTTATTTTTTAAATACAACTTTGTTTCTCATGAACAAATACCTTGGCCTTTGTTTGTACAAGATGATTTATTCCTTTGCTGCCCTTATTTCATGTTACTTCATAAGATATCTAACATTAATTTGATGATAAAGATTCATGATGCTTTTCTTAATCCCTGAAGAGATCAGGATAAGTTTGGGGTGACAGGAGGATATGCCTCATTTTTTACCCCCTGCACTGTTAACAGAAAAGTGTGAATGCAACTTAGCTGTCATCCAAGAAACTGCAGTGATAGCTGGAGCATGTAAACTCTATATTCCTATTTTATCTTTGAATCTTCAATATATTAGTGCCTCAAGAGCAATGAATACAGATGAGATAAGATTAACAGTAACAATTCATACTTTACACTATTTTTGATGCTTTTGGTACATTCCCCAACATCCATCACCTTCTGAAAAGTCTTCAGGAAGATTCACATGAGTCTCCAGAAAATATCTCATGTGAATAAGTCCACTGTGCTGCCTCCACTAGGATTGACATGCCTGGTAGTGGGCATTGTTTCTCGGATACGTGAGACAATTCCTTCTAGGTACTTTTCTTCTGTGTTACAATCATTTCCCTGTCTGGTCTGCTACAATAACTTATCACACCGGTGCTCTCATTACTTGGCTAGATAATGCAGTCCTGTTTGTTGGTTACCACTGTCATTTCAAATTGCCATGCCAGGCACTATAATCTGTCTTCCCACTCCATTGACCACAGCAGTTCTTTGACAATGTCTAGAGGCTTCATTGTGTCAACCTTTATGGTAATATAAGGTAAAATTGGGATGAGTCTGCAGGGATGGAAAATCACATTCTTTCTCTTTCTGTAACACAAATCAGTATCATTTGTACACCATTGTTTTAAAGGAACCCTGGTTGTACAGTGGTTAAGGCATTCAGCTGCTAACCAAAATGTCCACCTTTGTTAACCAAAGGTGACTTCATGAGAGAAAGATGAGGCAGTCTGTTTCTGTAAAGATTTACAGCCTTGGAAGCCCTACAGAGCAGTTCTACTCTATCCAATAGGGTTATTAAGAGTTGGAATTGCCTCAATGGCAGTGGGTATTATTTTAAAGACTTTAGAAAAATTGTCCTTAATTTTTGAAATTTCAGTTATCTTGCTCTCTCTGCCTTCCTTTGACTTTCTCCCTTCTCTGATGCACACCTGCATCAAAAGGGCTGGTTTCAAGCTTGTCCAAGTAGCAGCAATGATACAGAACTACTGCCCATCATATACTTACTTTGCTGTTACACAATTACTCATGAAATCTTTTTTTGTTAGAATTGTGTTAATACCTTACACTGACTGAGGATGCGTGTTGTGTTAGAAAATTATTGAAGAATTTTTTTGTTAATTAATTGAGCTTCTCATCACGATTGTTCATAGGTAGAAACTGATATTATTCTTTTTTTGCATATCAGGAAATTGAATTAAAATTCAATACTTGCCCTATATAATGCAGCTAATAAAAGAGCCAGGATATATTCCTCCCAAGCCACCACTCAGATCTGTTTTGAACAAATTTCAGGCCAACCCATACATCCTATAAATATGTTAACAAACAAAAACTAACTCACTGCTGTCAAGTTGATTTGACTCATAGTGACCCCTCCTTAAGTTTCCAAGGTGTCATCTCTTTGGAATTAGATTGGGCATTTTGTAATCCCTTTGATTCCAGAATGAGATTTTGAAAATCTAGCTCTTAATTTGATGACACCTGTAGGACTTTTAGGTACTTACTAGAAATATCCAAGTTGTCATAGTTATTAAAATATTAAACATAATATAGATTTTAGAAACTTTAAAACTAAACGTTTTATCTAACCACAATATAATTACTCTTTTGCTATTTTGCAATTTAACCCTGTGTCTCAAATCTGACATTTAAACTTAAATTATTTGTTCTTAGAATATTTTTCAAATTTGTGAATGCCATTAAAAAATTTTAAACACAGCTGTTAGAGCTTGTTTTAAGAATGTTACTTAAATATTTAAAAAATCTCAAGAATGATGCTCATTGACTTTAGAAAACATCAGATTTCCTGATATAAAAAATGAGGCTGTAGCTCATATCACTCTACCATAAATTCCCTTCCCTTTCTTGCTGACATATTTGATAGTTATGTTATTTTGTTATTATAGTTATATGTTATTTTATGTTATAATAGCTATATTCTTTTATCAATTATATATTATAATCATAAATGATGTACGTAAACTTCTATTTTTATATTTAATTTGATTGAGATACTTCCTATTTCTCTGTGCTAGTCATACCCGTCTTGTCTCTTGTCATCTTCTAAGAATGCATCCCAGACACTGTTAGTCAGTCCTTTGCATTTACATTATCAAGTTGATAGTATTTATATTCTCTTCTACAACTACACTACCATTATGCTTTATCTATCAGTTTATTCAAAAAGTGGAAAACCAGTAAAACAATACTGAATTGCTTTCTTCAGAGCCAAGTAATGTGCCAGGATATATTCTTCATTTTATGTCCAATGTCATAACGCTTGGGTCACCTGAAAAAGACTGTGCCTAGATCAAGGTCAAAATAATTCTTTTTTCTTTATATTTCTTCAAATTTTTATTCTTAAATTTATCTCATGTTTTAATCAGCTTTATATTTGAATTGTGATTTCTCGCATTTTTTTTTTACCCTGTAGTTTCTAATTATTTTATATACCTTATGCTTATACTTTCTCAGTCAAATTTCTTAAGTTTCCCTTGTTTATACCTATCATCTGTTTTACTTCCCTACACCTCTCATTTTCAAACTCTAGAAAAACAAGATTCTCACCAGTGTGCTGTATGACTGTCATCCTGTAACTTTCTATCACCATACTCTTCTATCCTTAATGCTGTCTTTTTTTTTTTTTTTTTGTCCTTGATTTTCTCTTTCATTTTGATATAGTATACCTCAAAGTAAGTTGCTTAGTCTGGATAATTGGGAGTTACATTTTAAGATTCCTTGTGTAATTAAAAATGTTCTTATTTTGTTTTTACATTTGACAACTATCTTTGCAAACCATGGAATTCTCAATTAAAAATCAATTTAGCTAATAACTCTGAAGGCATTATACATACTGCTGATGAAAAGTCTGATGGAAGTTATCACCTTGATCTTTGGTAAATTATTGTTTCTTCTAGAGGTTTTTCTCTTTATTCTTGATATCCTAAAATTTCATAGGAATATATCAAGGTTTGGTTTGTCTTACTATTATTCAGTTATAATTTGATAGGACCTTCCAATATGAAGATATACATATTTATCACCCTTAAATATTTTTATTATAATTATTTTACAAAATAATTTATTATTTAAGTTTTCCTCATATCAAAATGTAGCACTCCTGGATTTTTTCATTGATATTTTTCCTCTAAAATTTTTCATTGTTTTGCCATTTGTGCTTTACATCATGGGTGATGTTCTTAATGTTATATTCTAGCCCTGTATTGATTTTTCTTCTTACTTCTATAATCATATTTTAAACTTCCAAAAGTGTGGCTAATTTCTTTTATTAACTAGTATTATATTGGCCTATATTTAATATTACCACCAACCAAATTTAGCATACACAGAAGTTTATTTCTTACATATATTGAGTTCAGGGCTTTGTTGTTACGTGCAGTAGAATTGGCCCTGACTCATAACAACCCTATGCACAACAGAATGAAACATTGCCAGGTCCTGTGGCAGTCTCACAATTCAGGGCTAGTGGTAGCTTTATTATTAAAGACACAGGTTCTGTCTTACTGCTCACCATCTCTGAAGCCCCTTATTATGGTTAATGATTGCTGCTTGTGATGGAGACATTGTTAGGGCATTCAAACCAAAATGAAGCAGAGAAAAGGAAACGTCTACTTCTCCTTTAAAGAGACTTCTGAGAGCTTCATATGATACTTTCATTTACATCCCACTGGCCAGATTTTAGTAATCTTACCTCCTACTAGTTTCAAGGTATGCTAAGAAATGTATTTTATTTGAGTTTGTCCAGCTAAAAATCAAGTTTCTATTACTGTAGAAGCTGAAGATAGACAATGAAAAGTAAATAGCCTACCGCATTCTCTATTGCTCTTTTTTACAGCCTCTTTTTTTTCATAAATACAATATTTTCTCTCAGCTTTCCTAAGATGCTGAAAGAATTTTAAATATGCCTTATCTTCACAAGGAGCTCTGGTAGTGCAGTGGTTTAAACATTTGGCTGCAATCACAATGTCAGCCATTTGAGCCCACCAGATACTCCACTGGAGAAAGATGAAGTAGTCAGTTTCCATAAAGATTTACAGCCTTAGAAAGTCTGTGTTGGCAGTTCTACTCTTCTATATGGCTGCGTGAGTAGAAATTGCCTCAGTGGCAGTGGGATTGGATAAGATTTTATCTTTCACATATCCTTTTTTTTTTTTTTTTTTTAATCCTCCTTAGGGCCAATTAGAACAATTTATTTATCATGTTCTTTTACTTGTAGTTGTATTTATTCATATGGCTAAATTTTTGTTTTATTTTCATACTTAAGAGATGATTATTATATGAAACTTCTGGCTTACATTTCACATGTTGTTTTATAGACCTCTGCAACTAATAGTAGAACCCTGCAGAGGATGTGAAGCCAAAATAGGTATGAGGATGGTGTTACTGTTGTTAGATGCCACTGAGTCATTTCTGACTCACAGCGACCCTATGGACTCTAAAACAAAACATTGCTCTGTCCTGTGCCATCCTTACAATCATTGCTATGCTTGAGCCCATTGTTGCAGCTACTGTGTCAATACATTCATTAAGAGTCGTCCTCTATATTGTTGACTCTCTACCAAGCATGATATCTTTCTCCAGGAACTGGTTTTTCCTGAAAACATGTCCAAAGTATGTGAGACAAAGTCTAGCTGTCTTAGCTTCTAAGGAGCATTTTGTATGCAGTTCTTTCAAGAAAGATATGTTTGTTCTTTTGGCAATGGATGTTTGTTTTCCTTTAGTCCAGCAAATAATTGTATGCTGATTATGTATGTAGTGTACATATTGAATTGTTGTAGTGAAAGGATGCACAGGTTTCCTGATTTTAAACCATGAAGTACCCCTTGTTCTTGACCTATGTTCAGGTTCCTCATCAGCACAATTAAAGGTTCTGTAATTCCAGTTCTTGACAATGTTATCCATAAATTGTTATCATCCACACAGTAGAATGCCTTTGCATAATTAATAAAACATAGGTAAATATCTTTTTGGTATCTTCTCCTTTCAGCCAAGATCCATCTGACATCAGCAATAATATCCCTTGTTCCACATTTCAATCCAGCTTAATTTCTGGCAATTCCCTGTTGATGTACTGCTGAACTGGTTTTGAATTATCTTCAGCAAAGGTTTACTTGTGTATGGTATTAATGATATCATTTGATAATTTCTGCATTCTGCTGGATCACCCTTCTTTGGAACAGGCAGAATATGGATTTCTCTCATAAGTTGTTCAGGTAACTGACTTACAAATTTCTTGGCATAGACAGGTGAGCACTTCCAGTGTTGCATCCACTTGTTAAAGCAGATCAATTGATACACCCTCAATTCCTGAGCCTTGTTTTTGCCAGTGCTTTCAGTGCAGCTTGGACTTCTTTCCAATATCATCGTTATTGGTCAAATGCTACCACCTGAAAGAGTTGAATTTCAGCCAGTTGTTTTTGTTATAGTATGTACCTCATGTCATCTTCATTTTCAGTAAGCAAGGTTGTGTCATCTGTAGATCACAGGTTGTTAACAAGTCTTCTTCCAATCCTGATGCCATGTTCTTCTTCATGTAGTCCAGCTTCTTGGAGTATTTTCTCACCATACAGATTGAATTGTTGTTGTTGTTATGTGCCGTCAAGTCAGCCCCAACTCATAGCGACCCCCCCTTGGGTTGCCAAGGCAGTATCACTTTGGAAGTAGATTGCCTAACCTTCCTTCTGAGGAGTGGCTGATGGGTTTGAAGCGTCAGCCTTCTGGTTAACAGTCAAGTGCCTTAGGCACTATGCTACCAGAGCTCCTACACATTGAATAGGTAGGATGAAATGATACAATCCTGATGCACAATCTTCCTGATTTTAAATCATGCAGTATCCCCTTGTTCTGTTCAAACCACAGCCTCCTGGTCTATGTAAAGATTTTTCATAAAAACAAAACAAAACAAAA
>NW_006921865.1:3125079-3142719 GCF_000298275.1 Orycteropus afer afer | reverse complement strand
ACGCAGTCATGTGATCCATCATGGGAACCACCACTCACAACTGGAGCCCAGCCAAGTTGACACATCTTCAACTATCACAGCTACTGTCTGTTCAAGAAAGAACAAGTTTCAGAGTATCTTCTGACATCAATTTTGTTCTTTTCTTCCTTTCTTGTTTTTTTAATAACTGTTTTATTTCCACATTTATGATGTTCTTGATATCACCCCACAACTTGTCTGGTTTTTGGTCATTGGTGGTTAATGTGTCAAATCTATTCCTCACATGATTTCTAAATTCAGGTGGGATATAATCAAGGTCGTATTTTGGGTCTTATGGACTTTTAAAATTTTTTTTCAGCTTCAACTAGAACTTGCATATGAGAAATTGATGATGTCTTCCACAGTTAGCTTCTGGCCTTGTTTTGACTGAATACATTGAACTTCTCATTCACTCCTCCCACAGATGTAGTCTATATGATTTCTGTGTATTCCATCTAGTGAGTTCCATGTGTATAGCCACTGTTTATGTTGTTGAAAGTATTATTAATTGTTGAAAATTATTAATTATTAAGCTGTTGGTCTTGCAAAATTCTATCATACAATTTCCAGCTTCATTTCTATCACCAAGGCAATATTTTCCAACTACCAGTGATTCTTCTTTGTTTCCAACATTTGCAGTAATCATTAATATATCTTGATTGCATGTTTGGTCAATTTCAGCAGAAGTTGGTAAAAATCTTCAATTTCTTCATCTTTGCTTTTAGTGGTTGGTGCGTAAATTTGAATAATAATAATATTAATTGGTCTTCCTTATAGACATATGGATATTATTCTATCATTGACAGCATGGCACTTCAGGATAGATCTTGAAATGGTATTTGTGATGATAAATGCAAGATCATTGCTCTTCAATTTGGCATTCCTGGCATAGTACTCCACATGGTTGTTTGATTCACAATGGCCAAATCCAGTCCATTTCACCTCACTAATGCCTAAGATATCAATTTTTATACTTTCCATTTCATTTTTGACAAATTCCAATTTTCCTAGATTCATACTTCATAATTCAAAATTTTGATTATTTATGGATGTTTACAGATTTATTCATACCTCATTAGTAAATGGAGATTCCAAAAGCCTTACTACATCCACATTATTAAGGTCATGTCTACTTTGAGAAGGCAGCTCTTCCCCAGTGGTATTTTAAGTGCCTTCCAAACTGAGAGGCTCATCTCCTGGTACAATGTTTCAGGGCTATTTGTAAAGTTTTCCAGGAATATATCACACTATGTTTCTCTGCTATTCATAAGGTTTTCACCAGCCAATTTTTGAGTAGTGGATGATCCCTTCCTTCTTCCCAATCTGCCTAGTCTGGAAGCTTTGCTGAAAACTGTTCATTAAGGATGACCCCGCTGGTGTTTGAAATATCAATGGCATAGCCTCCAGCCACACAGCAACAAGCAAGCCACCAGAGTATGACAAACTGACAGAGAAGTGGTAGACTTGGCCTATTGCATCTTTAAATATTGCAACCTGAGGCTTGAATTGTTTCTTCAGTTTTTTTAGTTTAAGAGATGCTGATAGTATTCTTCGCTTTTGCTTCTCTAACTTCAGGTCTTTGCACATTTCATTATAATAATTTACTTTATCTACTCAAGCTGCCTTTGAAATCTTCCATTCAGCTTTTTCACTTTTATCATTTGTTGCATTTACTTTAGCTACTCTATATTCAAAAGCAAGTTTCAGAGTCTCTTCTGACATCCATTTTGATCTTTCTTTCCTGTATTTCATTATTATTATTACTATTGTGATATGGGAGAAGTTTTACAGAGCAAATTCATTTTCCATACAACAGTTCATGCACATTTTTTTTCATGACATTGATTGCAATCCCCACAATGCAAAATTTCTCTTTCCACTTTCTCCCTGTGGCAAACTTTTCCCTGTGCCTTTATTTGCTATGCATTCCTACCCACTGAGCTATCATCCTGTGCAAATAGTGCCCTTCTGATCTCCCATGATTCATCTTTTTAAGAAGTGCACTTACCTGATGTAAATGTTAACTTTATGTGCCTCTCTATTGTTTGGCTGCAAACCACGAGAGTTAGTTCACTTCCAGGCCTGAAGGGTGACTAGGTGCCATAGTCTTCGGTGTTTCATCAATTTCTATCAGATGAGTAAAATTGGTCTTTTTTATGATTTGGGGTTTTGATCCACATTTTTCCCCACTCTGTTCAGGATCTCCTACACCAGTCCCTTTCCAAGTGGTTGACAGTGGCAGCCAGGTACCATCTAGTTCTTCTGGTCACAGGGTCTTGTAGGATGAGGTTCATATAGTCCACTAATCCCTTGGACTAATTGTTTCCATGTATCTTTGGTTTGATTCATTCTTCTGTGCACTGGATGAAGAGAGACCCATTGTTGCATCTAAGGTGGCCACTTGCAAACTTTTAAGACCCCAGTCACTACTCACCAAAGTAGGATATAGAACAATGTTTTTGTGTAGTATCTTATGCCAATTAAGCTTGACGACCCATACAACCATGGTCCTGAGACTGTGGGTTCAATGATTTATTCCCTCAAGGTATTTAGCTGTAGCTAAGAAGTTATCACCACTTTGTCCCATTAGCTCTATTGTGTATATGGACATTCTTATAGCACATACAAATATTTATGTAGAAATATTATCTGCCATACTTATATAGAAGCTCTGGTAGCATAGTGCCTAAGGTGCTTGACTGCTAATCAGAAGGCTGATGGATCAAACCCACCAGCCACTTCTCAGAAGGAAGGTGGGCAATCTACTTCCATAGTGATAATGCCTCGGAAACCCAAAGAGGGTTCACTATGAGTCGGGTCCAACTTGACGGCAAATAACACACAACACATACTTATATAGTAATGGGTTTATTCCTTTTTGCCCAGACATACCTGATCATCTAGTCTGTCTACCTATGTATTCATCTGTAGACTAATGTTTATTATGACTGATAATGCAGTATTATAGGAGCTCTGGTAGCATAGTGCCTAAGACACTTGACTGCTAACCAGAAGGCTGGTGGTTCAAACCCACCAGGCACTCCTCAGAAGGAAGATGAGGCAATGAACTTCCATAGTGATACTGCCTCCGAAACCCAAGGAGGGGTTGCTATGAGTTGGGGCCGACTCGACGGCACATAACAACAACAACAATGCAGTATTGTGTATAAAAAAGTGTTTATCTTTTTTGTCTGTACCTCTTGTGCACCTCTCTGTGTATTCTTTTTCTTTCAAGTTACTGTGTTGGTCTCTGCTTTTGGTGGATTGCCCCACCCTTCACCAAAAACAATACTTTTTTCCTATCTAGCAATTTTCCCTCTCCTTTCCTCCCATTCCTGGTAACCAATAAAGAAAATTTCCTTTCATATGTAAATCTTTGCTTGAATTTTTATAAGAGTAGACTAATTAAATATGTGTCCTTCTATAATTCACTTATTTCACTCAGGATAATGTTCTCCAAGTTCATCCATGTTATGTGGTGTTTTGTGGATCCTACACTATTCATTAGTGTTGCATGGTGTTCCAACAAATCTTTGTTCTCTTCCAACAAATATTTGACTATTTTCTCTGTGGTTTTCTATTTTCTCTGTTGTTGTAGATGTACCCTAGTTTGGTTATCCATTCCTCTGTTAATGGGAGCTTAGGTTGTTGCCATATCTTTGCTATTGTGACTAGTGCTGCTATGAACATGGGTGTGTATCTATTTGTGTCCTGGCTTTCACTTCTTTAGGATATATACTTAGTAATGGAATTGCTTGATCAAATGGTATTTCTATTCCAACATTTTAAGAAAAACCCATTCCATTTTCCACAGAGTTTGTATAATTTTACTGTCCCATCAGCAGTGTATGAGAGCCCCAATCTCTCTGCATCCTCACTAATATTCAATATTTTCTGTCTTGTTGAACTTTGTTATTATTGCTGGGGTGAGATGGTATCTCACTGTTGTTTTGATTTTCTTCTTACTAATGGCTAGTGATTGTGAAGATTTCTTTTTGTGTTGGTTGGCCACCTGAATATTTTCTTTGGGGAAATGTCTGTTTATATCTTCTGCTAATTTATTTATTTATTTGTTTGTTTTTACTGTGGAGGTGTTGGGGTTTTCTATAAATATTAGTGATAAATCTCTTGTCAGATGAGTCATTGTTGAAATTTTTTTCCCCAACCTTCAGGTTCTATTTTTACTCTTCTGGAGAAATCATTTGATGAGTGTAAAAATTTAATTTTAGAAGGTCCCGGTCATCTAGTTTATCTTCTGCTGTTTGTGCATTTTTACCTATATTTGACAGTCTATTTATGCCACACATTAGGGTCCATCAGTTTGCTCCTATTTTTTCTTTGAATAATTATATAGTTTTATAGCTTTGATGTATAAGGAGTTATTTTTTGTGTATGGTGTAAGGTGTGGATCTTGTTTCATTTTTCTGCAAATGGATATCCAGTTTTGCCAGCACCCTTTGTTAAAGAGATTATCTCATCCCCATTTAATGGATTTCAATCCTTTGTCAAAGATCAGCTGATCATAGGTGGATAGATCTATTTCTGGGTTTTCAATTCTTTTCCACTAGTCTATGTGTCACTGTACCAATACTTGACTGTTTTCACTACTGTAGCTGTGTAGTAGGTTTTGAGATCAGGGAGCGTGAAACTTCCTACATTGTTCTTCTCCAGTGGTGCTTTGTTTATCCAAGGACTCATTTATTTCTATAGGAATCTAGTGATTGGTTTTTCCATGTCCTTAAGGAATGTTGATGGAATATGGATTGTGTTGAATATACGGATTTTGGGGGGTAGTATTGACATTTTTACAATGTTCAATCTTCCTATCCATGAGCATGGTGTATTCTTCCATTTATGTAGATCTCTTATAATTTCTTGAAGTAGTGTATTGTAGTTTTCTTTGTATAGTTCTTTTGTGTCCCTAGTAAGATTTATTCCCAGGTATTTTATCTTTTTTGGTAGCTATTGTAAATGGTATTGATTTCCTTATTTCTTTTCCAGAGACCTCTTTGCTAGTGTAGAGAAATCCAACTGACTTTTGTATGTTGACTTTGTATCCTGCCACTTTGCTGAATCTTTCAATTTCTTGCTGACTCCTTGGGTTTCTTATGCATAGGATCATATTATCTGCAAATAGGGATAGTTTTACTTCTTCCTTACCAATTTGGATGACTTTTCCCTTTCCTGCCTTATTGCTCTTGCTTGGACTTCCAATATAATGTTGAATAGAATAGGTGATAGAGGGCATCCGTGTCTGGATCCCTTTCACAAGGGAATGTTTTCAATCTCTTTCCATTGAGAATAATGTTGGCTGTGTTTTTTTTTCTTTTTTTGCATTTGTCTTTTATTATGTTGAGGAAATTCCCTACTATTCCTATTTTTCTGAGAGTTTTTATCAGTAATGGGTGTTAAATTTTATCAAATGCCTTTTCTGTCTCTATTGTTATGATGATGTGATTCTTTTCCTTTATTTTACTTATGTGATGGATTACTTTGATTATTTTTCTTATGTTGAACCATCCTTGCAAACCTGGTGTGAATCCTACTTGGTCATGATGTATTATTATTATTATTACTGATATGTTGTTGGAGTCTATTCGCTAGGATTTTGTTGAAGACTTTTGAATATATATTCATGAAGGATATGGGTTGGTAATTTTCCTTTCTAGTGATATCTTTGCCTGATTTTGGTATTAGAGTTATGCTTGCTTTGTAAAATGAATTTGGGAGGATTCCAGACTTTTCTATGTTCTGCAATAATTTGAGAAGTATCAGTGCTTGCTCTTCTCTAAATGTTTGGTAGAATTCTCCACTGAAATATCCTGGGATAGAATGTTTCATGTGTACTGGAAAAGACAGTATATTGTGCTATTGCTGAGTAAAGTGCTCTGTAGATGTTTGTAAGGTCAAGGTGGTTGATTGTATTGTTTAGTTCTTCTATGTCTTGAGTTTTTTCCAGTTCTATATTTCATTGAAAGTAGTGTATTAAAGTGTCCTACCATTACTGTGGAATCATCTATTTGTCTTTTCAATTCTGTTAAAGTCTGATTTATGTATTTTGGGGGTATTTTATTGGCTATGTAGATGTTTATTATGGCTATGTCCCCTTGTTCAATTGATCTTTTAATTGTTTTACAATATTCTTCCTTGTCTCTTATGATGGTTTTTGCCTCAAAGTCTATCAGAAATTAATATTGCCACTTCTGCTCTTTTTTGATTGCCATTTATTAGATATCTTTTTCCAACCTTTGATTTTTAGTCTATATTTGTCTTTGTGTCTAAGGTGTATCTATTGTAGACATCATATGGATAGATCATGTTATCTTATCCAGTCTGCAACTGTCTGTCTCTTGAGTGTTGCATTTAATCCATTTACATTCAGTGTAGTTATTGATAAGTATGGATTTATTGTTGTCATTTTTTTAATGTATTTTTTCATGATGTTGCTGATTTCTTTTTCACATATAATTTTCTGTGCTGACCTTATTTTGTTTATGAACTTTGCTATCATTTCCTTTGTTGTTACTGATTTAGTATTTGCTGCATATTTGTGCCATTCTTCCTTTTTAGTTTTATGTGAAATTTATTAATTTTTGTTGCAGTTACCCTGTGATTTATTACTTTCTTCCCAATTTTAGAAGTCTGTTTTATCTCACAATTGTATCGACTTCCTTACCATTTGAAAGTTCTGTGCCTATATTACTTATTCCCTCTTTTTGGTTTGTAGTTGTTCCCATTTACCAATTGATGTCTCTGGTTCACTGTTTACAGTCCTGTATGCTAATTTTACTTTGGATACTTCTAAAACTGTGTTGATTTCTGGGCTATGTCATAAGGTGTATTAATCATCTGTTGTTAGTTCTCTATCTGTGTGATTCCCTTTAGCATCTCTTGTGAGGTTTCCCAAGTTTTAACAAATTCCCTTAATTTCTGTTCATTTATAAATGTCCTAATTTAATCATATTTGAAGGAAAATTTTGCTGGGTATATAATTCTTGGTTGGCAACTTTTTCTTTCAGGATTTTGTATATATCATCCCACTGCCTTCTCGACTACATGGTTTCTGCAGAGAAATCAGAGCTTGGTCATATTGGTTGCCTTTGTAGGTAACGTTGTGTTTTTCTCATGCTGCTTTCAGGATTCTCTCTTTGTTGTTGGTTTTGGGAGTGTGATGATGATATATCGTGGTGATTTTCTTTTGGGGTCTATTCTGTTTGGGTTTTGTTGAAATTTTTGAATGGATATCTTCTCATCTTTCATCATATTACGGAAGTTCTCTTCCAACAAATCTTTGACTATTTTCTCTGTGTTTTTATTTGTCTCTTCCTGTTCTGGGATTTTGATCACACGTAAGTTATTCCTCTTGATGGTGTCCCACACGAATCAGGCTTTCTTCATTTTGTTTTGAGCTTTTTTCTTATTGATCCCTTAACTAAGTAGTATTGAGGGTTTTATCTTCAATATCACTAGTTTTGTCTTCCATTGATTTGATTCTACTCCTTGCCCTTTCAATTTCTGCAATCTTAGTATTAATCTTCTAGATTTTAAATTTTTTTGGTGCATTTCTAATTTTTCATTTATTTTGTCTGATTATTTTTGTATTGTTTTCTTAAATTGTTCTAGAGTATTGTCTGTGTTTTCCTTAATTTTGTCAATTTTTCCTTGATCTGTCTCTCAATCTGTTGAAGGTACATAAATATAATTCTTTTGTATTCTTTCTCAGGCAGTTCCAATGCCACTTCTTCCTCAGGGAGGTTTTCTGTGTCTGTATTTTGGTCCCTTGTTTTTATTACTTTACCTTGCTTCTGTGCAAACTGGAATGATCAGTGGTCTCTGAGACATTGTGATGTTGTTGTATTTATATTCCCACTATATTTTTTAGTTTGGCAGCACTTAGGTGCTCACCACCTGTTTCCTGCTGTGTGTAAAAGAGGATAAGAGTGTGAGCACAGATCTCTGTTAGCTGTTCATGAAGGATAGCTGAGGTAGTACTGAGCCAGTATTGACCATTTGTCATAGATCAGTTGTAGCAGAAGCAAATGGTGGTCCTCACCATGTGGTTGGGGCCACAAATGGTGTGGGTATAATTGGATTGTTTGGGTATGGTTGCTTTCTAGTCATTAGCCTCTAATTCAGTAGCCCATGCTATCCTCTGCAAGAAGAGCCTATTCTTATGTTGCTGCCTGGATAGGAATGCCACTTGCAATTATCTAAAATGGCCATGTCGCTTGCAAATATTTAAAATGGCTGCACCATCAGGACAACCAATAGTCTACAGCTACATTTGTCTCCTTATTCACAGTTTTCATTCACATTTTTCTATTAGTTGGTATTTAATTCAGTTATTTATCCTTTCAAAGTTCAAGGTGCTAGGATAATCTTCCGTATCTATTTCAATTGGTTCCTTGTTTCTTTGATATGGAAAGTTGATGTGGAAAGCTTCCAATATGCTAGAATGGGGAAGGCTGCATCCTGGATGCCAACATGAATTGCATTTATAACATCTTATTTAAAGTTTGGGAGCTCTGGTAGCATAGTGCCTAAGGCACTTGACTGCTAACCAGAGGGCGTGGTTCAAACGCACCAGCCACTCCTCGGAAGGAAGATGGGGCAATCTACTTCCATAGTGATAGTGCCTCAGAAACCCAAGGAGGGCTTGCTATGAGTCGGGGCTGACTTGATGGAAAATAACAACAACAACAACAACATTTAAAGCTTAGAATGCCACTTACTGTACCCAGGACTGGTTTGTTTAATGATGGCTTTTATCTGGACTACTTCTGTATCTGGACTTAACAAAGTGACTATAAAGGCATAAAAGAATTTGCTGGACACTTTAAGGAAGTTATTCCAAAATTAAGATTAACTCTAGAGATCTTGGAGGCTCAATCTTCACAAGTAAGTCCTTGTGAGAATAAAGACCCTAGATAACTCCAAGTCTCTAAGACCTCAGTGTTTACTTGTTTTCTCTTTTTCCTTCTCCAGTGTGTTCTTTGCATGTAATAAATATCTTACATGAATATGGTCTGTGGAGTCTTGAGAATCCTATAAATTATCTGACCCTATTGTCAACACTGCCCAATTTAATTGCCTCTGAAACTTCTTCTATGATTAAGTCTTAAGATCAGTCCTCCATTCTCTACTCTCCACCTGCAGAATACCAAAAAAAAAAAACAAAACAAAAACAAACAAACAAAAAAAACACCTCACTGCCATTGAGTCATTTTTGACTTACAGCAACTGACTTTGGGTTTCTGAAGCAGTAAATCTTTATGGAAGTAGATTGCCCATTCTTTCTTCCACATTGTGGCTGGTGGGTTTGAACTGCCAACCTTCTGGTTAGCAATCAAATGCTTTAGTCACTACACCACCAGAGCTCCTTGTAGAAGAAGAGGGCTTCCTTAAATATGTCAAGAGGACTTTTTGGCTTTCATTGTGTTCACTTAATTGGTGATTATTAACCTGCATGTTTCATAGATTACATAGATGGCACTTAGTCACAAGCATCCAGTTCAAAATCAATTCGCTCATATTTCTCAAGTGCAGAAATACTGTACCAGCCAATGTTCTGCCTTTCACTACACCCTGTTCCAGTTCACCAATGGTGAATGCTTTAACAATTGTACTATTACAGCATGTCATAACTATTCATTCCTCACTCAATCAGTGGTAATAGAGTCCTTATTGTCAGACTTCTATTAATTGATTTATATCTGAAATTTCATTCTAGAATCTGCATCCTTGTAAGACACAGCTGTTAGCCATCAGCAGTAGACATTTGCAGCAGATTGTGGATGGGTACATTTTCTGTGGGGGGAAAAAAAGGAATGGTGTAGACAATATGTAGATTTTTTCTTACTTTTTTTTTTTTACATTTTTAAACATTAACTCAATATATTCTTAGAAGGAAGGTGATGTAAGTATATGTTCTTATTCTATTATCTAGAAATGGAGATACTTTTTTACCCTTCATTTAGTTTAACACTGGTTTGTTAAACTAAATCATTATTCTACATTCTAATTGATATCACAATTTAGTTATGAAAATAAGTATTTCAGACAAAGTAGGTAGTAACACAACCTAATGAAAAAACTCTTACCATTCAAATGGGAACCAATATCACTCAAGACCCAAAGACACAAACATCTAGAAAAACAATTAAATATACTACCCCAAGAATAGGAGGTCTGGTAGTGTAGTGCCTAAGGCACTTGACTGCTAACCAGAAGGCTGCTGATTCAAACCCAACAGCCACTCCTCAGAAGGAAGTTTGGGCAATCTACTTCCATAGTGATACTGCCTCAGAAACCCAAGTCAGGTCCAACTCAATGGTAAATAACAACAACAACCCTAAGAATATGAAAATATTTTTTCCAAGTGTAAATTAATTTGCATAGAACTTAAAAGCCTTAGTTTAGTGATAAAGCCTTCCTAACATCAGGTTTTTTCCTCCCCCTTTGTGAAACAAATAGAAAATAGTTGTCACCTTAGAGATTTTTTAATACTAATTTTAAAATAGTTATCCTCTGCATTAATGAAGCTGGAGTATGAGGCTAACTTCTAAAAGGTAAGTTTAATTATGAAAGTATCTAAAATCAATTTTTCTGGAGTGAGAATAACTTATGTTGTTTTGTTGTCGTTAGGTTCTATTGAGTTATTGTAAATCATAGTGACCCAATATGACAGAGGAGAACTGATCAATAGTATTTTTTAGGCTGTAATATTTATGGGAGCAGAACACCAGGTCTTTCTTCTGTGGAGTTACTGGTTGGGTTTGAACCACTAACCTTTCAGTTCAGCCAAATGCTTATCAATTGCACTGTTGTAAATAACATCTGGTCAGCATAGTAGAGAATTATACAGTGTCACCTTTAGATGGCATCATGGTCCTGTTTATAACTGATGAGCATGGCCATGTGCTGCCTACTCCCAAGATTCCAAATGCTGTGACAATATCCTGTGACCCAGCCAAGTACAACTCATTGAGCATATTGTATAGGAATAATCAGAAAAGGACACACACACAAAAAAAAACGTGTGATCTGTAATCATAAAGAATACTGAAAATAAGCAAATTGCCATTGGTGGATGGTTAAATGAATCAGGGTTCATAATTATAGTTAAAACATAGTGCAGATATTTACATTGTAGAGGAGAAAGTCTTTACTATATTGCCAAGTAAAAGAATCTGGTTCTGAAAATATTTATTCTTACACATCTAGTATTATCTTTGTAAACTTATGCTTAGGCTTACTATTCACTTATCTTAATGCTTCTTATTAGCATTTTCATAATAAATGTTTTATTGTTATCATTGCCTTTTGCTTATTTCTTAACAAAAACATTGTTTTTTTGGTCTTTGATAATATGCACAGTGCTCGTACACAAAAATGCCTGATAAAAGGCCAGTTATTTGAAGTCATTGCTAAACAAAATGAGCCATGTTAATTCAGATAATTTAAAACATGTGAAAGTAAGCAGCTCTTGCCAAATGGCAAGGAGCAGGGTGAAGAAGGAAATATACTTGTTTTCAAACTTCTATGGGTATACTACAGGTCATGGAGAGTGAAGAAAACAATAAAAATCCACATTTAGAATAATTCAGCTGAACCCTTTCAAAGTTCCTTTCTTTCAAAAGCCAAGTAACTGCTAGTTTTTACATATCTTCCAAATGAGTAACTGTTGTAGAGAAACATTCTATTTCTTACTGAATGGAAAATAATGGAGATTTCTTTTTCAACAAAGTGATTTGGTGTTAACTGTTAGTATTTTGAATACCTGTTGTTGTTGTTGTTATGTGCCCTTGAGTCAGCCCTGACTCCTAGTGACTCCTCCTTGGGTTTCTGAGGCAGTATCAATCACTATGGAAATAGATTACCCCATCTTCCTTATGAGGAGCGGCTGGTGGATTTGAATTGCCAGCCTTCTGGTTTGCAGTCAAGTGCCTTTAGGCACTACGCTACCAGAGCTCCATTTTGAATACCTACCTGAAACTATCTTGTTTTACATATGATTAGATATAAAACCTTATGTGATCATATATTTGTATATAGATTATAATTCCTAATTTGGCTTCTTCACAATGTCATAAATCCATAAAAAAATGAAGTAAAAAAAAATGAGTGTCATTCCTCTGTCCAGTTCTTTCTCACATTATAGAAATTTTCACTTTCTGTCACTTCAGATCTTTAGTTAAAACCCTGATTACACATAGAGAAAATTGTGTCAGTACTTGTTCTGGGGTCTCCTTATTTTATTTATTTTTCTGAATTCATGTCCAGCATAGTTTATGGAAATAAAATGGCAAGTGTGTCTTAGTGCACTTTTCAACATCTCTGTTTAAAATACTTGTGTGTTCCTTTGGCCAGGAGTCAAACGCTCAAGGTTCCAGCAGTGTTAAATCAAGGTAATCACTCCCTTAGGTCTCTCCAGCATGTAAATTTCCATTCCAAATACTCAAGTCAGTAGTTTCTAGCTATTAAATTATTTTAATCACAGAGGATCTTGTTTATGTGTATTAGCTATGTGCTGAACCAACTTTAAAAATAAACCAACCCAGAAGGAAAGATGGCGTCTTACCTGTAGCCCACACGCTAGTTCCCACCAGCATCTTAATGCCCAGGTGCAACAATTTGAAGCAGTGATTCTGGCGCTCTGAACAGGTCATTAAATCAGATTAGGCCAAACTCAGGGGAATAGGATTAGAAAGGCAAGAGAGGCAGTGTAATTACCTGGAAGAAAAAAAAAAAAAAATAGGCAAAATTGCCCTGCAGAATGCCAACTGGCTGGCAAGATGGGACATCAGAGGGCTCCCTGGGGCAGTGGAGAGAGCACACAGGAGAGACCTGTGACTATTCCATGGATCTACTTTCAGCACCCACTTTTATCAGTAAACTTGGCACCACAGGGAGGGAGCAGAGACCCCTCTGGCTCAGGGTAGCAACTGGGATCTTCAAAGCTTTCAAGCAGCCATCTAAGATGCAGCTAATGGTCTCCTATCGTCAGAAGTGAAGGAGAGTGCAAAAACCAAGGGCACTTGGAAGCAATCAGCCCTAGGACATGATGGACCTCGAGACCAGAAGAACTAGATGGTGCCCATATAACAATACCAGTCACTCAGGAAATGATCAAAACTAGAGATCCTGAATAGAGTGGGAGGAAAAATGTGGAACAAAATCCAAAAACACAATAATGACCAGTTACTGGTCAGATGGTGTCTGATGGGACCCCTAATACTGGGGCCATGGGATACACTTCATGCCTGGAATAAAACTCACTCCCAGGGGCTAGCTCTCAGCCCAATAGTAAACAAGACATACACACAGACCACTCAACCCAGGGTGACTCACCCAACACACTCTATGGAGATGCATCCCTCAGAGCAATTGACCACGAGGCACCAGAGGGGCAACATTCGCATGGAGGAAATGCAGGACACATGGGAGTGCAGGACACATGGGAGTGCATAACTATGAGGGACACAGGGGGAGGGGGTACTAGAAAAGGAGAGGAGGAGAGTGGGTTAGGGTTGGGAATGATAATTGGGGAGTGAAACCAAATGTGCATGAACTGTTGACTATAAAACCAACTGTGTTCTGTAAACTTGCACCTAAAGCACAATTAAAAAATAAGTAAGTAAATAAATAAATAAACCCTTTGCTGTTGGCTTGATTCTGACTCATGGTGACTCTATAATACAGAGTGGAACTGAACGATAAGGTGTTTATTTCTTAAAGTTAAGCCACTGGAGTTGATTTTAGTTTCTGGCTTCAGGGGTGTCTAAAGGCCATAGTCTCTGGAGTTAACACCATTTTTCATCAGACCGGTAAGCCTTGCCTTCTTTATTATTTTGAGTTTTGTTCCACATTCTCTCCCATTCTATCCAGAACCTTCTATTGTGATCCCTTTTAGAGCTGTCAGCAATGGTAGTTTGGCACCAAATAGTTTTTCTGGCCTCAGGCTCATAGTCCATTAGTCATTTGCATTAATCATTTCCTCTTATCTTTGGTTTTCTTCACTTTTCTTTGCTCTGGATGGGGACCGACCAATAGTTGCACCTTAGATAACCACTCACTAACTTTAAAGACCCCAGGCATTACGCACAAAAGAAGGAAGTAGAACATTGTTTTGTAGACTGTGTTATGCCAACTGACTTTTGTCTCTCCAAAGACTATGGTCCTAAACCCTCATGCCCCCAGTGAATCATTGCTTTAAGGTGTTTTTTTATAACTAAGAAATATCCCTAACATTGCCCCCTGTATGCTTTAATATGTTTATAGATCTATTTGCAACATATATAAATACATAGGTAGAGATATCATCTGTCAAACTTCTATATATTTGTGTGTGTTGCCTCATTTGCCTTCCCTACCCTGTTCAGCTTGAGTGTCTATCTATTGATCTACTTGCAGATTATTGTTATTACTGTTATTGAAGTGTGTGTATGTAATCGTATTCACCTTCATTGTCTTTAACTGTCAGGCTCCTCTCTCTGTGTTTTCTCCACTGCCTTAATACTTTTGTGCATGTATTATTATTTAAGACATGTATTGGATATCTACTATTTATGTATATGTATATACTATGCATAATGAGCCATGGCGACAAAATGGTTAAACTCTTGGTTGGTACCTGAAATGTTGGCAGTTCCACTGTGTGTGGTAGGCTTTCTATGAATCAGAATTGATTGGATGGTATACAGCAAGAAACTATATGTGTGTACTATGTTAGTCATTGGTTAAACAACTGTAAATAAGACAACAACAGGCCCTGGTTTCAGAACGTTGTCAATGAAGCAAGAGAGACAAATTCAGTAACTTTTTTTTTTTTTTTTTTTAATATAAAGGATTGTTCAGATCCTATAGAAACAGAGAGCAGGATATTCTAATCTAGTTTAAGACTAAGAAAGGCTCTTCTACTTATATGACTGTTAGGTTGAAAATGGAGGATGGTAGGGTTTATAATGTGAAAAGGAAAGGAAGGAGAAAAGATACATATTTCAGGTAGAGATAGCAGTGCAGGTAGTTTGTTACTCTTTGCCAAAAATGCACAATGTTTACCCAATCCACAGAAGCACCTATGCTAAAACAAGAGTGGTGAAAGGTAATGAGAAGGGAAAACTTACTTAAGGAACTCAATTACATGCTTTTTTTTTTTTTTTTGGCTGGATTTAATATTAGAAGGGAAAGAGATGGCAGATAAGCCATTTTCAGATGCTAGAAGACTTTGAAGGTCATATACAGGGATTTGACTTTAAGATGGAGACAACAGATAAGTACAAAAGGGCTCTACACAATCTGAAAATTTGAGGTTGAGCAGAATGGTTTAATAGAGAACAAGACTGGAGGCAAATGTTATAATAAGCAAGAGGGGGTTATCAAGGATAAAGCCTAAATCTGTCTTGGGCAACTGAATGAATTTTGTTTCCTTTATTGAGGTAAGGAATGATAGGTTTAAGAAGAAACGTGTAGTTAGTTATTATATCTTATGCTGACAATATGTAAAAACTTTTGCTTGTGAAGGTAGGAGTGAAAAGGTGGTAATTATCAGAAGTTATGTCAGAAAAACTTTTAAGATAGGAAAGATTTGAGGTAGTTTGAATATCAATGGGAAGAAACCAGTATATACGGATAAATTAAAGGGGAAAAGGTAAAAAAAAATAAAAAAGATTCAAATCAGAGACAGAAGGATTTGTTTCTTCAATTCTATCAGAGTTCAGAGATTGAGAAAATTCCCTCTTTGCCTTGTTAAAGTGAGAGGCAAGATCATCAAAGGAAAGTGAGAAAGGGAGGTAGAAGGAAAGAGAACAGAAAGTGTGAAATATGTATAGTGGAGGACCTAAATGTAATGTACTAGGAAAACATCGTAGGACATTAGGAGCATGTTGAGAGCCAAGTTGGTGGAAATAAATGCAAATATTATGGTGGTACTGATTTTTGTTGTAATGTTGTGTGATTTACTTTGGCAATTCTCAGAAGCCAAGGTCAAGAATAGGTAAGACAATCAGATGAGCTCATCCAGGGTTGGGGCCCTACACAGAAAATGAACCAGAAATACATTTGGAAGGGAATTTGAACTATTAGTTGAGGAGAGTTTTAAGTCTTGACTACTGCTTCTATGCTCGATAGATGGAGAAGCATCTTCAGTCACAAGTAGATTGGCAGAGGAGCTAATGAACAGGAAGTCCTGGCCAGCTTTATGAAATGAGCTTTTTTAGATTAATTAAGTGATATTCAGGGATTGGAGTTAATAATCAGATTATAAGAAAACTGAATTTTTATTTGACAGGTGGTGTATTTCCAAATAATAATATGTTCTGGTATATATCAATGGAAGGAGTGGTAAGAGGGACAGACAGAATAATTGATAAGTAACAAAGATATCAGGACCAAGAAATGGGTAGAGGACAGAGATAAATGGAATGGAAGATGATATAGTCAGCGGATAGAAAATTCAAAGAAACAGCTGTTCACATAACGAATGGAGACTCTGTCATCTGAAAGCAGTATGAAACACACTGATCCTATAAAAAGTTGATAGAGAGTGAAAATAGTTTGGCAAGAAGGAAAGAACATCTTGCCCTTGAGGTACAGCAGAAGAAATGGTACCTCAAGTAGAAGTTTGCGCTAAAGCCAAGAGGTGTTGGGGATGTTTATAGAAAAGAACAGTTTGTTGATCATTTAGTTGGAGTTACAGAAGGCAGAATGGAAAGTAAAGAAGCAAGAAGTTCAATCAGGAAAGAGGATGATGCTGTGCTTTCCTGATGTATAAAGTTATCTCTTACTTCATAATCTAAAATGGTCATTGGTTTCCAAATTATTCTGATTAACAGAACCCAGAACTTTATATTTTGAGATGATCTGCCAAAAGGACCTTGATACATCAAGATTTGAAAAGGAGCCTTTAGTACATGGAGTGGATGTGTATAAAATGCCATTGTTCTCAACATATTACCAAATATGGATTTATACCAAAAAAAAGAAAAAAATAACGTGTTGTCTTTAAGTCAATTCTGATTCACACACCCTGTCAATTCAAAATCATGTGGGAAGGCACTAGGCAAAACTGGAATATTGTCTTTGCTATTCAAGTGCTAGTGTGCTGTTCACCCCCTATCTCCTGTCACCACTGTGCCACATTTTCATGAATTACTACTTTAAAAAGACATTTGAGAAAGATCTTGATACATCTCTTATATACTAGAGTGTGAACCAATTGGTGAGTTCACTGTAAGATTTGTTGCTGTTGTAATTATTGAAGCATAGTGTTGTAATTTTGATTCCTGTTAGAGCAAATTTCTCTTCATTATTGCAAAACTTAACATCAAGAACAAATGTTATTTATTCAAAATTAATCGTTCATATAACTACGTTCTACACATCAGTATATATTTGGATACTAATATATTTTTATTCCTTCCGTATTGTTTTCTGTGTGCTTACTTCTTTCATTCTTTTTCGTTTTTCTCTAGAATTTTTTTTTTTAAATTATTCCTCTAAAGGTAACTATGGGGAGGAAGTGGGAGGGGAGCTGCTGCATTGTAAACTTTGGTCAATGACATGAGACAAAGTATATGTGAACTGCTGTATGAAAAGTGAATTTACTCTGTAAATCTTCACCCA
>NW_006921865.1:3112453-3124979 GCF_000298275.1 Orycteropus afer afer | reverse complement strand
ATTACCACCACTTCATTTTGAAAATATATTTCATCAATATGTTTCTATCACTATAAAAATCTATGAAAAATCTATAATCTCCTCCCTAAATAAAACGAGACTCTTGGCAAATGTTTATACACCCAGTCCAAATCTCATTTACCCCAGCGTTTTGTTCACATCATCCATAATGTTTAAATCTAGATTCATGTTTTGGTTATGATTTTTAATATTATGCCACATCTATTAAAATTACATTATATTATAGAAATATAGTTACCATTGGTTTAGATTTAACTGTTATTTTAAATGTATACATCGTTTTGATTAAACTACACATAAGTCCTAACACCTTGGAACTTTTGATGCATCACCAATTGCATTGCTTTCCTCTGTACCAAACAGGTAACTACTACCTTGAATTCTAAGGTACTCATTCCACTTACGTTTTTAATGATATATTCACCAATGAATATATATGTAAGCAGTACATTATTTTCAATATTACATAAAGAGAATTATACTGTGCATTTTCATTTATAACTCATTTCTTTTATAGCATCACTGATATATTTAGTTATTTTATGGTATATCTGCCACAATGTATTTATTTGTTTGTGGTATTACTTCCAGTTTGGCACAATTATTAGCAACTTTTCTCTGAACATGCTTGTACATGTCTCCTGGTGTAACATGCTTATATGCACAAATGGAATTGTTATCCCACAGTAAGCTCAACCTTAACTGGCAAATGGAAAGCTGTTTTAGTTATTTATTTTTCAGCCTGTTTGTACCGATTTTTTATTCCCCCTAGCAGTCATCAATAGTTTGCTTTCATTCCACATCATGGTTAAAATTTGATGTTTTCAGACTTATTTTTGCCAAATTAGTGGGTGTGAAATTCTATCTTGTTATTGAAATTTGCATTAGTTTTACTACTAAGAAAGTTGACTTTTTTCATATTCCTTTATTGTTTTTATTGCTATGCTGTAGAGAGATCCTACAGTATAAAGTTGAACGAAACTGGTATTAGTTGTTAGAACATTATCTTCATCGCTACTTTATTTTATTTTGGTTTTGGTTTTCTAATGTAGTTAAATAAATGATTCTTTAATTTCAGCCTTTCTTCTTTTCTAATATAAATATTTATGAAAATGACTTTCCCTATATGTTGTACTTTAACTGTGATCTGTTGTTGTTGTTGTTATATGCCTTGGAGTTGACCCCAACTCATAGCAACCCCTCCTTGGGTTTCCAAGGTGGTATCACTATGGAAGTAAATTGCCCAACCTTCCTTCCGGAGAGTGCCTGGTGGGTTTGAACCACATGTTTCTAAGTTTGTTTTGTTTCGCTTTGTTTCTAAATTCCTTCTGAAATTTGCTCATAATTTTCTCCTAAATCCATATGCTTTCTAGGAGTAAACTTCTTAATTTACAAGTATTTGGAACTTTTTTAGTGATAATTTTTATTGTTGATTTCTAGTTTCATTGCATGGTGAAAAAGTGTATAATACCAATCCTTTATAATGTTATGAATCTTGTTTTATGTATCATTTGAAATGTATTGAAATTCACTTTATGTCTTATTTCACGGGCGAATTTGTTAACATTCTGTGTATGTGCGTGTGTGTATTTTTTTTACTGTTAGGTATCGTAGCTATATGGTTTATTGTTCCTTTCCTTATTTTTTTTTTGTCTGAACTGCTCTCTTTTATGTCATATGTTATGGATTTAATTGTGTATCTGAAAAAGTTATGTTGAAGTCCTAACCCCAGGACCGAAATACATGACTCTGTTTGGAAACTGGAATTTTGTTTTGCTATGCTGATGAGGTCAAACCCACCAGCTACTCCTTGGAAGGAAGGTTGGGCGATCCTACTTCCATAGTGATACTGCCTCGGAAACCCAAGGAGGGGTCGCTAGGAGTCGGGTCCCACTCGACGGCACATAACAACAACAACAACATGCTGATGAGGTTGTATCAGAGTAGGGTGAGTCCTAGACCTAATCACTTCTGAATGGATCCACACACATGAGAAAGACAGATAATGGAGATAGGGGCGTGTACAAGGCCAGAAATACCAAGGATTGCTGGCGGCTACTAGAACCTGTAAGACACAAAGAAGGACGACTTTTTCTTAGAACCAATGCCCTGAATTTGGACATCTAGCTGCTATACTATGAGAAAATAAATTTCTTTTCTTTAAAGTCATCCACTTGCAATATGTTTTGTTATGGTAGCATTAGATAACTAAGACACCATGATGTTCTTTTTCTCAATAACTATAATCCACCCCCCCACAGGATATGCTAGCTAGAATTGGCTAGATATTGCTGTAACTTAGCACAAGCACACACACTCATTTCCTATTTATTTGGCACATCAAGAGCAAGGCTGTGGGTGAGACTCCACTCTCTCAGTGACCAAGGCTGATGGAGTCTACAATTGAAAATAGCTGAGACAAGGAAACAAATAAACAAAACCATGCTAAATCAAGCACAACATTTTAAGGCCCTTTTGCAGGAGTGCCTTAGGCCACTACTTAACACATCTCATCTGCCAAAGCACATCACACAACCATGCTTTATTTCAGTATAAACTAGACATTCATAATACTGCCATATGCTTAGAAAACTTTCAAAAACTCATAGCCTTCAAGTCGGTTCGACTCATAGTGACCCCTCCTTGGGTTTCTGAGGCACTATCACTAAAGAAGTAGATTGCCTAAACTTCCTTTCGAGGAGTGGCTGGTGGGTATGAACTGCCGGGCTTCTGGTTAGCAGTCAAATGCCTTAGGCACTACACCACCAGAGCTTAGAAGGAGAGGAAAATTGGGATATTAGTGAAATATCCTTTTGATTATCACAGTTTTCTCTTCAGGAGACCAAGTATTCTGTGCATTTTTTTCATATGCAAAATACATATACCCTCCTTGAGTAAGACATAAAATCCAAGCTTAGAGTCAAGTTCAGAGTCTTGGAGTTTGGTGTGATGAGCTGAGGTGTCTTTCTCCTGCCTTGACATGTATTAATCACCACATCAGGCGTGGATGGGATTTGTTTTGATTGAGTAGTACATGAACTGAAAAGACAAATTATCTATCTCCTACTTATCCACTCTGGTAGCATAGTGGCCAAGGCACTTGACTGCTAACCAGAAGGCTGGCTGTTCAAACCCGCCAGCCACTCCTCGGAAGGAAGATGGGGCAATCTACTTCCGTAGTGATACTGCCTTGGAAACCCAAGGAGGGGTCGCTATGAGTCGGGTTCGACTTGATGGCACACAACAACAACAACAACTTATCCACTACATGAGCAGAGACCTAGACAGGTTATTGCTGTAACAAATATGGTTCTAGAAAGAGAGAGTCATGGCAGATAAACAAATGGCTATTAGTAGTTCTGAAATTCCTAGGAGGAGACATTTTGAGAGTCCTCACCTTGTGCATAGTCATTACTCTCTGAATGTAGTTTTCTTTTCCATTTTTCTCCAGGGTCTGTAGTTTCATCCCCAAGGAAATCTTCCTTCTCCATTATCCTTTTTGTCTACATCTGAAATAAGCATTTGGGAATGTATCTTTTAGATGGTTATTATACATTTAATTGGGAGTCCCTTGGAATCTTAACCCCTACATAGGTGGAAAGGAGTTCTGGTGGCACTGCCCTTAGAGCATTTGACTACTAAACAGAAGGTTGGCAGTTCAAACCCACCACCTGCTCAACAGAAGGAAGATGGAGCAATCTACTTCCATAAATATTTATTGCCTTGGAATCCCAATGGGGTTGCTATGAGTCAGAACTGAGTTGATGACAGTGGTATATACACTTGTGGAAGTAATCTCCTTTGGGAATAGAGTTTGTTATGTTAATGAGGCAAAATAAATATAGGGTGTTTCCTAAATTTAATTACTTATGAGATATAAGGAGCAGTGTAGACACAGAAACTATCAAGCACAAAGGAAGTGGGAGAGTAGGAGAGGATAGATGCTATATGAGAATTGTCAAGGAACCTAGAAACATAGGGGCTTCAGACAGTGAAAGACAACAATCTTCCCAAAGAGAAGACAGAGATTTCACTTAGACTTGGTGCCTTAACTTCATACTTCTCTTGTTGTTGTTAGATGCCATTAAGTTGATTCCTATTTGTAGCAGCCCTGTATAAGAATGAACAAAGCATTGCCTGATCCTGCACCATACCCAATGTCATTGCTATGTTTAAGTACATGCTTGCAGCCACTGTGTCAATCCATCTCATTGGGGGACTTCCTCTTTTTTGCTGGCTTTCTACCTTATCAAGCATGATATCTTTCTCTAGGGACTGGTCCCTCTTGATACCATGTCCAAAGTATGTGAGACAAAGTCTCACCATCCTTGCTTCTAAGGAGCATTCTGGCTGTACTTCTTCCAAGATAGATTTATTTGTTCTGTTGGCAGTGCATGACATATTTAATATTTTTCACTAACACCATAATTCAAAGGCATTCATTTTTCTTCAGTCTTCATTATTCATTGTCCATCTTTCACATGCATATGAGGCTATGAAAATACCATGGTTTGGATTGTTTTTGTCAGTGTTCTGTGCTGACAAGTTGGACTCAACTCATTGCGACCCCTCCTTGCATTTCCAAGGCAGTATCACTATGGAAGTAGATTGCCCACCCTTCCTTCTGAGGAGTGGCTGGTGGGTTTGAACCACCAGCCTCCTGGTTAGCAGTCAAGTGCCTTAGGCACTATACTACCAGAGCTCCCATGGTTTGAATTAGGTGCACCTTATTCTTTAAAGTAACATTTTTGTTCTTTAGTACTTTAAAGAGGTCTTTTGTCACAGATTTGCCCAGTACAATATAATCTTTAATATTTTGACTACTGCTTCCATGGGCATTGATTGTAGATCCAAATGAAATGAAATCCTTGGAGACTTCAATCTTTTCTCTGTTTATCTTGATGTTTCTTATTGTTCCAATTGTAAGGATTTTTATTTTCTTTATATTGAGGTGTAATCCATTTGGAAGGCTGCAGTCTTTGATCTTCATCAGTATTTAAGATCTTCTTCATTTTCAACAAGCAAGATGGTGTTATCTGCTTATTGCATGTTGTAAATGAGTCTTCCTCCAAACTTGATGCCATATTTTTCTTCATACAGTCTAGCTTCTTGGATTATTTACTCAGCATAAAGATTGAGTAAGTTTGGTAAAAGGATACAAACCTGATACATACCTTTCCTGATTTTAAACCATGAAGTATCTCCTTGTGATGTTCTACTGACTACCTTTTGGTCTATGTAAAGATTTCTCATGAGCACAATTAAGGGATTTGGAATTCCCATTTTTCACAGTGTTATCCAGAATTTATTATGTCCACACAATCAAATGCTTTTGCATTGTTAATAAAACACAGATAAATATCTTTCTGGCATTCTCTGCTTTTAGCAAAAATCTATCTGATATCAGGAATGATACTTTTGTTCCACATCCTCTTCTGAATCCAGCTTGCATTTCTGGCACTTCCCTACAATTGTTTTTGAAATATGTTCAGCAAAATTTTAGTTGTGTATGGTGTTAATTAAGGAGCTCTGGTGGCATAGTGAATGAGGCATTTAGCTTCTAACCAGAAGGTGGTGGTTTATATCCACCAGGGCTCCATGGTAGCAATATGAGGAAATCTATTTCCATAAAGATTCACAATCTTGGAAACCCAGTTGGTATCTCTATGAGTTGGAATCAACTCGATGGCAATGGATTTTTGGGGGGGTAGTATTAATTACATTGTTTGGTAACTTCTACATTCTGTTGGAATGGGAACAAATATAAATCTCTTACTGCTGGCTGACCAGAGTTAGCTGTCTTCTAAATTTCTTGGCATAGATGAGTGAGAACTTCCTGCATTGCATCTATTTGTTGAAACATTTCCATTGGTATTCATCATCCTTTCTTTATGCCAGTGCCTTCAGAATAGCCTGGACTTTGTTTTTCAGTACTGTCAGTTCTCAGTCATATACTACCTCCTGAAATGGATGACCATTTCTTTTTTTGGTACAGTAACTCTACATATTCTGTCTATTTGCTTTTGATGCTTCCTGCATCATTCAATATTTTACGCATCAACAAAAACCCACTGCAGTTGAGTTGATTCCACCTCATAGTGACCCTACAGGATAGGGTAGAACTGCCCAATTGAGTTACCAAGGCTGTAATCCTTTATGGTGGCAGACTTCCACGTCTTTCTCTTGTGGAGTATCTAGTGAGTTCAAACTACTGATGTTTCTATACCAGCTGAGTGCTTAACCCCTACACCACCAGGGCACCTTCCATTTTACTCATAGAATCCTTTAACATATTGCAGTTTGAGAATTCAATTTTTCTTTAGTTTTTTCAGCTTGAGAAATGCTAACTATGTTTTTCTCTTTTGCTTTTCTAACTCTAGGTCATGCACATTTCATTATAATTCTTTGCTTTGTCTTCTTGAGCTACCCTTTAAAACATTCTGTTCAGCTCTTTTACTTCTTCATTTCCTCCATCTGTTTTAGGTACTGTGTTCAAGAGCAAGTTTCAGAGTCTCTCCTGACATCCATTTTAGTTTTTCCTTTCTTTCCTATCTTTTCAATGATCTTTTACTTTCTTCATGTATGATGTCCTTGAGGTCATCCTGCAACTCGACTGGTTTTTGGTTACTAGTGTTCAGTGCATCAGATCTATGCTTAAGATGGTCTCTAACTTCTGGTGATATATAGTGAAGGTCATATTTTGGTTCTCTTGGACTTGTTTTAATTTTCTTCAGCTTCAACTTGAACTTGAATATGAGCAATTGATAGATTGTTCTGCAATCAGCCCCTGGCCATGTTCTGATTGATGATACTAAGTTTCTCCATAGTCTCTTTCCACAGACGTAGTTGATTTGATTCCTGTCTATTCCATTAAGTGAGATTCATTTGTGCAGTCACTATTTATGTTGTTGGAAAAAATGTACTTGTGATGAATAAATCATTGGTCTTGCAAAATTCTATCATTTGATCTCCAGCATCATTTCTATTACCAAGGCTATATTTTCAAACTTCCAATCCTCCTTCTTTTTCTGTAAATTTCACATTCCAATCACCAGTATTTATCAATGCATCTTGATTGCAAATCTTGTCAATTTTAGACTACAGAATTTGATAAAAATCTTCTTTTTCTTCATCTTGGCATTACTGATTGCTGCCCAAATTTCTATTTTATTCATATTTATTGATGCTCCTTGTAGACATAAGGATATTATTCTATCACTGACTGGGTTGCATTTCAGAATAGATTTTGAAATTTTCCTTTGCCAAAGAATGTGACACTTTTACTCTTACTTGTCATTTCTGGCATAGCAGAGCATATGATCGTCTGATTCAAAATGGTCAATATCAGTCCACTTCCACTCCTAATGCTTAGGATATTGATCATTACATGCTTTATTTCATTTTTGACTTAGTTTTCATTAGTTTTCCTAGATTCATACGTTGCACATTCCACATTCCAGTTATTAAAGGATGTTTATGGCTCTTTCTTCTCATTTGAGTCATGTCACATGAACAAATAAAAGTCTCAAACTTTACTGTATCCATGTCATTAAGTTCAACTCTACTTTGAGAAGATAACTCTTTCTCAGTCATGTTTTGAGTGTCTTCCAATTGAGATGCTCCTCTTCCATCAATATATCAGGCAATGTTCTGCTGTGATTTATAAAGTTTTCACGGCCAAGAAGTAGATTTCCAGCTCCTTCTTGTCAATCTTAGTCTGGAAGCTCTGTTAAAACCTATCCACCATGAATGACCCTCTGATATTTTAAATACTAATAAAATAGCCTCTAACGTTACCACAACACACAAGCCACCAGAAGACAACAAATGGACAGATGAGTGTCCTGGCTTCCTGAAACAATGAGAAAATAAATTTCTAGTCTTTAAATCCTCCCTGTTGTGGTATTTCCGTTACACCAGGACTAGGAAACTAAGATGGGGTTTAAGCAGCTTTCTCTGCTCACTTTCTGCTCACAGTTGGTTGGAGATCCAAAGATAGTTTTAAGCTTTAAAGCATAGTAGTCTCTTTTGGTCCTGAAAGTTAATTATTTTGGCAATAAATGATTCATTAAAACTTGATTTGTTCAATATCTATTTGATTCCCATCAGCTCCATTTATCAAAAACCATATTCAAAGTTCTTTTTTTTAGATATATTTATTGAATTTACCATATTTCTTTGTTCTCTTGCCTCTATTCCACCTTTTTCTCTATATATCTAATTGTAGTTTCCTTGGGTATATTGGAGTTCAGTGAGGGAGGCATCTACTTTTTTATTCTCTATCCCATGATCTATTATATCCTACTGAAAAGACCAAAATTTTAGATAGATGTTTACTCTGTAACACATCAGGAAGTTTCTAAGTGCAATATCTTAGGAAAGCCCTAATTTCTTCTTTACCACTAAAGACAGATAGTATGTCTGAAGTAAAATATAACCAGCACAAAGTAAAATGATGGCGTAGAGGTTTTCTAGCATTCAAGATAGGATGAAAGAACAATTTATTAATTATAAAAAAATGACCAATTAACAAACATTTGCTACCCTACTTAAAATTTCCTCTCAAATGAAATCTAGTTTTTAAAGGGTCCACATTGTAGAGTTATTTTTTAGCTTGAAAAGTTGAGTATTAGCGCAGTTTTCCAATGTCACAAAGTATTGAAGGCATTTTTATTTTTATGGAAGAATTGCTATGAAATTAACTTGATTAAATTTACTGCAGACAACTTAGGTATATGTGATAATGGAAATAAAACTTTATTTACAGTGTACCATAATATATGCTTTACCTCCTTCCTAATTAGTATTGATATTTTGATATATATATTTTTTTAATATCTGAATAGCCTTCCAAGCACGTTGGCCCTCTATACAGACAAATCAAGTAATATTTCAAGGCTTTCCTCTTCTGGGCAATACAGAATGAAAATATATTTGTTTTTATTCAGCCATTTGCAATTTGGAGTTTAATTACCAAATTGTAAAAATAACATCACAATATGAATTTCTTCTGCCCTTTAATGTCAAATTCTCATCTTTGGTTTTGACTGGGATGTGAAAGTCATAAGAAATATTGTAATGCAAACACATAAATATGGTAACAGTGATATGTTAAAGGTATGTGGTATGAGACATTAAAACCCTCTGGTAGCATAGTGCCTAAGGCACTTGATTGCTAACCAGAAGGCTGGCAGTTCAAACCCACCAACCACTCCTTGGAAGGAAGGTTGGGCAATCCTACTTCTGTAGTGATACTGCCTCGGAAACCCAAGGAGGGGTTGCTATGAGTCGGGGCCGACTCGATGGCAAATAACAACAACAATAACACAGAAAGAGAAGCTAGATTTCATACCTTCCTGCACAGTTTTAATCATCATAAAATAAGAAAATATAGGTAGTTAGATATGTGAGGAGGAGATGTATTTGATTCACTTGAAGAATTTCAAGTACGCATGTTAGTTCCATACAGGTAGGAGTTTACTTAGGGGGATTCCTAAGTTCACTAGCTGGGGTCATTATACGTACATTTTCTAGTCATAAAATTTGCATCAGTTTTTCATATTCTTTCTAAAAATTAGATTAGTACATACAGAAATGAAAGGGGAGGCAGAGTAGGGTAAATCTGGCATTGTTGTTGTTGTTATGTGCTATGGAGTCGGACTCGACTTATAGCGACCCCTCCTTAGTTTTCCGAGGCGGTATCACTACAAATTTGACATAGCCAGACATATACTTTGTTGTTGTTGTTGTTATGTGCCGCCGAGTCAAACCTGACTCATAGCGACCCCTCCTTGGGTTTCCGAGGCAGTATCACTACGGAAGTAGGATTGCCCAACCTTCCTTCCGAAGAGTGGCTGGTGGGTTTGAACCGCCAGCCGTCTGTTTAGCAGGCAAGTGTCTTAGCCACTATGCTACCAGAGCTCCCAGACATATACTACTCACTTGTTTTATCTGTGGAAACAATAAAACAACCAAATGGATTTTTAGGTTATAATATGCGTCTCTTAAAATGGTATACACTATGCCACTAGAGCTTCATTTTATAGTCACACAAGGCAGTAAATATACACATTTAAAAAGAAAAGCTCTTTTCTTTGTTATTAAACTACTTTTGACATACTTTAGGTGATACATTTTAATAAACATAAATTTCACATTTGGATGGAGAAGTCTGAATTCTGGCAAGACAAATGTTTCTCCCTTTTGGCATAAGCCTCCTTGGAAGATCTAAAGAAAAAGAGCACTAGAAAAATATCTAGCTATGCTGTTTGAGCTGATAAGCCTGTAATATTTTCATCCTCTCGCTTTTTATGATGTGCTTAAAGAAGCTATTAGTGATCACTTTGTGATGGAGAAAGAAATTTTCCTTTAATTTATCTTCTACATAGAAACAATTTGGAACTTAAAACAGGTATTAACTATAGTTAACATTATAAATCTATTGCTTTCTTCCCTTCTTTAATTTTTGTTTAATCTTTGTTGCCCACCCCTCAGAAATCAAGAAATATTGGATCAGAATTTTTTTTTTCAACGTATGTCATTGTGTATGTGTGTTTCTTGTAGTATGACACATGGCCTTTTCTTATACCATATTTTGAGTAATCTTGTGACTATAAGATAATGCATCAATAGAAGCACTTGTGCTAACTAGTGCTGCTGACATTTTAAGGTAGCACAGAAGCACAAAAGTAGTCCCAAGGTGGCAGTTTCTTAAGATGACTTATGCTTTACACAGTCCAAATACTGCTGATAAAATTATATTAAATAGCATGTGTATTTATTAGATGCTTAAATATCACCATAATTTTCTCAGCTTTATACTACAATAATGTGCAGCAGACTACCATCCTGAAATTGAGAAATGAAAAACTCAACTAATATAAATTATACATTTAGTACTAGATGTTTACATGTCTGTGTATCTGAGTTTATTCTAAAATTAATTTGTTGGGTTTATATCTCAGCAAGACTAATTTTTTTTTTCTTTGCACTATATCACAAATAGAGATATCAATGTAGACTTTCTTGTAGTTTATTTCCAGCAAAACAAGCTAATTAAACATTTCATTGACTTAAACTGATGGAAATTGTTGGAGAGGTCCTGACTGATATGTTGATTTATTTTTCAAACTTTAGCAAAGTGGACTCTTTGTCTTCCAAATAGATATCCTGGAGGAAAATGACCTCATCTCACTCATTTGAAAAATTCTTGGGCTTAAGTTGAAACTATCCGAGACAGATTAATAAATCCACTCATGGATGTTGTTCTTTATTTTCAAAAGGAAACATTGAATATTCCATAATTGTTAGCCAGAAATCTAAAGAAAGATGCCAGCAACTTCAAGATAATTGGCACAGTCCATCTACAGACTTTTAAAATTTGATTAATGAATACGGTCTCTATAACCCTAGCTCAACAAGCCATCTCAGAAATGTGTCTTTTGCTTTGAATAGAATAATGCAAAATTATTTAGATAGATAGTACATTTTGTGCAGTGGATAAGTTGCATGACTATCTTTATCAGGCATTTAAGAGTTTTTACCATACTGTCTTGGTAGAATTATAACCTGAATGCCCCTTAGAAGTGAGAAGGGCCAGACTTTGTTGCATGTATCTTGGTTGTGTTATTAGAAAATACAGTCTCTGGAGAAGGACATTATGCTTGGTAAAGCAGAAGGTCAGCAAAAGGGGGAAGACCCATCAGTGAGATGGATTCACATAGTGGCTGCAGAAATGCATTCAAGCATAGAAATGATTCTGCAGATGGCACAGGACTGGACAATATTTTGTACATGGTGTCGCTATGAGTGGGAGCAACTGGATGATGGCACCTAATAACAACAATAGCAACAGCTGTATGAAGGATTATTTGCTATGTGCAAGAAATAAAAAAAAAGTCAAAGTGGCTGATCTCAGTGAGCATAAAATTGGTTTATTTGGGAAGACTGGTCCTACAACAAAATCTGAAGCTACATTTCACAAAGTGCCAAAGAAGCGATGAAGGAGAAAACAATTCACTCATGGATGAATTTTGTTGTTGCTGTTGTTAGCTGCAATACAGTTGGTTCCGATTCATAATGAGCATCTGTACAACAGAATGAAGCATTGCTTGATCCTGTGTCATCTTCACAATGTTTGAGCCCCCTGTTGCAGCCACTATGTCACCTTGTGGAAAGTCTTCCTCTTTTTTACTGATACTTTAATTTACCAAGCATGATGCCTTCTCCAGGGACTGGTCCCTCCTGATATCATGTCCAAAGCACATGAGATGAAGTCTCACCATCTTTGCTTCTAAGGAGTGTTCTGGCTGTACATTTGCTAAGACATATTTGATCATTCTTCTGACACTCCACGGCATGTTCAATATTCTTTGCCAACACCACAATTCAAAGGCATCAATTATTGTTTGGTATCCTAGTTCATTATCCAGATTCCACACGCACATGAGGTCATTAAAAATAACATATCTTGGGACAGGTGCACCTTAGGTCTCAAAGTGACATC
>NW_006921865.1:3109609-3110434 GCF_000298275.1 Orycteropus afer afer | reverse complement strand
TGACTTATTTCACTCAGCATAATGTCCTCCAAGTTCATCCACATTATGCGGTGTTTTGCAGATTCTACATTATTCTTTAGTGTTGCATAGTCATGGTGTCCCTGGTTTCTTTGTTCCATATTATTTTCTGTGCTGATATCATTATGTTTATGAATCGTGTTATCATTTCCTTTGTTGCTGCTGTTTTAGTATATGCTGCTTGTCCTCTTTTTTATTGTGATGTGAAGGTTTATCATTTTTCTTTGAGGTTACCCTATGATTTATAATTTTATCCCAGAGTTTAGAACAGTACATTGTATCTTGCAACGCTCACCATTTAGAAGTTCTGTAACTATACAGTCTTTTCCCTCTTTTTGTTTGTAGTTGCCCTCGCTTGCCAATTGATGTCTCTGGTTCTCTGTTTAGAATTTTGTAAGCTCATTTTACTTTGGATATGTCCATAGATGTAGTTTCTGGGTTGTGTCATCTTGTGTATCAATGGTCAGTTGTTATTTGCTATTTTTGGTTCTCTGTTCAAAGGACTCCATTTAGCATCTTTTGTAAGGTTGGTCTGGTTTTAACAAATTCCCTTAGTTTCTGCTTATCTGGAAATCTCCTAATTTCATCATCATATCTGAGGGACAATTTTGCCAGGTACATAATTCTTGGTTGAAAATTTTTCTCTTTCAGGGTTTTATATATACTATCCCATTGCCTTCTCACTTGCGTGGTTTCTGCTGAGAAATTAGAGCTTATTCTTACTGGCTGTCCTTTGTAGGTAACTTTTTGTTTTTCCCATGCTGCTTTCAGGATTCTGTCTTTTTCTTTGGTTTTGATTAGTTTGAT
>NW_006921865.1:3103126-3107703 GCF_000298275.1 Orycteropus afer afer | reverse complement strand
CTGATTTTAAACATGCGGTATCCTGTTGTTCTGTTTGAATGTCTGTCTGTCTCTTGTTCTATGTACAAGTTCCATATGAGCACAATGGTATCTAGAGTTCCCATTCTTTGCAATATTCTCCATAATTTTTTATGATCCACACAGTTGAATGCCTTTGTATAGTCAACAAAACATGAGTAAACATAAATCCGGTATTCTCTGCTTTCAGCTGGGGAAGTCATCTGACTTTAACAATGATATCCCTCATTTCACGTCCTCTTCTGAATCTAGCTTTAATTTCTGGCAGTTCTCTATTAATGTACTGCTGCAATGGTCTTTGAATTATCTTCGGCAAAATTTGCTTGCATGTGATATTAATGATATCATTTGATAATTTCTGCAATCCGTTGGATCACCTTTATTTGGAATGAGCATAGATATGGATCTCTTGCAGACTGTTGTTCAGGTAACTGTCTTCCAAATTTCTTGGCAGAAAAGAGTGAACTCTTCCAGTGTTGCACCTGTTTGTGGAAACATCTCAATGTGTACACTTTCAGTGGTTGAACCCTTGTTTTTCACTAATGTTTTAGTGCAGATTGGACTCCTTTCTTCAATATCATATGCTCTTTCACCATATGGCATCTCTTGAAAAAGCTGAATATTGACTAATTCTTTATGGCACAGTTTCTGTATATTCCTTCCATCTTCTCTCATGTTAGCTGCATCATTCAATATTTTGGCCACAGAATCCTTCAGTATTACAACTTGAGGCATGAATTTTTTCTTCAGTTGGCTCAGCTTACGAAATGCTGAGCAAGTGCTTGTGTTTTGGTTTTTTTAATTCTAAGTCTTAGCATATTCCATTTTAATACTTTACTCTGTCTTTTCAAATTGCCCTTTAAAACCTATTCAGCTCTTTTACTTCATCAAATTTTCCATTTCCTTTACCTACACTACATTCTAGAACAAATTTCAGAGCTTCTTCTGACATCCATTTTGGTCTTTTTACTCTTCTGTTTTTTAAATTGGCCTTTTGTTTTCTGCATGTATGATGTCATACAATGACTCATTTAGTCTTAGGTCATTAGTTTCCAATGCATCAAATCAAATTTTTAGATGGTCTATAAATGAAGGTGGAATATATTTAAGTTCATATTTTGGCTCTTGTGGACTTTTTAAAATTTTCTTCAGCTTCAACATGAACTTGAATATAAGGAATTGATGGTCTGTTCTGCAGTGCCCTGTGGACATATTCTGATTGTGATGTTGAATTTCTCCATGTTTCTTTCCACATATGCAGTTGATTTCATTCCTGTGCATTTTATTTGGTGATATCCATGGGTATAGACATTGTTCATGTTCTGGAAAAAGTGTATTTGCAATGAATAAATCATTTGTTGTTGCTGTTGTTAGGTGCCATCGAATCAGATCTGACTCATAGCTACTCAATGTACAACAGAATGAAACACTGCCCATTCCTGTGCCAGCCTCACAATTCTTGCTGTACTTGAGCCCATCGTTGCAGCCAGTGTGTCAATCCATTTCATTGAGGACCTTCACATTTTTCACTGACCCTCCATTTTACCAAAAATGATATCCTTCTCCAAGGAACGATCCTTTCTGACAACATGACCAAAGTAGATGAGACAAAGTCTGGCCATTCTTGCTTCCAAGGAGCATTCTGGCTGCACTTCTTCCAGGACAAATTTGTTCATTCTTTTGGCAGTCCATGGTACTTTCAGGTTTCTTTGCCAACACCACAACTCAAGAGCATGAACTTTTCTTTGGTCTCCTTTATTCAATGTCCAGCTCTCACATGCATATGAGGTGAATGAAAATATCATGGCTTGAGTTATGTGCACCTTGGTCTTCAAAGAGACATTTTTGGTCTTTAGCACTTGAAACAGGTCTTTTACAGCAGATGTGTGCAGTGCAATACGTGGTCTGTTATCTTGACTGCTGTTTCCATTGGTGTTGATTGTAGAACAAAGTAATATGAAATTTTTCACAACTTCAATCTTTTCTCCATTTATTTTGATGCTGCTTATTGGCCCAGTTGTGAGGATTTTTATTTTCTTTATGTTGAGAAATAATCCATACTACAGACTTTGGTCTTTAATATTCACCAATAAGTGCTTCAAGTCATCCTCATTTCAGCAAGCAAACTTGGGTTGCATATTGCAGGTTGTTAATGAGTCTTCCTCCAGTCCTGATGCCATGTTCTTCTTCATATAGTTCAACTTCTCAGATGATTTGCTCAGCATAGAGATTGAATAAGTATGGTGAAAGGATACACCCCTGACACACTTCCTTCCTGATTTTAAAAAATGCAGTATTCCCTTGTTTTGCCTGAACAGCAGCCTCCTGGTCTATGTATAGGTTCCTCATGAGTACAATGAAGTGTTCTGGAATTCCCATTCTTCTCAATGTTATCCATAATTTGTTATGATTCACACAATTGAATGCTTCTGCATAGTCAATAAGACACAAGTAAACATCTTTCTGGTATTTTTTGCTTTGATCCAAGATCCATCTGACATCAACAATGATATTCCTCATTCCATATCCTCTTCTGAATTCAGCTTGCATTTCTTGAAGTTCTCTGTTTATAAGCTGCTGCAAACATTTTTGAATTATCTTCAGCAAGATTTTACTTGCATGTGATATAATCGTATTGTTTGATAATTTCCACATCCTGTGGGATTACCTTTCTTGGAAATGGGTACAAATATGAATGTCTTCCTGTCAGTAGGCCAGGTAGCTGTCTTCCAAATATCTCGGCATAGAAAAGTGAATGCCTGCAGAATGGCATCCATTTGTTGAAACATCTTAATGGATATTCCATAAATTCCTGGAGCCTTGGTTTTCACCAATTCCTTCAATACAGCTTTGATTGCTGCCTTCAATACCATTAAATCTTGATTATATGCCACCTCTTGAAATGGATAAACATTGACCAATTCTTTTTTGGTACAGTTATTCTGGGTATTTCTTCCATCGTCTTTTGATATTTCCTGCATCATTCGGTATTTTGACCAGAGAAACTTTTAATATTGCAACTCAAGTCTTTAATTTCCTCTTCAGTTCTTTCAGCTTGGGAAAGTCTGAGTGTATTTCTTCCTTTTGGTTTTCTAACTCCAGATCTTTGCACATTTCATTATAATAATTGAATTTGTCTTCTCAAGCTGCTCTTTGAAATCTTCTGTTCAGCTCTTTTATCTTGTCATTTCTCCCATTTTTTTTTAGCTATTCTCCATTCAAGGGCAAGTTTCAGAGTCTCTTCTGACATCCATTTTGGTCTTTTCTTCCTTTCCTGTCTTTTTAATCACTTTTTGCTTTCTTCATGGATGATGTTCTTGATGTCATCCCACAATTCCTTTTTGGTCATCAGTGTTCAATGCATCAAATCTATTATTTAGATAGTCTCTAAATTCATGAGAGATATAATCAAGGTCATATTTGGGCTCTCATGGACTTATTTTAATTGTTTTCAGCTTCAAGTTGAACTTGCCTATAAGCAGTTGATGGTCTGTTCCACAGTCAGCTCTTAGAGTCTTGCAGAATTATATCATGCAATCTCTTGCTTACTTTCCATCACCAAGGCAATATTTTCTAACTCCTTATCCTTCTTTATTTTCCATTTTTACATTCCAATCCACAGTAATTATCAATGCATCTTGATTTATATTTGATCAATTTTAGACTGCATAAATTGGTAAAAGTCTTCAATTTCTCTATGTTTGGCATTCATTTTTGGTACATAAATATGAATAATCATTATATTAACTTCTCTTTCTTATAGGCATATGGATATTATGCTATCACTGATCGCATTGTACTTCAGGATAAATACTGAAATGTTGTTTGATGATTTTGACTCCATTAATTTTCAATTTGTTATTCCTGGCATAGAAGATCATATGTTCATCATATTCTAAATAGGATGACCTATGGCCATTAAACAAATGTTCATACAGTGAAAATAGAATGCAAATCATTTTGATAAGAAAAAATGAGGATTGAAGAGAGGGATGGTAGACACATTCAAGAGGGCAGGGAAATGGAGGGAAGGTTCATGACCAGAAGTGTTTGATAGTTAGCACAGAGTGTATGGAAAGAGGCTGTGCTTGATAAGATATGTGAAGTTCAATGCCTTCACATTATGGGAGGATGAGAACATTGCTTTCATTTTATTCTGAAGACAATAAAGGAACATTTAAGTTAAGGCTTTTGAATAGTTGGTCTGAGATATGAAACACTTTTTAGGAAACTTAGAAAAGTCTTGAGGCTACAAAGAATTGCTAACAATATACACTAGAATATGACACTCCCCTGCCAATAATCCTTCAATATTTTTCCAGAAAACTAAACTTCTGCCATTAAGTTGATCCCAACTCATAGTCACCTACAGGACACAGTAGAACTGCCACAGAGGATTTTTGTTTAGGAAGCAGACTTCCTCATCAGTCTCCCATGGATTTGATTCAAATCTCCAAGCTTTTGGTTGTTGTTGTTGTTGTTATGTGCCGTCGAGTCGGCCCCGACTGATAGCGACCCCTCCTTGGGTTTCCGAGGCAGTATCACTACGGAAGTAGGAT
>NW_006921865.1:3099961-3102436 GCF_000298275.1 Orycteropus afer afer | reverse complement strand
CCAGCACCTGGAACAGTTCCTGGAACACATGTTCAATAAATATTTGTTAAGAGAATGAATAAATAGGAACAGGATGAGATTGAAATCCAAGACTTAGTAATGTCCAAACTGAAGACAAAGCAGTGCCCAAATGTAGTGTTAAAATACTGAAAGTCCACCTAGTATACACTGACAGTGTCATAGTATTACTTGATGGTCCAGATATCTGTGATCCACCTTCATAGTCAGGACAGTGAATGCAAATAGCAACCTTATTGTTAACTGAATCATTTAGAGAAAATAAGATAGATTAAGCAGGAAGAATCTTTGTTACAGAAGTCACTATCATGGAAATATGCATCTTTATGAGCAATTATATTTGGTTCAAACTGTCAAATGTACACACTAATTGTAATTTGTGGATGGACAATTTGGCATAAATATGCACTATCATTGGTTTCTTAAATCATTTATAATCCCCTATTGTTAGCTAGTAAGACCCATTTGTTGTATTTTGAATATTAATGATACTAAATTGGGCTTATTTTGCTGTATTCAACATTTAAATATTTTGTAAAAAATTTGAAATGGCACTTTTAGTTCTCCCAAACCACTAACATTCCTGTGTAATATAAATCAGAAAACAAAACCAAAATAAACTTGACAATGCTGACTAAAATTATACAAGCTCAAACCCCATACACTCCCTCAAAATTGTTTTAATTTTAACTATACTGGGTGATGAAGATCAATTAAAAACTGTGGGGCGGGGAATCTCACTGCCGTCGAGTTGAATCTGACTTATAGTGACCCCTCCTTGGGTTTCCAATGCAGTATCACTACAGAAGTAGATTGCCCAATAAAAATGTAGCTTTTAAATTTTTTAACGAAATTAGATATAAACTTATTCTGAAGTACTTGAGGCTAAGTAATAAACTGTCGTAAGAAAATTCTTTGTTCTTTATAACCTGAGTAACTAAATGTTACAGAATTAAAGATTATATTTTAATAATAATAAAAAAAAAACAACAATAACAAAAAAAAGTTTTGGAAACAGTTGTGTAGGATTTTAACAGGAATGTGAAATACTTCTATTGTATTATATTCTTTTGCAATGCTAATACATTCTATTATATAAATACATGGCTAGCCTTGTCTACATGCAAACACAGTTCAGTAAGCATGTTTTGTTGCTGAAAGGCTGCGACTCAGATTTCCAGTGATAGCTGGCTTTACCAAACTTTCCGAACAAGAATAGTAGAGCCTAGATTAGTGGTTTGCAAAGTATAGGATAAAATCCTTAAAAAACCCTCTAGATAGTCTGGAAACTAATCCAAAATCTAAAACTTAGATAGTTGACTTATTGTGAATTTCCTTGGCAGAGGAGAAGAAAAAAAGAGAAGGCAAGTTGTTTATTTTGAGTCACTAACCTCTGGAAACTCACCAATAATAGCTTGTGGGCAGCTGAGGGAACACAGACTGTTGCTGCTGCCACTAGTGCCAACTTGAATAAGATGTGACACAGTTGGATCATATCTTAGCTTTCAACCACAGAAAGAAAGGCCACCCACAAGCACAAGGCAGACTAAAAGAAGGAAAGAAAAAGGGAAAACAAAAGGGGAAAAACGCCATCTCTGGTAGTTTAATTTTACCTCTACATCTCATAATGCACACCACAAGGTATAGCTCACCCTAAAGTGACTTTCTTGTGCAGTAGGACTAAATGCCAGGATTAGGCACCCCAAGTACAATGGATCAAAGGGCACAGCAAGTAAGATGGTCTATGGAAATAAATGAGAGCTGTCACTGACAATGCTTTGGAATGATTCAAAGAAAAAAGCATGCAGAAGACTTGAGGCACTTACTGATGAAGACAAAAGACTACACTCCTAACTATGGATTGATTACACCTCAACGTATGTTGTTGTTGTTGTTATGTGCCGTCGAGTCAGACCCGACTCATAGCGACCCCTCCTTGGGTTTCTTAGGCAGTATCACTAAGGAAGTAGGTTGCCCCATCTTCCTTCCAAGGAGTGGCTGGTGGGTTTGAACCGCCAGCCTTCTGGTTAGCAGTCAAGTGCCTTAGCCGCTACACTACCAGAGTATAGAAAACAATAACCTCACAAATGGACTAACAAGCCACACTTTAATGAATGCAGAAAAGATTAAAGTTGTCAAGGATTTAATTTTACTTGGATCCATAATCAATGTCTATGGAAACAGTAGTCAAGAAATTTACACAGGGCAAATTTGCTGCAAAAAACTTCTTCCAAGTATTTAAAAGCAAAGATGCCACTTTGAAGACTATGGTGCACCTGATCCAAGCCATAGTATTTTCAATTTCCTCATATGCCTGTGAGAACTGGACAATGAATAAGGAAGACCATAGAAAAACTGGTGCTTTTGATTTGTGGTGTTGGAAAAGAATACTGAATGTACCATGAACTACCAGAAGAATGAACAAATCTGTACTGGAAGAAGTGCAGCCTGAATACT
>NW_006921865.1:3096751-3099816 GCF_000298275.1 Orycteropus afer afer | reverse complement strand
CAGACTTTGTCTCTCATATTTTGTCATGTTATCAGAAAAGACCAGTCCTTGAAGAAGGATATCATGCTGGATAATGCATAGGGTCAGTGAAAAAGAAGGCCCTCAATGAGATGAATTGACAGTCTCTGCAATGATGGGCTCAAGCATGCAAGGTTTGAAGGATGGCACAGGACCAGACAGTGTCTTGTTCTGTTGTACATAGGATTGCTATGAGTTGAAACTAACTCAATGGCAGCTAAGAACAATAACAATAGCTTCCATATGTGTTAATTGTAATATGCATACATTGTTATTAACATGCCACAGAATGAAGTCAGCACTCTCAGGCAAGCGTTTTTTTCTTTTTTTTTTTTTTCCTGCATGAAGTATGCTAATCACTTATTCTATGAGGAGATGTTGTCTATAGCCCCATTGTCTTTCTTCCATTCCTGCAGAGGGCAGGATCAATCAGATTGCTTCATGTGTTCACTGACATCCACAGAAGTTGGAGAAGTGATGGATTGAGGAGCAAAAAATTGCAAAGCTTCTGGCCCTCATTGAGGTTTTGTGATTGATTGGGTTATGTCCTGAGCTCTTTCTCTGTTAACTCTGGCGGGGAAAGATCCAGGCCTCTCAGCAGTATACAGTATTTCAATTACTTGCTTTAAATACTTTTGCAAGGGAGAAATTAATCTGCATAAGTCTGAAGGAAGAAATATCTTCAAGCCTTCAACAAAATTTTCTCTTTACTCCTCCAATATCTCTGTTGTTGTGTGCTGTCAAGTCAATTCTGAATGAAGTGACCCTGCAGGACAGAGTAGAGCTGCCCCATAGAGTTTCCAAGGCTGTAATCTTTATGGGAGCAGATTGCCAGTTCTTTTCTCCCACAAAACTGCTCAAGCGCTTCAACACTGTACTACCAGGACTCCTTTTATCTCTCAGTACTATCCCTCTCAGGATGCTTTATCATTGCAGTTACTGAAGCCCAAAGAGTCACATTTAATGACAGTACATTTGTCCTCAAAATGTTAATTGGTCTGAAATTAAAAATGAACAAAGGTCTAGGTGAGAAATAAAGTAATTCCGTAATGTACTCTCAGGGAGAGACTTCAGATAAGTCACTGTAGATCATTGTCCTTCAATGCTCTTGTGGTAAAATACATGTGATTCAGAATTTCACTTAAGTAGATTTCTTGTTCAGCATGTTGAATATTTCAGAAATGCAAAGAAGAAATGTATTCAAACTTTACTATACCTCAACATTTTTACCATGTGTCACTACTAGCTCAATTTTGTGGTAAAATTGCATAAAGGTACATCAGGGATATGTAAAATATCAGGATGCCACCAAATGCTCCACCACCTTCATGCTGTTTTCTCTTATGAATGAAGACCTGTTCAGCTGATCATTAGTTTGACACCAATTACACTGAAATAATATATATATTAGTTTGGAGAGTGAGTAAATGTGTTTTACCCAAAGGAAATGGTTCTTCTGAACTCATGGACAAATTTGTGCAGAGTGTCTTCCATAGGGGCACCAGGCTGAAGTGGGAAACAAGAGCTAAATCCAAGAGCTAAACCCTGGGTGGGCCTGCATTGTCCAGAATTTGAGAGGCTTTGCTCTAATATACCCAGTATATTTTAGCCAGTATTTGTCCTGTGTGTAGATTGAGATGTCAGAATTATTTATTTATTTAAGAACCAGCATTATTGAAATTTCAGTCAGAAAAATTAAGGTCTTTATTCAAGTTGACCATAAGGATAATCTATATTTATATGTTAATTATAATCATTATGAACATGTCTTCTTTATGTATGTTATGAAAATAACTTCTCTTGCAAAGGATGCTGAAAGCATAATTTATTACCCTCCCTGTGGAAAACAATAACATCATCTATTTTTGACTTTTCATTCTATTAGATCTTACTATAGTAATCAACATTTTATTTATAAGTTCACTTGTGTTTTCCCAAGTTTTAATGTCCATCATGAAGGAGACCTGGGTTTAATCCCCAGTCAATGTATAAATGTATGTATATGTATGTGTGTATATAAAATCCTTTATATAGTTTGAGTTGTAATAAATTTTGGAGGGTAGCTGTTGTAGTTATTTCAAAAGTTGCTGATGTCTAAGTAATTATAATAATATTTTCCATGATTGTCAATCATCTTAAGCTTCAAATTAGCCTCTATTGTTCAGAAGAAAATTTTGAATTCACCAATAAATGAACAAAATTAACAGAATTGTATTTTTATATTAAAAAAAAAAAAACCCAACATACTGTACAATTTAACAGCCAGATAAAACTTGACACTTTTGACTATAGAATGGCACTGTGGGGAAAATGAACTGACACCACAAATATTTTGTAAGATATTGTTTTGTTCCAGTGTTATGTAAATTCTGCAAACCTAAAACAGAAAGTTTAGATAACAGATGCCAAGTCAATCTCTGTATGTGTTCTATTCCTTGTTACTTGGGAAATGATGTGTTTTATGCTAAATGATGCTAAAAATCACTCCAAGGACACAAAGCTAAATATATATGACACACATTGCATGGTGCAATTTGAAAACCCTAAGTCATTGTTCCCATATGGCATAAACTTTGTTTAAAGGGTTAGTAGCACAGTGTTACTTATGAGCACATTCTTAAAAATTTTAACACAAAATCACAACTTTCATCAATGATCCAGCATATAAGCAGTTTTTAACAAATTCCAGTTGGTGTGTATGGTGAAATGAGCAAGACTTACAATAGGCTATTTACATAGAGATAACAGGGGTATTTAGTGCAAACAAGCCAGTAATATAGTCAGCCTTTGTACTAGAGACCTTGTTTTGCTGTCTAAAACATACCAACAGTTATTGCCAACCTATAAATACAGTAGTACCTTATGTTCTTTTCAAATTAATATATATCCTTTACTTTACTCCACTAATCATGATAGCATGTTTGGTAAAGTGGAGGGTCAGCAAGAAAGAGGGAAGACGCTCAGCAAGATGGATTGACACAGTAGCTGCAATGACGGGCTCACTTTAGAAAGGTTTGTGAGGATGGCACACAACCAGGCAAAATTTT
>NW_006921865.1:3073689-3082216 GCF_000298275.1 Orycteropus afer afer | reverse complement strand
ACATGTTCACTTTTTAAATAGTGTTTGTTTGTTTGTTTTGCAGTAGATTTGCAGCTGCTTCCATAGATATTGAAAGTGGATCCAAAGGAAATGAAATCCCTGACAACTTCAATCTTTTGTCCATTTATCATGACGTTGGTTATTCGGGCAGTTGTGAGGAATTTTGTTTTCTTTATGTTGAGGTGTAATTCATATTGAAGACTATAGTCTTTGACCTTCAACAGTAAGTGCTTCAAGTCATTTTCACTTTCAGCAAGGAAGTTTATGCCATCTGCATATCACAAGTTGTTAATGAGTCTTTCTCCAATCTTGATACTATGTTCATTATATAGTTCAGCTTCTCAGATTATTTTCTCAGAATACAGATTGCATAAGTATGGTGAAAGAATGCAACCCTGACACATACCATTCCTGATTTTAAACCATGCAGTGTCCCCTTGTTCTGTTCTAATGGCTGCCTTTTGGTCTCTATACAGGTTCCTCATGAGCACAATTAAGGATTCTAGAATTCCCATTCATTTCAAAGTTATTTATAATTTATTGTGTTTCACAAAGTCAAGTGCCTTTGCATAATCAATAAAACACAAGTAAACCTTTTTCTGGTATTCTTTGCTTTCACCCAACAACCATCTGACATCAGCAATGATATCTTTTGATCCACGTCCTTTTCTAAATCTAGCTTGTATTTATGGAAGTTCTCTCTCAATGTACTGCTGCAAGTCTTTGTCTCTGTTTTGGCTACTTGAAGCTTAGAATATAATTAATTACTGTTTCTACATGTATATATAAGTTAATTTCTCCTTTTACATTTTCACATTTTTTTATTCTAATTTTACTTTTGACTTAATTTCCTATATTTGCTTTCTCCTACAATATATTATATATTTTGTAAACCACTTCAAAGTGACCTTTTATTTTTCTTGTGTATTCCTGGGAAGTCTTTAAAGGTATTAAGAATTATATGGTAGAAGGTTATTTTTTGAAGTTTGAATTTTAGAAAAATCATTATTGGGAAAATAAGAAGAGCATATTGGGAACAAAGAACACAGGAGGAATGGAGATCTTATAGAAAATGATAGAAAAGTCTACAAAATTAAAAAAAAAAGTCAGAGAGGAAGTAGTAATAGACACATAGACAAAAGAGAAATTAGAAATGTTATTGCAACAGAGAGAGCTGTGGTAGCATAGTGGCTAAGGCACTTGACTGCTAACCAGAAGCCTGGCAGTTCAAACCCACCAGCCACTCCTCGGAAGGAAGATGGGGCAATCTGCTTCCGTAGTGATACTGCCTTGGAAACCCAAGGAGGGGTCGCTATGAGTTAGGGCCAACTTGACGGCACATAACGACAACAACATTGCAACAGAAGACAAATGACTCACCAATGGTGTGTATTTTTTGCCTTGGATAATGTGGATAGTGGTACAGTAGAAGAATAAAAGGGGAAGGAGATGTGAAAAGAATGATTTATTTTTTCAGTTTTGAACATTTTGAAATTTGGGTGGGATATGTTAGTAAACATATTCAGTGATAAATTGGATATACAAAATGAGCACTAATGGATGACACATCCTAGAAATGTGGAACTATAAATATAGATATGCAGATATAACCATTGGGGAAAGTATTGGAATTTTGAGATTTGATGAAATAGTTGAGGAAGAGCAAGTAGAATTAAAAGGTGCTGAATTATGGCTTGGGAAAATTGATATTGAATATACTGGCAGTTAAAACAGACTATCAATGCAGATCCCTCCCAAAATAAATAAATAAATAAAATTATCAAAATGTAAAGAAAGCCAAGAGAACAACAAGTTTTGAAAAGTAAAATTTTTCAATAATGCCACATAGTGCACAGTGTTGAAGTAGGAGACATGGAAAGAGATTATTGGGCAGTTAGGAAATTCTAGAAACCTGGATTAGAATCATTCCCTAGACTAGTGAGAAGAAAAGACTGATTATAAGAATATGATGACTCTGTAGGTACTCAGTTAATAATTTACTTAAAAAGTCACTGTGAGGTAAATGACAAATGATGGTCTTTTTGGCAAAGACTTTAGGCAAAAACAACATAAAAACAAAAGTATGACCAATATAATTTGAAAGTAGATACAAAATTTCCCAATAAAATATTATTAGATTTACTTCGGCAATTCTGCAGTGATAATGCCTCGGAAACCCAAGGAGGGGTCGCTATGAGTTGGGTCTGACTTGCCGGCACATAACAGCAACAATAATAACAACTTCAGAAATTAAGAAAAATACATCAGGATGTATTTAAGAACCCTAAACAGTGTAACTGAAGAGTACACAGTAGGTCAAAGAAGAAAAATCACAATCACTTCTGAATAAACCTGAGTGGATTTAAATTTGAAAGATAATTTTTAACATGAAAAGAATATTTCAACCTCAAAGTTCAACTGTATAATACCCTATTTAATAGAAAAACCTTAAGTCATTCTATTGAAGTTAAAAAAAAAAAAAAGTCAAAGAGCAAGGAAATACATAATTTAAAAAAAAAAAATTATTGTGATTTGGGTGAAAGTTTACAGAGCAAATTCACTTTTCATATAGAAACTCACATACACTTTGTCTCATGACATTGACTGCAATTTCCCACAGTGTACCAGCTCCCTCCTCACTTCCTCCCCATAGTTATCTCTTCCCAGTATCCTTCCCTCCCAATCATTCCTGCCCCTGAGCTGTCTCCTTGTGCATACAGAGCCCTTCTATTCTCCCATGATTGGTGTCTCCAAGGAGTGCATCTACCTAATGTAAATGTTCAGGTCATATGCCTGGCTTTTGTTTGGCTGGAAGCCACAGGAGTGGGTTCAAGTCCAGACCTGAAGGGCAGCTAGGGCCATAGTCTCAGGGGTTCTACCAAGCTCTGTTGTTGTTGTTGTTGTTATGTGCCTTTGAGTCAGGCCTGACTCACAGTAACCCCTCCTTGGGTTTCCGAGGCAGTATCACTACGGAAGTAGGTTGCCCAACCTTCCTTTCGAGGAGTGGCTAGTGAGTTTGAACCACCAGCCTTCTGGTAGGCAGTCAAGTGCCTTAGGCACTATTCTACCAGAAAACCTGGTTCTTCTTCTTCTTCTTCTTTTTTTAATGATTTGTAGTTTTGTTCCACATTGTTCTCCTACTCTATCCAGGATCTCCTACATAGGTCCTCCACTGATTGGTTGACAGTCTAGTTCTTCTGATCTCATAGTGGTATAGGGTGAGGATTGCATGGCGTACCAGTCATTTGGACTAATTGTTTCCATGCCTCTTTGGTTTTCTTCATTCTTCTTTGCTCTAGATGAGGAGAGAACCATTGTTGCATCTAGATGGCTGCTAGTAAACTTTTAAGATCCCAGTCACTACTTACCAAAGTAGGATGTGGAACAATGTTTTTTGTGTAGTATGTTATGCCAATTGAGCTTGATGTTCCCAGCGACCATGGTCCCGAACCCACAGGTTCAACTACTTGCTCCCTCTGGGTAGCTGGCTGTGGCCAAGAATTGATTAAAACCTTGGCCCTTGTCAGCTCTACTATATATCTAGGATTAATACAGATTCTTTTTAAACAATGTAAAAGACGACCAATTATCATTATTTAAATATATTGTATATAAGAAATTCAGTAAAGAGGCAAGATGCACCATTCATATACCCAAATCCATAGCTATTTTCAATTCTGGAAAATAATGAAAAAATATGTTTGACTATTATGACAAAAATATAAAGTTAATTAAAATAAAATAACAAATCCCTTCCATTTGAATATGAAGACTTTTATGCTAGTTAATTGAAGGTCTTGAAAGAGAGAAAATAATATTCTTCTTGAAAAAAGTTTTTCAGAGATGAAAAATCATAACTTTATGATTTTATGATACAAATCACTGAAATAAGATATATACATTAACATAAAAAAGGGCAAATACAATTCTCTCTTGAGACACTATTTTCTCTAATAAAAGTTAGTGTTCTCTTTCCACAGAGAAGTGATTTGGTTATCATTTGATCTCGAGGCTAATAGTTATCTTCATCTTTTCTTGGCTAGACGTTATCATTTTAATATAATAAAGTATTATCATTCCACTCTATGATCACTAATTCCAAAGAATTTTTCTTCTTATTTATCACATAAATATTAACTATCCTGTGTAAACTCTTGAACCATAATATGCTCAAATTATTCGGAGTTTTAATGTACTATTTTATTATCTGTTTGGTAATATCCTTTCATGCAATGGTATGGGTATGGGTGTGTGGGTAAGTAGGAGGTCATGTAGTTTAATTTCAGGAATGAAATTGGCATGTACAGCATCCTTTCTGTCCATAGTATATTCAATTTCTTCATCTTAGCTCAATAAGAAATTACCTAAAATTCTGTCTCACTTTAGCTACTATTGCAATGCACTGAACATAACTTATTGAGAAATATATTCTTTAGTTTCCTTATATAAATTTTGTACTGACTTTCAGAAGTAAGAATATGCTGTTATTGTTGTTGTTAGGTGCCATCGAGTTGAGTCCGACTCATAATGACCCTATCCACAGCAATATGAAATACCTCCTGACTCCCCACCAGTTCCATGATCCTTACTATATTTGAGCACATCTTTGCAGCCACCGTATCAATCCATCTCATTGGAGTCCTTCCTCTCTTTAGTCGATCCTCCATCTTACCAAACATGAAATCTTTCTCCTGGGAATGGTCCCTTCTGACAACATGACCAAAGTAGGTGAGACAGTCTGGCCATTCTGGCTTCCAAGGAGCATTTCGGTTGCACTTCTTCTAGGACAGATCTGCTAGTTATTTTAGCACTCCATGGTACTTTCAATATTCTTCCTCAGCACTACAACTCAAAAGCATAAAGTCTCCTTTGATCTTCCTTATTCATTGCCCAGCTCTGACATGTATATGATGTGATTGAACATATCATGGCTTTTATAAGATGTACCTTAGTCTTCAAGGAGAGACATCTTTGCTTCTCAGCACTTGAAAGAGGTCCTTTGCACCCAATTTGCCCAGTCCTCTACATCGTCTAATGCCTTGACTGCTGCTTCCATTGGTGTAGATTGTAGAACCAAGCAATGTGAAGTCTTTAACAACTTCAAACATTTATCCATTTATCATGATGTTGCTCATAGGTCCCATTGGTAGGATTTTTGTTTTCTTTATATTGATATGTAATCCACACTGCAGACTGTATCCTCCAATCTTCATCAGTAAGTGCTTCAAGTCTTCCTCACTTTCAGCAAGCAGAGTTGTGTTGTCAGCATATTGCAGGATGTTAATGATTCTTCCTCCAATCTTGATGTCATGTTCTTGTCCACATAGTCCAGTTTCTCAGATTATTTGCTGAACATATGATTGAATAAGTATGGTGAAAAGATGCAACCCTGACATACTCCCTTCTTGATTTTAAACCATGCAGTGTTCCCTTGTTCTGTTTGAATGGCAGCCTCCTGGTCAATGTACAGGTTCCTCATGAGTACAATTAAGTGTTATGGAATTCCCATTCTTTTCAATGTTATCCACAATTTGCTGTGATCCACACAATCAAATGCCTTTGCATAGTCAATAAAACACAAGTAAACATCTTTCTGGTATTCTTTGCCTTGAGCCAAGATCTGTCTGATATCAGCTATGATATTCCTTGTTTCACATCCTCTTCTGAATCCACTTGCACCTCTGGAAGGTCTGTGTCAATATACTGCTGCAACCATTTTTGAATTATCTTCAGTAAGATCTTATTTGTGTGCGATATTAATGATATTGTTCAATAATTTCCACATTCTGTGGGATCACCTTTCCTTGGATATCTTCCAGTCATTTGGCCTGGTAGCTGTCTTCCAAATCCCTTGGCATAGCTGAGTGAGTGCCTTCAATGGGGCATCCATTTGTTGAAACATCTCAATGGGCATTCCGTCAATTTCTGGAGATGAGTTCTTTGCCAATTCCTTCAATGCAGCTTCAACTTCTTTCTTTGATACCATTGGTTCTTGATCATATACCACCTCTTGAAATGGATGAAGATCTACCAGTTAACTTTGGTACAGTGACTCTGCATGTTCCTTCCATCTTCTTTTGATATTTTCTGCATCATTCAATATTTTGTCCATAGAATCTTTCAATATTGCAACTCGAGGCTTATATTTTTTCCTCAGTTCTTTCAGCTTGAGAAATGCCAAGTGTGTTCTTCTCTTTTGGTTTTCTAACTCCAAGTCCTTGCACATTTCATTATAGTAATTGCCTTTGTCTGCTCAAGCTGCTCTTTGAAATCTTCTGTTCAGCTCATTTATCTTGTCATTTCTTCCATTTGCTTTAGCTACTCTATGCTCAAGGGCAAGTTTCAGAGTCCCTTCTGTCATCCATTTTGGTCTTCTCTTATTTTGTTGTATTTTTAGTCACCTTTTGCTTTCTTCATGGATGATGTTCTTGATGTCATCCCACTATTCTTCTGGTTTTCAGTCATTTGTGCTCAATGCATCAAATCTAATCTTTAGATGGTCTCTAAATTCAGGAGGGATATATTCTAGATCATATTTTGGCTCTCATTGACTTGTTTTAATTGTCTTTAACTTCAAGTTGAACTTGCATATGAGCAGTTGATGGGCTGTTCCACACGCAACTCCTCACTTGTTTTGGCTGAAGATATTGAGCTTTTCTATCACCTTTTGCCACAGATGTAGTCGATCTGATTCCTGTGTTTTCCATCTGGCAAAGTCCATGTATACAGCCACATTTATGTTGTTGAATAAAGGTATATGTAATGAATAAGTCCTTGGTCTTACAAAATTCTATCATGTAATCTCCATCATTATTTCTGTCACCAAGGCCAAATTTTCCAACTACCAGTGATTCTTCTTTGTTTCTAACTTTTTCATTCCAGTCAGCAGTGATAATGAGCACATCCTGATTGCGTGTTCCATCAATGTCAGACTGCAGAAGCTGATAAAAATCTTTATTTTCCTCAACTTTGGCTTTGGTGGTTGGTTCATAAATTTGAATGATACTCATATTAACTTGTTTTCCTTGTGTTTTTGTTGTTAGGTGCCATTGAGTCCTTTCCAACTCATAGTGACCCCATGCACAGCAGAAGGAAACACTGCCCAATCCCGTGCCAGCTCCATGATCCCTGCTATACTTGAGCCCATCATCACAGTCACTGTGTCAGTCCATCTCCTTGAAGGCCTCCCCCTCTTTCGTCAACCCTCCACCCTACAAAGTATGACATCCTTCTCCAGAGAATGGTTCCTTCTGACAACATGACCAAAATAGGTGAGACGAAGTCTGGCCATTCTTGCTTCCAAGGAGCATTCTGGCTGCACTTCCTCCAGGTCAGATCTGTTAGTTCATTTAGCAGCCCATGGTATTTTCAGCTTTCTTCACCAGCACCACAACTCAAAAGCATCAACTCTTCTTCGGTCTTCCTTATTCATTATCCAGCTCTCACATGCATACGAAGTCTTTGGAAATATCATGGCTTGTGTCAGGTGCACCTTAGTCCTCAAAAAGACATCCTTGCTCCTCAGCACTTGAACCAGTTCCTTCGCGGCTGACCTTCCCAGTGCTACACATCCCTATTTGCAAATGATACGATCCTATACCTAGAAAACCCAAGAAACTCAGTCAAAAATCTACTGGAACTAATTGAGAGATTTAGCATCGTGGCAGGATATAAGATCAACATCCAAAAATCAGCTGGATTCCTCTACACCAACAAAGAGATTGGTGAAGAAGGAATAAGGAATTCAATACCATTTACAATACCTACCAAAAAAATAAAATACTTGGGAATAAACCTTACCAGGGACACAAAAGACCTCTACAAAGAAAACTATAAAAAACTACTTCAAGAATCCAAAAGAGAACTACATAAATGGAAAAACATCCCATACTCACAGATAGGAAGATTGAACATTGTGAAAATAGTTTTACCCAAAGCAATCTATACATTCAATGCAATCCCAATCCAGATCCCATCAACATTCTTTAGGGAAATGGAAAAAACAATCACTAACTTCATATGAAAAGGAAAGAGACCTCGGATAAGCAAAGCACTATTGAAGAAGAAGAACAAAGTGGGAAGTCTCACACTGCCAGATCTCAAAATCTACTATACAGCCACAGTAGTCAAAACTGCCTGGTATTGGTTTAATGACAGATACATAGACAATGGAACAGAATTGAGAACCCAGAAATAGATCCATCGACCTATGGTCAGCTGATCTTTGACAGAGGACCAAAATCCATTAAATGGGGAAGAGATTGTTTGTTTAATAAATGGTGCTGGTAAAACTGGAGATACATTTGCAGAAAAATGAAACAAGATTTGTGCCTCACATCATACAAAAAAACGAACTCCAGATGGATCAAAGACTTAAATGTGAAACCTAAAACTATAGAGTTCCTCAAGAAAGACTAGGGGGCAAATTTAGGGGCCCTAATATATGGCATGGGAGCTCTGGTAGCATAGTGGCTAAGACACTTGCCTGCTAACCAGACGGCTGGCGGTTCAAACCCACCAGCCACTC
>NW_006921865.1:3071671-3073401 GCF_000298275.1 Orycteropus afer afer | reverse complement strand
GGGCTGACTCGACGGCACATAACAACAACAACAACAGTATATGGGATAAATAGACTCTCAAACATGACTCAAAATTCACAAACAGCAGAAGAGAAACCAGATGATTGGGACCTTCTAAAGATTACATTTTTGTGTGCTTCCAAAGACTTCTCCAAAAGAGTTTAAAGAGAACCTACAGACTGGGAAAAAAAATATTTGGTAATGACATATCTGACAAGGGACTTATTTCTAGAATTTTTAGAAAACTCCAACACCTCAATAACAAAAAGACAAAAAATCCAATTAAAAAATGGGCAGAAAACATGAATAGACACTTCACCAAGGATGATATTCAAGTGGCCAACAAACATAAGAAGAAATGTTCACGATCACTAGCTGTTAGAGAGATGCAAATCAAAAAAACAATGAGGTACCATCTTGCTCCAGCACTACTAGCAAAGTTCAATGAGACAGAAAATAACAAATGTTGACGAGGATGTGGAGAGATTGGGACTCTCATATACTGCTGGTGAGACTGTAAAATGGCACAACCATTGTGGAAAGCAGCATGGCGATTCCTTCGAAAGTTGGAACTAGAAATATCATTTGACCCAGCTATTCCATTACTAGGTATATACCCTAAGAAGTGAGAGCCATGACAAGAACAGATTTATGCACACCCATATTCATTGCAGCACTATTTACAATAGCCAAAAAAAGGAAACAACCTAGGTGTCTATCAACTGAGGAATGGATATCCAAACTATAGTACATACACACAATGGAATACCATGCAACCCTAAGGAATAATGTAGAATCTGCAAAACACCGCATAATGTGGATGAACTTGGGGGACATTATGCTGAGTGAGATAAGTCTTTCACAAAAGGACAAATATTGTATTAGTCCGTTATTGTAATAGTCAAGGAAACATTTATCTATGGAAGACCAAATTCTTTGTTGGTTACCAGGGGTGGGAGGGTAGGGTAGGGAATACTGTTAGATAGATAGAGATAAATATTGATCTGGGTGAAGAGAAGGGCAATGTACCAAATGTAAGTCATCAATATAGTGGCATTGAGGAAGAGAAAGACATATAGAGGTATGTGGAAAGTACAGACAACAAAGATGAACCCTTTTGCGCATATAGTACAGCGGTCAGTGAAGACAAATACAGGTATATGGGTGGATAGTTGGGTGAACAGGCTGAAATATTAGGTATGTACATGAAGTGGAGAGTGCACCCAAGAACACGTATAGGGTTGGCAGACAGTGGTCCAGTAACTTTATGTTTATGATCTGAATTCCCAGGTGTATAACAGGGCTGACAAGGGGCAAGGTTGTAGTCAACTGAGTAGTTGAATCTGTGGGCTTGGGACCATAATCACAAAGGACATAAAGTTCAATTGGCATAACATACTACACAAAATATTGTTCCACCTCCTACTGTGGCGAGTAGCAACTGAGATCTTAAAAGCTTGCAAGCTGCCATCTAGATGCAATAATGGGTCTTTCCTTGTCCAGAGCCAAGAAAAATGAAGAAAACCAAAAACTCATGGAAATAATTAGTCCTAGCAACTGGTACACCATGTGATCCTCAGCCTATATGACTATAAGACCAGAAGAAATAGATGGTGCTCGGCTACTACTGTCAACCACTTGGAGGAGGATCTTTGTAGGAGATCCTGGATAGACAGGGAGAACAACGTGGAACAAAACTCAAATCATTTTGGGAAAAAAAAAAAAGCGGG
>NW_006921865.1:3059315-3071571 GCF_000298275.1 Orycteropus afer afer | reverse complement strand
AAAGCGGGTAACATGTTTGCTGGCCTGAGGGAGCCTGGTGGAACCACTGAGACTGTGGCCTCTAGCTGCCCTTCAGGTCTGGAATTGAACCCACACTTGTGGCTTCCAGCCAAACAATAGAGACAATCATATCAGTTGAGCATTTACCTGAGGTAGATACACTTCTTGGAGAGAACAAGCATGAGAGAAAGAAGGGCTTCTCAGGCACAGGGAGAGCTCAGGGGACAGGAGTGCATGGAGAGATGGACACAGGGAAGAGGTAACTGTCGGGAGGAAGTGGGAAGGGAGATGTTGCATTGTGCTAAAGTTAAATTGTGGTCAACGTCATGAGACAAAGTGTATGTGAACTGCTGTATGGAAAGTAAATTTGCTCTGTAAATTTTCACCCAAATCACACACACACACACAAAAAAAACCTCACACAAGGAGTCAATAATTGTAAATTATCATGTTTTATCAAACCATGATGGCATATCCCTCCTTGCTTGTTATGAATAGTTTTCATACAGTTGAGGACTTTGTCTGATTCCTTTTCCAACCAAAGTATCCACAATAAATTTAGAGATGTTTTTTTTTCTTCCCTTTTTTTTTTTTTAAATAAGAATTTCCAAGAGAAACTTTCAAAGATGTTTTGAAAATTAAATCTGTAACTTTGGATAAAGGGTTTGATGATTCCCTGAAAATCGTCACATTTATCCACAAGAGCATTGGAACCTATTTCAGGCTCCAAATTTTTGACTACTGCTGCAGTAAGCCATTCATCCAGTGATGTCTCTTTCTCCAATATTCTCTTTCCTTTTATGGTCATTGTTGGATAAGAATATATACATATTTTCAGGCTTTGTCAGATCTACAGAGCAAGGAACAAATCAATCAGGAAAGAAGTCATTATCTTATCACATAAATATAGTACTAGTGTCCCACAGATTCTGAGAAAAATTTGAATTAAAAGCAAATTTGGCAGGCTTCCAAAATTTAAGAATGCTATTTTTTTTTTTGGTAACTTGTCATATAATTATTACCTTACTTAATAAAGAAGAATCTAAGATAAAATTGTTATTCGAATGCATCAACAACCACAACATAAAAATATAAAAATTCAAAAAGGAAATTACCTTTGTGACATGATTTTATAAACTCTAGTAGGAAAGAAATTTTGATTTTTTTTTTTTTTTTATAAATGAGAAAACTGAGATATAGATGACTACCCTATAGAACTGACCTTTTGGTTAACAGCTGAGCATTTAAACACTGCACTGTCTGGGCTCCTTGTAAAGAGGCTATAGTGATTGTACATATGACTTTTCATAAATATTGATATATGGCTATCTGAAAACACACTTAGATTCTTTACAAATATTCTATGAAATAATTCAATTCACCCTATCTTTATTGTGCACTTGACAAATCCAAGACATAATAATAGTGCTACAAAGATAAGATGTAGTCTCTACGTAAAGAGAAATTCACATTCTAAGCCAATAACAAATTATATAATATAATGTACTGCTATTTATATAACAAATTGTTTAAAAATTTTCTGTTAGAACATGCTTTTGGATTTCTTACTCCTAAGAATTCTTTCTGGCATACTGCCTAAGGCATTTGACTGCTAAGAAGAAGCTTGGCAGTTCATACTCACCAGCCACTCTTTGCAAAGAAGTTGGGCAATCTACTTCCATAGTGATACCGCCTCAGAAACCCAAGGAGGGGTTGCTCCGAGTCGGATTCAACTTGATGGCAGTGTTTTTTGTTGTTGTTGAAGAATTTTTGACAGCAAATTTGATTGTATGTAGATAACATTTCAGTTTATGCAGACATGATGGGTAAACCCTTACTCAATGTAAATTAAGCATTTGGCAAGATAGAGAATTGTTAATAAAATGTAATTAGTCACCACTGATAGTTTTTATACAAATGTAGTTTGGAGGCATATGTGATGGATTCAAAAAACACTTAAAATCTCAGCTTCCGATATTACTCATATTCATATCGAGAGCACATTTCTACATGGGCAATTTAAATTGTTAGCCCTGGGAAGTTATCCAAAATGGTGTATCGTTTCTCCAATATAGGTTCATCAAATACATAGCATTTTAAATATTCAGTTCAGGTCTTCACTATACAAGAAATAAAATAGATATTTGCCTAATTCAAAGCTGCCCCCCTTAGCAATGCATCAAAAGAAAACCCGGAAAATCCCAGACACAAATGAATTACTGCAGAGTTCTGTATTCAAATCTTCCGATGGTAGTACATGCATTTTTATAAGAAGTTTACATCATTTGTATTCTACTGATTTTATTTTATTTAACGACAGAGTTCTGGTAGCATAGTGACTAAGACACTTGCCTGCTAACCAGACGGCTGGCGGTTCAAACCCACCAGCCACTCCTCGGAAGGAAGGTTGGGCAAGCCTACTTCCGTAGTGATACTGCCTCGGAAACCCAAGGAGGGGTCACTATGAGTCGGGTTTGACTTGACGGTACATAACAACAACAAACAACACAGAGTTTGACTCCTAACAAGAAATTTATTATAAAAAACATATGAAATAATATGTGATATGCTAAAAGGCATACATCAGTATTTTATTTTAATTCTATTACTGTATTTTCTTCTCCAAATATATGATATTCATGAAACAAAAATCAACAGCATATTAGCACATTTTTTATATTTAAAGTAAGTGTGATTGAAGGAGCAGTCAAAAAATCAAACAATGTATTGGATAATTCTGCTTCAAAAGACATATTTAAAGAGTTAAAAACAAAGATGTTTCTGTCAGGACTAAGGTGTGCCTGACCCAAAATCAAACCAAACCAAACTCACTGGTCTTGAGTCAGGCTCGACTCATAGTGACCCCTCCTTGGTTTCCAAGGCAGTATCTCTATGGAAATAGAATGCCTAATCTTCCTTCTGAGGAATGGCAATGTGTTTGAACCTCCAGCCTTCTGGTTAGCAAGCCATGGTATTTGCAATCTCTTCTTATGAATGTGAAAGCTGGACAATGAATAAGGAAGATTTTGGAAGAATTGATGCATTTGAATTGTGGTGTTTGTGAAGAATATTGAATATATAATGGATGCCAGAAGAACAAACAAATCTGTCTTGGAAGAAGTACAGCCAGAATGCTTCATAGAAATGAGGATAATGATTTTGTGTCACATATTTTAGATATGGTATCAGGAGGTACCAATCTCTGGAGAAGGACACCATACTTAGTAGAGGATCAGTGAAAAAAAGGGAGACCTTAAATGAGATACATTGACATAGTGGCTGCAACAATGGGCCCAAACATGGCAATGATTGTGAGGGTAGCCTAGGACTGGGCAGCATTTTGTTCTGTTGTACATGAGGTCACTATAAGTTGACACTGACTCAAGGACACCTAACAACAACAAAGAAATGTGTGAGAGCATTTCAATTTGTATTTATAAATGAGCATTACTAACAGAAATACTTACTCTTCCCCAGTGTTTGCATTTAGCTTAGAAGTTTTGATGTTGATTTCTAGCTTTGTGCTAAATTTTGCAAAATAGCAGTAGAACACAACATTTTTAGGTGGCTCACATTGTGTGTGTGTGACTGTGTGAAGAATTTAAAATTATTTATATCTACTGTTACAATATTTCATTGGGAGCTCTGGTAGCAGAGTGCCTAAGGCATTTGACTGCTAACCAGAAGGCTGGCGGTTCAAATCCACCAGCCACTCCTCAGAAGGAAGGTTGGGCAATCTACTTCTGTAGTGATACAGCCTCGAAAACCCAAGGAGGGGTCACTACGAGTAGGGCCCGACTCAATGGCAATGAGTCTCAAGTTACAATATTTCATTACAATCCTGTAGTCTAAGAAATGGTTGTCTATGTGTCATCAAACCAGACTTTGTGAATTACATTGACTAATTCCTGTTTTGATGCTTCATTATTGATGCAAGTGAAGCCAAAGATCCAAGTGTTCACAATTAAAGCACTAATGAAATTTGACTTTAGTCTTTTCCAGTGACTCATTCATTCTTTCAGAAACATCAGGGCACAACACATAAAACAAGGCCTTGGGCTACATGGATTGATAAGAACTAAGGCAATTGAACATTTTTCTTTGAGTAGTTGAGTCATGGCCAGTTTTTTTAATAGGGCACATAAAATCATTGCTTAGTGATTTAATGAGTCAGAGCCTAAATTGCTGCCGAGATGCATAGGCCTGTCTTCACAGTTGACTAGAAGGTCATTTGCAGGTCAGGCAGGATATTTTGATTGTATTAATGAACAACTTAGACATAATTCGTTGCTTGGCCCTTGCATGTTATGACAAAAAAATTTAAAAAATCACAAGGGTTGACTCAGAAAATTATGTGTTAGCTTCTCAAGGAAGTGTTTTAAACATTTTATATCAGTTTGGTATAATGCTACCACCTATACCTTCTTTAGTGCATAATTTCATTCTTCTTCAGCCTCAAATCCTTGAAATTAAGTAAAGTATAAGTTATGGATTGAATTGTGCTCCCCAAAAAGACACATTGAAGTCCAAAAACCTGGAAACTGTGAACAAGAACTAGGGTATTTGAAAATATTATCAGTTAAATTAACATGAGGTCATACTAAGATAGGATGGTTATTATTCTCATCTGAGTGTTGTCCTAATAAAAGAGGAAAAGAGACTCAGAGACGCAGACAGAGGAAGGACAGCCATGTAAAAAATGCATCTATAGGCCCAGCAAAGCCTGGGGCTATCAGAAACTATTAGCCAAAAATGGATCTGTTCCTAGAGCCTTGGAGAGGACACATTGATGAACATTTGCCCTTCAGAAATGTGAGACAAAAAATTCTTTTAAGCAACCCAGTTTGCAATGTTTTGTTATCACATGTCAAGGAAACTAATAGAATGTATTCTAATAAATTTATTTGTATGACTTGTTAAGATAATGTTTGTAGTAATACTCTTACTAAGGTTTTCTTTTCACTAATGTCATCAACAAAAATAACAAAGATTATATTAGCTGACTAATTTTTAAGATAAAAACAGAATTTTTAAAAAATATATTCATGTATTTCAGTGCCTTCTGTGTTACTTCATTCAGATAATTTGCAATTAAAAGTGATATCTACATATTCTTCATTCTTTAGCAATATGTTGTTATTGTTAGGTGCTGTCGAGTCCTCTTTGATTCATAGAGACCCTATGTACAGCAGAACAAAACACTGCCCAGTCCTGTGCCAACCTCACAATCCCTTCTATACCCTAGCCCATTGCTGCAGCCACCATTTCAATCCACCTTGTTGAGGGTCATCCCCTCTTTTGTTGACCTTCTGCTTTACCAAGCATGACATCTTTCTCCAGGGAATGGTCCCTTCTGACAACATGACCAAAGTAGAGGAAATGAAGTCTGGCCATTCTTGCTTCCAAGGGGCATTCCAGCTGCACTTCTTCCAGGACAGATTTGTTAGTTCTTTTAGCAGTCCACAGGGGAGCTCTGGTAGTATAGCACCTAAGGTATTTGACTGCTAACCAGAAATCTGGTAGTTCAAACCCACCAGCTACTCCTTGGCATGAAGTTTGGGCAATCTACTTCCACAGTGATACTGCCTCGGACACCCAAAGAAGGGTCGCTATGAGTTGGATCCTACTCCATGGCAGTGAGTTTGGTTTTTGGTTTATCAGTCCACGGTACTTTCAGCTTCGACAGCACCACAACTCAAAAGCATGCACCTTTCTTTGGTCTTCCTTATTCACTGTCCAGCTCTCACATGCTTATGAAGCTATTGAAAATATCATGGCTTGACTCGGGTGCATCTTAGTCTTCAAGGAGACATCTTTGCTCTTTAGCACTTGAAAGAGGTCTTTTGCAACATATTTGCTGAATGCAATACATCTTTTGATGTCTTGACTGCTGCATCCATTGGCACTGATTATAGAACCAAGCAATATGAAATCTTTGACAACTTCAATCTTTTCTCCATCTATCATGATGCTGCATATTAGTCCAGTTGTGTGGATTTTTGTTTTCTTTATATTGAAGTATAATCCATACTGCAGACTGAAGTTTTTAATTTTCATCAGTAAGTGCTCCAAGTCATCCTCACTTTCGGCAAGCAAAGTTATATCATCTGTGTATCTCAGGTTGTTAATGAGCCTTACTCTAATCCTGATGCCACATTCTTCTTCATATAGTCCAGATTCTCTGATTATTTTCTCAGCATACAAATTGAATAAGTATGGGGAAAGGATACAACCCTGCAGCACTTGCTTCCTGATTTTAAATCATGCAGTATCCCCTTGTTCTGTTCGAATGACAGCCTCTTCATCTATGTACAGGTTCTTCATGAGTACACTTAAGTTTTCTGTAATTCTCATTCTTCTCAGGGTTCTCCAAAATTTGTTAGAATCCACACAATTGAATGCCTTTGCATAGTCAATAAAACACAAATAAACATCTTTCAGGTAAGCTTTGCTTTGAGGCAAAATCCATCTGACATTAGCTATGATATTATTCACATGACATCCCCTTCTGAATCCAGCTCATATTTCTGGAAGTTCTCTGTCTACATACTGCTGTAACTGTTTTTGAATTACCTTCAGTAAGATTTTACTTGCATGTGATATTAATGATACTGTTCAATAATTTCCGTATTCTGTGGGTCACCTTTCTTTGAAATGGGTACAAACATGGATTTCTTCCAGTTAGTTGGCCAGGCAAGTATCTTCCAAATCTCTTGGCGTAGATGAGTTAGCGCCTCCAGCACAACATTTGTTTGTTGAAACATCTCAATGCGTATTCTGTCAATTCCTGGAGGCTTGTTTTTTGCCAATTCCTTCAATGCAGCTTCAACTTCCTCCTTCAGCACCATTGGTTCTTGATCACATGCCACCTCCTGAAATAGATGATCATCTATCAGTTATTTTTGGTATAATGATTCTGTGCATTCCATCCATATTTTTTGATGTTTCCTGCATCATTCAACATATCGCCCATGGAATCTTTCAATATTGCAATTTGAGGCCTAAATTTTTTCCTCAGTTCTTTCAGCTTCAGAAATGCCTGGTGTGTTCTTCCCTTCTGGCTTTCCAACTCCAGGTCTTTACATATTTCATTAAAATAATTGACTTTGTCTTCTTGAGGTAATCATTGAAGTCTGTTCAGCTCTTTTATCCTGTCAGTTCTTTCATTCACTTTAACTAGTCTCCATTCAATGGAAAGCTTTAGAGTCTTCTGACTTCTGAAAGGTCCATTTTGGTCTTTTCTTCCTTTCCTGTCTTTTTAATGACCTCTTGTTTTCTTCATGGATCATGGATGATGTTCCTCTGGTTTTGACATTGGTGTTCAGTGCATAAAATCTTTTTTTTTTTTAGATGGTCTCTGAATTCAGGAAGGATATAATCAAGGTCATATTTTGGCTCTTGTGGACTTCTTTTAATTGTCTTCAACTTCAACTTGAATTTGCATATGAGCAGTTGATGGCGTGTTCCACAGTCAGCTCCCGGCCTTGTTTTGGCTGAAGATATTGAGCTTTTCCATTGCCTCTTGCAACAGATGTAGTCAATCTGATTCCTGTGTACTCCATTTGGTGAAGTCCTTGTATATAACTATCATTTGTGTTGTTGAAAAAAAGGTATTTGCAATGAATAAGTCATTGGTCTTGCAAAATTCTATCATGTGATCTCCAGCAGCATTTCTATCACCAAGGCCATATTTTCCAACTACCAGTGATTCTTCATTTCCAACTTCCAGTGATTCTTTGTTTCCAACTTTTGTATGCCAATCACCAGTGATAATTAGCACATCTTAATTGCATGTTTGGTTTATTTCAGAGTTCACAAGTTGGTAAAATCTTCAATTTCCTCATTTTTGGTTTTGGTGGTTGGTGCATAAATTTGAATATAAGTAACATTAATTTGTCTTCCTCCTAGGTGTATGGATGCTGTCCTATCAATGACAGCACTGTACTTCAGGATAGATCTTACTACATTATTTGTGGTAATGAATGCCATGCCATTTTTCAATTTATCATTCCTGGCACAGTAGATCATATGACCATCAGATTCTAAATGGCCAAAAACAGTCCATTTCACCTCACTAATGCCTAGGATATTGATCTTTGTGGGTTCCATTTCATTTTTGACAACTGCCAGTTTTCCTAGATTCATACTTCATACATTCCATGTTCCGATTATTAATGGATTTTTGCAGCTGTTTCTTCTCATCTTGAGACTTGCCACATCAGCCAATGGGGGTCCTGAAAACTTTACTCTGTGCACATCATTAAGGTCAGCTTTACCTGAGGAGGCAGCTCTTCTCCAGTCATATTTTGAGTGCCTTCAGACTTAAGGGGCTCATCTTCTGGCACTATATTGCACAATGTTCCAAAGCTATTTATAAAGTTTTCCCTGGCCAATTCTTTGAGAAGTGGATGGTCTCCTCCTTCTTCCAAGTCTGTCTTAATCTAGAAGCTCCCCTGAAACCTGTTCACCATGGGTGACCCTGCTGGCATTTGAAACACTGGTGGTAAATCCTCCAGCCTCATCAACAGCAACACTCGAGCCATCACAATGGGACAAACTGAAAGGTAAGTTTGTCTCTCCACGCTGTTCTACGCTGCTCTGCTTATTTACTCATCTCCCCAGCCCTTCTTGCTTACCCAGCCTGACCCACGGGCAAACACCCACCTTCTGCTGGTCCTGGGGCTGGCTTATTGTGGCCTGTTGCCAGGGGGCAGCTCCATGCACGCAAACATCTGCCTTCCGCTTGTCCCGTGGCTGGCTTACCAATATAAGGACAGAAATCTAAAAAGAATTGTTATGTTACTAGATATTTAAAGATAGAATGTATTATCAATTATTGGAAATGATATAAAGAAATATATTTAGGCTTATAAGAATAAATTAATTAGTTTGCATATATAATTTCTTAGGCTTTTTCAAAAGGGAAAGTTTGTATCTAACCATTCTAAGCAAATAAAGAAATATCAAAATGAGTATAAACTTATCAAAAATCAAATGATCAAAATATTATCATGTTAATGACATAGAGTCCTAAATATGGAGAAGACACATATGTCAAGAGGAAAACTTGATTGTTATTTAATTTGACAGATGTGATTAAGAAATAATTTTGTGTTAGTTTTTAAGAATCCATAGTGATTATAGAAGAAGTCCAGCCTGAATGCCCTTTGGAAGTGAAAATGGTCAGATTTCATCTCCCCTACCTTGGTCATCTCGGAAGGAAGATGGGGCAATCTACTTCCGTAGTGATACTGCCTCAGAAACCCAAGGAGGGGTTGCTGTGAGTCGGGTCTGACTCGATGGCACATAACAACAACAACAACTTTGGTCATGTTGTCAGAAGGGACCATTTCCTAGAGAAAGATACCATGTTTGGTAAAGTAAAGGGTGAGTGAGGAAGAGGAAGATCCTCAACAAGATGGATTGACACAATGGCTGCAATGATGGGCTCAAGCATGGCAAGGGTTGTGAGGATGGTTCAGGCCTGGGTAGTGTTTTGTTCTATGGTACATAGCATTGTTTGTTGGTGCTGACTCCACAGCACCTAACAACATAGTGATTATGAATATTAGAACAATTGGGATTTATTAATTTTTCCAAACAACAAATAGTAATTGAAATCATGCATTTAAAATGTGTTAATGGAGCTATTTCAAGATTCCTATGGCAGCCAATCTTATATAGATATTAGGAAGTACAAGTGGAGGTAGAAACTTAAGAAATAAAAGCACCTGAAATCATTTAACACTTCATTTATGTTGTAGAGCAACAGGGAAAATATTTTATGCCAACACAGAGCCTGTGATATAAAAAGTACATAATATGCAATTGTTAATGAGAACACGTATTATACTCAGAATCTACAAAACAAATCGACATTGGGACCAAATCTGGTGAGTAAACCACTGAAAGAAAAGTTAATATTTGCAAAAGGGAAAGCCCAGGTTCTATGTGTAAATAAGTAAAACAGGACTTCAAGTAGTATTTGCGAATACATAAACTTTTTATGTTCATCTTTTCTTTTCTCCTTTCTCAGATATGGTAGAATCATATATTTCAGCCACTTTTGCAGATAGGACAGAATATACTAAAAGTTCTGGATAATAGTTTATGGATGGAAATAAAATGTATTATATCCCTGGTTGTAGTGTTAATGTAGTATTAAATTTATCTTACTTAATTATTTTTAAATTTTACTATTTTAAAACTGTACTTTATTCTATTGTGGTAAAATATATATGCATATAATAAAACATTTGCCATTTTAACCATTTTTACATGGACAATTCAGTGACATCAATTGTGTTCTTCATATTGTGTAGCTGTCATCACTAATTATTCAAAATTATTTTTATCACCATTAATAAAAACTTAGCACCCTTTAAACAATAACTTCCCATGTCTCCTTTCCACTTAGCCCTGGTAGCCACGGAAAAATTTGGTCTCTACACATGTGTCTAGTCTAGATATTTCCTATAAGTGGGATCATAAAATATTTGTCCTTTTGTCACAGCATAACATTTTCTAGGTTCATTAATCTTATAGTGTGAACCAGGATTTCATTATCTTTATGGCTAAATAACATTCCACTGCATGTCTGTTTGTACAATATTTTATTTATCAATTTATCTGTTGATGGACACTGTATTGTGTCCAATTTTTGGCTATTGTAACTTTTGGCTATTTTGGCTATTACTTCAATGAACTCTGTTGTGCAAGCACCTATCTGAGTTCATGCTTTAATGTCTTTCAATTTCATCTAGCAGTGCAATTGTTTGGTCATATTATGTCTTAATTCCTAGTGCTGCCATAAGACAAATAGCCCAAGTGGGTATCTTTAATAACAGAAATTAATGATCTCAAAGGGGATAGTGGTCCTTATTCAATTTGTGGCTCTAGAGAAATTCCTTTCTTGTCTATTTCAGCTTCTAGTAGCGAGTAATCAGTGTAGTCTTGGGTTTGTAGATTCATCTGTCTTTGTTATCTCCCTGTATGTGCCTACTTCTGTGTCTAATATGGTGTCTTTATAATTTAGAAGTGATTACATTAAGATACACCCTACTCTGATATGGACTCATTAACAACATTTAATTGCATTATGGAAGGCAATTGCTTACATTACATCCACAGTATACCAAAAAACCAAACTCACTGCCGTCAAGTCAAATCCGACTCATACCAACCACTCCTTGGGTTTCTGAGGCCATATCTCTACAGAAGTAGATTGCCCAACCTTCCTTCCGAAGGTTCACTGGTAGGGTTGAACCTCCAGCCTTCTGGTTAGCATCAGATGCCTTAGGCATTACACCACCAGAGCTCCCATCCACAGTATAGGAGTAGGGTTTCAATCTAATTAACAAATCTCACTCTTCCCTCCCCCCAAAAATTTATGTCCTTCCATGTACAAATTATATTCATCTCATTACATAATTCCCTATTATATCAAGAAAAGTCTTGAGTTATTCTAGCATCCACTAAAATCTTCTCTTCTGAATCATCTCAATCAAATATGGGTGACACTCTGGCAGTGTTCCTTCCTGAGGCAAATTTCCTTTCCATATTTGTACCTGTGAAATCTAGAATAAAAGTTATCTGTTTCCAAAACACTGTAGTGGAACAGATGTGGATAAACATTTACATTCCAACTGGTAGAAATTAGAAGAGAAGAAGTGTTCACGAGTAGTAAGAAAGTCCAAAATTAAGCAGAGGAAATATTATTAGCCCTCAAGTTTTGAAAATAATCCACCATTGGTTCTTGATTAATGCCATCTCCTGAAATAGATGATCATCTATCAATTATTTTTGGTATAATGGTTCTGTGCATTCCATCCATCTTTTTTAGATGTTTCCTGCATCATTCAACATATTGCCCATGGAATCCTTCAGTATTGCAATTTGAGGCCTAAATTTTTTTCCTCAGTTCTTTCAGCTTCAGAAATGCCTAGTGTGTTCTTCCCTTCTGGCTTTCCAACTCCAGGTCTTTGCATATTTCATTAAAATAATTGACTTTGTCTTCTTGAGGTAATCATTGAAGTCTGTTCAGCTCTTTTATCCTGTCAATTCTTCCATCCACTTTAACTAGTCTCCATTCAATGGAAAGCTTTAGAGTCTTCTGACTTCTGAAAGGTCCATTTTGGTCTTTTCTTCCTTTCATGTCTTTTTAATGATCTCTTGTTTTCTTCATGGATGATGTTCTTGATGTCATCTACAATTCCTCTGGTTTTCAGACATTGGTGTTCAGGGCATTAAATCTTTT
>NW_006921865.1:3037992-3059215 GCF_000298275.1 Orycteropus afer afer | reverse complement strand
GACTTCTTTTAATTGTCTTCAACTTCAACTTGAATTTGCATATGAGCAGTTGATGGCGTGTTCCACAGTCAGCTCCCGGCCTTGTTTTGGCTGAAGATATTGAGCTTTTCCATTGCCTCTTGCAACAGATGTGGTCAATCTGATTCCTGTGTACTCCATTTGGTGAAGTCCTTGTATATAACTGTCATTTGCGTTGTTGAAAAAAGGTATTTGCAATGAATACGTCGTTGGTCTTGCAAAATTCTATCATGTGATCTCCAGCAGCATTTCTATCACCAAGGCCATATTTTCCAACTACCAGTGATTCTTCATTTCCAACGTCCGGTGATTCTTCTTTGTTTCCAACTTTTGTATGCCAATCACCAGTGATAATTAGCACATCTTGATTGGGACTATGCATTACTTGTCTTTCTCCATGCTCTTTAATTGTATTGACATTTAACACTTTATTAACAAGTAAGTAAAGTAGAATTAATTAAGTAGCAGCAATAAAATAAATAAATGGAACCTTCAGAAGGACTAGATCAAACTGTCAAATATATGGTCTCCAAATCCCCTGTCAACAAGTTGATTCTGAATCATTGCATCCCTTTAGGGCAGAGTAGAAGTTCCTCATAGAGTTTCCAAGGCTGTACATCTTTATGAAAACAGACTGCCTTTCCTCCCATGGAGGAGTTGGTGGGTGTGAACTACCGGACTTTTGTTTAGCAGCTGAATCCTTTATTCACCACGCCACCAGAGCTCACTGACCTCTAAAAGGCTGGATGTTAAGAGTTGTCTCAGAAATATGTTGTTATGGATTGAACTATGTTCCCCTGAAATAAATGAGCCACCTTGAAAATCCAAGGAGGGGTTGCTATGCATCGGATCTGACTCGATGGCAGTGAGTTTTGGTTTCAGTTTTTGGAAGTATGTGTTGGAATTTTAACATGTAGATGCCATCTGTTTGGAAATAGAATTTTCTTTGTTATGTTAATGAGCTTATTCCAGTGCAGCATATGTCCGAAATCTAATCACATCTGAGGGAAGAAAAGAGCAGATTAGATACAGAAGCAGGTGCATACAGAGGAAGACAGATGCCATGTGACAATCATCAATACCAAGGAACATCTGGCGCTACCAACAAGGAAGAAATCAACATGGCTAAGATCTGGATTTGGAATTATAGTTTCCTGAAATGTGAGAGAATAAATTTCTGTTATTTAAAGCCTCTCGTTTGTGATGTTTCTTTTACAGTAGCACTATTAAGGCATATGTAATATATTCTTAATTATAAAGAAATAAAAGCTGAAGAAATTGATGTTGATATCCTAGTAATTTATTGTTAGTAAAGCTTATAAAATAGGAAATCTTATCCAAAATCCAGTTGTTGTTGAGTTAATGTTGAGTCATAACGACCCTGTAGGACAGAGTGGAACTGTCCAGCAGATCTCAAAAACAGCAATCTTTATGGAAGCAGTCTCTGCATCTTTCTCCTGCAGACAGCTGGTTGCTTCAAACTGCCAACATTTTGGTTAGTGGCCAAGAGCTTAACCACTACACCACCAGGCTTCTCTCAGAAAGCCCTACAGAAGGCATCATTTTCAAGTTTTCTTTTGTAAAAAATCCATTGAAGTTTTATTTTTCAAACTGCTGGTTTTGTTAATCTTCAGGTTTTTTGAACAAATGGACACTAGTGCTATGTTAACTTGAGGACTACATTCCACGTGTTTCAAATGTTTACATTTAAACCCTAATGTTTATTGAAAAATAAATATTCTTTCCTCTTTGGGTTGAAATGTGAAATAGTTATCTATAAAATCAACAAAGATCAAGAGAATTGACTCAGCATGAAGTTTCCTTTATTTAATATTGTGTATATTTGAACACTTGATGGTTATTTTCCAAAAATCCATTAGTGCATGGATTAGTGCATCCACACTCTAGAGAATGTGCAAATGGATCTCATTATTTGGATCTATCCTTCAGATATGGACTATTTAATAGAGAAATAAAGTGCTTAAAATAACTACATGAAGTATGTACTGTCTGTCCTCCAGATTATTAAATATTAAAAGTTTGTTTTAGAAGCACAATGTGGGATTTACAAGAAATTATTATTTTTCTGTTTAAATGTTGTTGTCAGGTGCTGTTGAGTTGATTCTGACTAATAATATATACAACAGAATAAAACACTACCGAATTCTATGCCAACTTTCCAACCATTGTTATGTCTGAGTCCATTGTTGCAGCCACTCTGTCCATCCCTCATTGAAGTTCTTCTTTTTTGCTGGCCTTTTACTTTACAAAGCATTACTTACTTCTCCAGAGACTGGTCCCTCCATATACCATATTCAAAGTACATAGGATAAATCTTGCCTTTTCCCCTTCTAAGGAACATTCTGGCTCTACTTCCAAGACAGATTTATTCATTCTTCCAGCAGCACATATTTTACTTAATACTCTTCACTAACACCATAATTAAAAAACATCAATTTTTTGGTCTTCATTATTCATTGTCCAGCTTTTGCATGCATATTATTGAATACAGATTAAATTATACTTTATTAAATGGAAAGATAAGCCAGAAACCATTGATAGATCATGTATTCCTCCTGTTCTATATGTTACAAAGCTAACATTCATTCATTGATACATTCATTTATTCTTTTAATTATTCATTCATTCAGCATATTGACTGAGCATATACTAAATGACAGATGGTCAATCAGTTACATGAGATTCTTATCTTTAAGGAACTCATTCTTTGGAGAGCTAATGGTAAATATCAAGATAAATTACAGCAAGATCTCAGGAGTCATATGGACTAGATTGGGTTCAAATCCCCTTCTACTTTGCCAGTAACTGATTATGTGACTCAGAAAATTTTCTTGTCAATGAGATATAAAGCACTTTATAGTATCTCTTTTTAAAAAAAAAAAAAAAAATGAAATTGGATGTAGAGATATATTTACCAAATTTTCATACATTTAAATTTGAAGTACTTAATTGTTGTAATAATGATTGTTACAAAAATCAGGCTGATGGTGCTTTATTTAGCCTGAAGGGTATTAAGGAATGCAGAGAAAGGAGCAATTGGGCCAAAACCTGAAACATAAGAAATATTGAGATAGACAGCTAAATTTTGAAGATGAACAAAAGGGAACAGCACATGCAAAGGTACAGAAAAGGGAACCTGTGTGGTATTTAATGAGTTGAAAGTATTAATATGTTTAGTACATAAAGTGATGTTGGGAAATTAGTGGAAGATGAAGCCAGAGAAATGGTAAGTGATTTGGATTTAATTTTCAGTTATTTTAAATTAAGCTATTGGCCATTCAGCAATTTTTTTCCTTCATATTCTAGCAGAATCGAGCCCTCTTATTAGTTTAAAGGTTTTCAAGGAATTAGAACATAATTTAAATAGTACTTCAATACCAAAGACTGTGTACATACACACAGAGCCTTTGTATAAATATGTGTTCAATCAAGGATATGCTTCTAACTTTTGCAAATAATAGGAGAGTCTGGAATACAAGTAAAATATAGAATACTTTTTCAGCAAATATGTATTGTGAGTTGCTCTGTGACACGTGCTATTCTAGGGTCTTTACTGATAAACACAAAAGACTGTTGACTTCTTTAAGGAAGTTCAGAATCTGAGTGGGGGAAATAGATAAAGTAATAAGCCAAAAACAAACTCACTGCCATCTAGTTGAATCTGACTCATAGCCAACCTCATTGGGTTTCCAAGGCTGTAAATCTTTACGGAAGTAGATAACCCCATCTTCCTTCTGTGGACAACTGGTGGGTTTGAACTGCTGACTTTCTGGTTAACAGTCAAATGCTTTATGCACTACAACATCAGAGCTCTTAGATAAAGTAATAGCCATTTCTATTTATTATTTATTTGTTCCCATTGCAAAGAAAGGTGATCCCACAGAATGTGGAAATTATCGAACAATATCATTGATATCACACACAAGTAAAATCTTACTGAAGATTATTGAAAAATAATTGCAGCAGTATATTGACAGAACTTCCAGAAATGGAAGCTGGATTCAGACAGAGATGCGGAGTGATAGATATCATAGCTGATGTCAGATCGGTCTTGGCTCAAAGCAAATAATACCAGAAAGATGTTTACTTGTGTTTTATTGACTGTGCAAAGGCATACGATTGTGTGGATCATAGCAAATTGTGAATGACATTGAGAAAAATGGGAATTCCAGAACACTTAATTGTACTCATGAGGATCCTATACATAGACCAGGAGGCTGTCATTCTAACAGAACAAGGGGACACTGCAGTTTACAATCAGAAAGGGAGTGTGTCAGGGTTGTGTCCTTTCACCATACTATTCAATCTGTATGCTAAACAAATAACCTGAGAAGCTGAACTATATGAAGAAGAATGTGGCATGAGGCTTGGAGGAAGGCTCACTAAAAACCTGAGATACACAGATGACACAAGTTCACTTGATGAAAGTGAGGATGACTTGGAGCACTTACTGATGAAAATTGACTACCACAGTCTGCAGTATGGATTACACCTCATTATAAAGAAAATAAAAATCCTCACAACTGGACCAATAAGCAGCATTACGATAAATGGAGAAAAGATTGATGTTGTCAAAGACTTAATATTACTTGGTTCTCCAATCAACGCCAATGGAAGCAGCAGTCAAGATCAAAAGACATATAGCATTGGACAAATCTGTTGCAAAAGACCTCTTTCAAGTGCTGAAGTACAAAGATAACTTCTTGAAGACTAAGATGCACCTGACCCAAGCCATGGCATTTTCAATCACCTCATCTGCATGTGAGAGCCGGACAATGAAGAAGAGTTGATACTATTGAGTTGTTGTGTTGGCGAAGAATACTGAAAGTCCCAGGGACTGCTAAAAGAACATACAAATCTATACTGGAAGAAGTGCAGCCGAATGCTCCTTGGAAGAGAGAATGGCCAGACTTTGCCTCACCTATTTTGGTCATGTTGTCAGAAGGAACCATTCCCTGGAGAAGGATGCCATGTTTGGTAAAGTGGAGGGTCAATGATAAAGGGGAAGGCCCTCAAAAAGATAGATGGACACAGTGATGGCAGTGATCCGTTCAGGTATAGTAGGGATCATGAGGCTGGCACGGGACTGGGCAGTGCTTTGTTCTGTTGTAAGTAAAGTTGCTATGAAGAGATGACTCGACAGCATGTAACAACAATTTGTGAATGCTCCAATAAAAATTTATAAAATAACTCTAATAAAGTTTATAAAATTACATAAGGGAAAGGATGACTAAATCTCCCAGGCAAGACAAGGAAGGAAGTTATTGCAATGGTTCAGGTTAGATTATAAAGGACAGAATCATGACAATAGCAGTGTTGATGGGGGAAATAGACAGATACAAGATATATCCACAGGCAAACTGGGAACTTAGAGGCTGTGAAAGAATTAAGACTCTAGGGCTAGTCATAAGATTCTAGTGTGAGCAACTGAAAATTAGTATTTATAAGAACCAGGAGTAAACAGAAGAATCAACTATTTAAATAGTTTAGATTTTGAAGTCACATGGTGAAATACCCACCACTAGCCCCTCCTTTCCCACCATTCCAACCTACTCTGGCTGGAACTGAATTTGAAATACATGTTTGCATATATGGGTGGTTTATGCCACAAATATCTACAGAATGCTGAAATTACCAAAATAGTATAATTAATATCATATTCAAGTGACATTTTGTTGGAAATAATACAAAAGTTGCAGCTGTACGTTGACAGAGGACTAGCAGAATGCAAGCCAGATTCAAAAGAGGATGTGGAAGGAGGGATATCATTGCTGATGTCAGATGGATCTTGGCTGAAAGCAGAGAATGTGAGAAACCTGCATTTTACTGACTATGAAAAGGCATTCAACTGTGTGGATGATAACAAATTATGGGTAACACTGTGAAGAATGGGAATGCCAGAACATTTAATTGTGCTCAGAAGCTCTTGTAGCACACTGGTTAAAGCATTTGACTGCTAACCAAAAGGTTGGCAGTTCAAAACCTCCAGCTGCTCCTGGGAGAAAGATGAGGCAATTGCTGCCACAAAGATTTACAGCCTTGGAAACCTTATGTGACAATTATACTCTGTCCTAAAGAGTAGCTATGAATCAGAATTGACTCCATGGCAGCAGTTTTTGGTCTTTTAGTTTAATTGGGCTCATTGGGAACCTGTAAATAGATTGACAGTCATTTGAACAGAATAAGGGAATACTACATTGTTTAAAGGAGCTCTGGTAGCATAGTGCCTAAGGCAGGTTAGGCAATCTACTTCCATAGTGATACTGCCTTGGAAACCCAAGGAGGGGTCGTTATGAGTCATGTCTGACTCGATGGCACATAACAACAACAACAACAACAACATGGTTTAAAATTAGATAAGGTGTGTTTCAGGATTGTATCCTTTTACCATATTTATTTAATCTGTATGCTGAGCAAATAATCCAAGAAGCTGGACTATATGAAGAAGAACACTGCATCAGGATAGGAGGAAGACTCATTAACTAACTGCAAAAAAGCAAATAGTACAATCTTGCTTGTTGAAAGTGAAGAAGAAGCACTTCTGGATGAAGATCAAAGACTATAGATATGCATGAAGCAATTTAAAAAAAAATAATAATAATACATATATAAAAAATAAGATTAGTCAGTATTTGACAGATTTTGAAGCTAGGTGGCAGACACATGGGGGTTCATTGTACTAGTCTTAGTTTCTGTTTGAAAAGTTTTCTAATATATTTTTTGAAATAAATAAATAAAATAATACAGCCTTCAATATGGATTACACCTCCACTTAAAGAGAACAAAGAATCCTAATGACTGCACTAATAAGGAACACCAGTGGAGAAAAGATTGATGTTGTCAAGAATTTCATTTTATTTGGATGCACAATCAACACTCATGGCAGCAGCAGTCAAGAAATCAAGTGACATATTGCATTGGGCAAAATCTGCTGCAAAAGACGTCTTTACGGTGTGAAAAAGCAAAGATGTCACTTTGAAAACTAAGTTGACCCTAATCCTAGCCATGGTATTTTCAATTGCCTAATATGCATGTGTAGGAGCTCTGGTGTCATAGTGCCTAAGGCACTTGGCTGCTAACCAGAAGGCTGGCGGTTCAAACCCACCAGCCACTCCTCAGAAAAAAGGTTGGGCAATCTACTTCCACAGTGATACCGCATTAGAAACCCAAGGATGGGTCGCTATGAGTCGGGTCCGACTCAATGGCACATAACCACAACAATATGCTGTGAAAGTTGGACAATGAATAAGGAAGGCCAAAGAAGAGTTGATGCATTTGAAGCATAATGTTGGTGAAGAATACTGAATATACCATAGACTGCCAAAAGGACAAAGAAATTTGTCTTGGAAGAAGTACCGCTGGAATGCTCTTTAGAAGTGAGGATGGCAAGAATTTGCCTCATGTTCTTTGGTCATGTTGTCAGTGGGGACCAGTCACTAGAGAAGGATATCATGCTTAAGTAGAAGGTCACCAAAAAGTTAGAAGATTCAATGAGATAAATTGACACAATGCTTGCAATAATGTGCTCAAATATAGCAACAATTATAAGGATGCCTAGAACCGGGCAGTATTACATTCTGTTGTACATTGGGTCATTATGAGTTGGACATGACTGGACAGCACCTAACAACATCTTTGCTGAGATACCAAGGATAGAAATATATGTATGTAGTCTTAAGGTCACATTTTCCATAAGGGAAAATAATACACTAGGTGATTTAATCTTTGGTCCTGAGTTTTCTTTATGTTCTATAAAACATTTCCTTATTATGAGAGTTAATAGTTGAATTAAAAAAAAATATATCATATTTATCTGTGGAAATGGTGATAGCCACACATGGACAAGAACTGACAAAAGCTAAAAGCTCTTTGGAAGAGTAGAGTTTGAGTAATATGAGATGTCTTTGTTTCATGAATTAGGAAAGTACCCTGTAGTAGACAGTCTCCACTTGGAATTTCAACGGCTCTGTGTTGCATTACAGTTACCTGTATTAGTGATCAAAGTTCACTTTGCGTGGTGATTTCCTTTTTCATGTGAAAAATTTATCTCGCTCAAGATGAATGGACCATGACATCTCTTCCCAACTGGAAGTATATAAGATCAGTGTGAACAGCTGTTGAAATAATTGTGGATAAGAATTTTACTCTATAGGAAACAACATTGATGAATATACATGGTCACATTTCTTTCAGGGCTAACACCCATCTGTTGGACTGGCTGAATGCCTGGTCACTTGTTGGGCAGACTTCAGGACATATGCCCAAGTCAGCAAGTTCTGGGGCCTTTCCAGCGACAGCACTGCCCCCTGGATGGTGGATATTCCGTAATCACAGGTAAGCTGGAAATGATGTTAGATTTAAATTCCTCTTCTATCATCTCAACAATAATAATAATGAGAATGAGACTTTTAAGGTAGTTCTATACTGAAGGACAGAATATATTAAGTCTTTAATTATTTTGTAGTTTTTGTTTGTTTGTTTGTTTGGTTATTCTATTCCCTCCATGAGTGAGAGAGGGACAGCATAGCATGAATGACCACATATATGAATCATTTAATGTTGATACTCTTGTTTTTCATAAAGAGTAGTTTAATTTCATTTCCCCCTTCTGAACAAGAAAAATCAAATAAAATATAGTATATAAGTATGACACAATATTTTTTAATTTGAACTCTTTTTATTTTCTTACCATTTTTATTTTACTTTATTTCCTTATTTTATTTCTCTTTATCTCCAGCCTTTCTCTCTCTCTCCTTGACTTCTTGCTTTATTAATGTTATTATTTTTATAGTCTTATGATTCTAGTTTACATTTTCCCATCTATGACAGTAGATTCTACCATCCTTTGTAGGCCCTTGACCTTTTTAAATTTCCCCTCAAATCTGAAATCTCTCTAAACAGTGTATTCCTCTAATTAGTTCTTTCTTTCTTGACTCAGCCTTCCACTTTGCCCTGTCATTGATCCCTGTTCATCTTCTGGAAGTTTGAATACTTCACATTCTTGGCCCTTTTGAGGACAGATTCTTTTTAGTTGATCCCTTTCTACCAACCCTGAGAGTAATCATGTTATATTATTCTATAATTGTTTTCTTCTGTTCATCTGCTTAGCTGCCTATCATTTGACTGCAGAGAAAATAAGGCTCAAAGGGAATGTAACACTAAGCAAGTGAATTTCTGTGCAGGACATAGACACACATTAATGTCCTATCCATAAATCTATGTACCTGGGAGGCTGATGTACATAAATCACCGTAAACTCTGGTAGCATAATGCCTAAAGGCACTTGACTGCTAACCAGAAGGCTGGAGGTTCAAACCCACCAGCCACTCCTCCGAAAGAAGATAGGGCAATCTACTTCCATAGTGATACTGCCTCAGAAACCCAAGGAGGGGTCGCTATGAGTAGGGTTCGAATTGATGGCACACAACAACGACAAACAAGTGCACAACCCTCAGACCAGAGAGGCTCACTTTGAAAATTGTAACATGCAAGATGAGGTACAACTCTAAGTTAAATTTATGTTCTATTACCTTCCATCTCTTCTCTCTGGATGTAAGTCTTATTTCTCTTCCAGCCCACAACCAGGGTGATGAAAATCAAGATAGGGAGAGAATTCAGGGAGACAATAAGAAGAGTGTGGATATGTGATCTCACTACTTTGAGTAAGTAGTAGTTATTAATAAGCCTATTTGTGTGTGTGTGTGTGTGGAAGTGTGCAGAGTATGTAATTTTTTTAACCAAAGAAATAAGTAGCAAACACCTAATATTATTTATCCATTGTTTCAATAAACATGTATGAAGTGGCAATACTTATGATAGCGCTACTTACTGGGAAAAAAATAAACAAAATGTTAAAGTATATATGTCAGCAAATGTGTGAAATAAATCCTTGACTTAACTAATCTTGTATATGGGTATTGTGTTCAGAAATAATTAAGCCTTACTAAGAATAAAAATACTTAATTTTTTGAGTGCTAATTATTGGCTAGGCTCTGTATAAAATGTTTTACAAAGTAATTTCAGTTAATACCCAGAATAATATATAAGCTATACTGCCATTAAAATGCCATTTTGAAAGAAACTAAAGCACAGGAAAGTTAAGTAGCTTGCCTACAGATAGTAACCAGCAGGTATGGGTTTGAGAAAGCTGTTGTGACATTGTAGCCCATGTAACTTCTATGCTATACTGCTTAAGGGGCTTGTTTATCTTGTTTTGTTCACTCTGGGTACAGAAAATTCTTAGTCTGTGCAAGTGTGAATATTAAAAATTCAATTGAAATCTTTGTCATTAAATTGTGAAATGGTCCCTTGATTGCCCTCTGCAAAATGTTGGCTGCTTTAATCCTTAACTGGGGAATCACTGTAGCAATCTTTCTTACCATTGCGAGTGCTCTTTCTACAAGAGCATGCCACATAATCTCTCCCATCAGCATTCTTTGTGTTTATGGGAAGTCAGGAGCATTTGAAAAATATTTTAGTGAGTTTTTTTTTTCTTTTTTCTTTTAAGTCAAACGGAAGGAAGAGCCCCTACTAGACAGAAAGCTGAACCCTTTGATAATTCATATAAAATTACATTAAGGGCTATTTTACCTGATATGGTATTTCTTTTTCCAGAATCTGCTTCTTGTGTAAGTTACTTCTTTTCTATTCCCATTTAACTTGCCCCATATTTAGCCTAATGACCTAAAGACTTTTTCTTGCTTAACAGGAATCAATGACTATATTTTACCAAAGCAAAAGCTGGTGAAAATGCCTGAAATTTGTCCAATGGGATTTAAGATGTTGCTAAACACTCAAATTTGATATGATATATATTAGCATGTTGTCATTGGTATTATTTTAGTTTGTTTTATTGACAATGAGTACACTGACTAGACCAAAGTAAAAATTTAGATGTCATGATTATTTTGGTCTACTTGATACAAAGAATTTCATCCTTTGTGAAAACACTTAAAGAAATCTTGCAGTACTTCATTCTGTTCATGAGCATCATTTAGCCTGTCCAGAAATTAATTTAATTTGGTAGTGTTACGAATTGAATGGAAGGGAAAGTAGATGGTTCAAACTATTAAGTATTTTACTTAAGCAAAAAGTTTGAACCCACCCAGACACATCTGGGAAGAAAATCCTGATAATCTAATTTCTAAAGACACCTTGAAAACCCTAGTGAGCTGTTCTACTCTGTACATATGGGCTCACCCTGAGTGGGAGCTGACTGGACAGCAACTGTTTTGGTTTGTTTTTTTGGTATTAATTGAATGGGATTCCTAGGTGGTGCAAACACTTAACACACTTCTCTGCTAACTGAAAGATCATAGGTTTGAGTCCACCCAGAAGTCCCTTGGAAGAAAGGCATGATGATTTGTTTCCATAGTTTTCTGTTCTTTACATGTTCACATGGGATCACAATGAGTTGGAATCAGCTCAAGGACTACTGGAATTGGATAGACCAAATTGTGTGTCCAGACAAATTATGTTGAAGTCCTAACTTCTGAACCTATGAATGTGATCTTCTTTGGAAATAGGAGTTTTCTTCTGTTATTTTAATGAGGTCATATTGGAATAAGATGAGTTCTAAACCTAATTACTTCTCAACAGTGTGCTGTAAAAAGAATGGAGTGGACACAGAGGTGACACAGGGAGATGACAGATGTCTACAAGTGAAAGAACATCAAGGATCACTCAGATACCAAAAAAAAAAAAAAAAAGAAAAGAAAATAGGAGAGAGGCCCATAGAAGGAATTAGCACAACCAGGACTCTGATTTGGCCTTTGAGCCTTTTAGAACTGTAAGAAAATATATTTCTGTTCATTAAAGCCACCCACTTGTGATATTTCTCTCTTGGTAGCACTAGCAAACTAAAACAAATGGAATTAATTTGTACTTATTTTAATCAAATCTTGATATCTTGAATTCTTGCAGATATATTTTACTCATTTGGACAGTACTCAAAGGAATATACCACAAAGCAAATACCTGAAGACAAATATACTCCTAGAGATATGCCCAAAGGCAAATAAATATTTTAAAGAAAGAATTAAAGTGAGGATAATGGGTTGTGTTTGGAATCAAAGAAAATGATGAGAAAACTATTGTATGAAGTGAAAGAGTATTTTGATATAGGAGTCTAAATTTGTATATAATGGTTCCTTAATGTTTTGAAAATAAATACAAACCCATACCAATAGGCTAATTGAGTTGTGCTGCAATGAACATTGGGGTACAAGTCTCTGTTTGAGTCTCTGCTTAAAAGTCTTTTGGGTATATATCTGGAGTGGAATTGGAGATATGAGTATTCTTCTATTATCTTAATGAGGTCATATCAGAGTGGATTCCCACTAATAATGGATAACGGTCCCAATTTCCCCACATTCCCACCAACATTTGTATTTTCTTATTTTGTTTTGTCTTATCCATGGTAGTGCTAGTGAACTGGTATATCATTATGGTTTTGATTTGCATCTCTTTGAAGGCTAATGATGCTGACCATCTTTTCACAGCAATTTGAACGAATATTCCCTTCAATGAAAAGTCTATTCAAGTCCTTTGTCCATTTTATGATTTACTCCATACCATTTTTACATCAAATATTTTGTAAAACAAAGTAAAACATTTATATGTAGTTGTTGTTGTTGCTGTTGTTGTTAGGTGCCGTCATATTGGCTCTGACTCGTAGCAACCCACGTACAGCAGAATGAAACACTGCCCAGTCTGGCTTCACAATCCTTGCTATACCTGAGCCCAGCATTGCAGCTACTGGGTCAATACATCATCTTGTTGAGGGCCTTCTTCTTCTTTGACTCTCCACTTTACCAAGCATAGTATCTTTCTCAGCTATTAAGTTATGACAATTTATATACAAGCAGTATTTTTTAAGTTAGTCTCAAATGACAACCTAGATCCAAATATGTTTACAGATGACCGTAATATCTCACCTGAGATGCACAACAAAACCCTATTTCTATAAGTTATCTTTCAAATTTAACACACACATAAATTCTTCTGGTTCTTCAATGAAGATTCCAAAAGAACTGTTACATGTGCTCAAAAATAACTCATAAATCTTTTTTATGTACTTATTTTTGTATGTAATGCAGCCACATAAATAAAATGCAAATGCTTGTAATGTGCATAGGAAAATAATATTTGAGGAAGTTGTGTGGTTTGCAAAAACCATATAATATACATGTTATTTTTGTAAAAATATGGAGTATGAGAAATAGATGTGAAATATTGTTGTTATCATATTTGTGTAATGTTGTTTTGGATTTCTTGATCATTGGTAGATTCTAAAAATTATATTGTAAAAAGCTATTTTCATAATATGAATACACATAAAGTGCTAGAAAATAAATTATATGATACTGTAACCCTTTTAATGTTATCACTTTAATCCTCAAATAATTAAAACTTTCAAACATTTTTTCTTTATTTGATGATCCTGATGCCTTTAGATTTAAAACATTTATGCCATATTTTTTGTACCTTTGGTAAGTCAGAAAGAAATTGCATGGTAAGTTTTAATATACACTGAACAAAACATGGCTATCCTCATATTTTTATGCTAAAAGGATGTTGGAAAGTAGCTTGTAAAAAGAACCAAATGAGTTTGAGAGAAAGGGTCACTTTGAGAATGTGAGGTCATTAAGAAGTCCAAATGAAAAGCGTGAGTGATGGATTATACTGTTGTTATGTAGGTGACAAGGGTTGGAAGCTTGACAATGTGAGGATGAGAAGAGGTTAGATCAAGGCAAGAGCTAACATTGTTTATTTGGAATGCAAAATTGGAAGCTGTATAAACAACTGATAGTTAAATCAACATACACACTTTTTTACCAAGAGTATAAAATGTTAATGAATGTTTATGAAAGTGATAGCCAATGGTTCTTCTAGACAGTAAAAGTTTCTGTAGAATTTCACTCCATTTAGTTTAGTCTAACTATAGATTTTAGGGACAAGAGATATGCTTCTATTCTAAAATTTCTCTGAATACACAAATTTATGAAAGTGTTTTTTTTAATACCAAAAATTTTACAGCAACGTTCTGTATATCTTAAACCAACATAGACATCAATAAGCAAAACAATATTTTTATTTTATTTGTTTTTACATGAATTGAAACTTGATTATAACTGAGGCTTCTCGACAAAGCACATTTTAAAAATATCATGAAGTGATTATCATACAGATAGGCAGATTGATAAGAACATTTGTGTTTAAAATCTGTTAAGTGAAATTCTGACCTGGTAAGTTTTCTAACTCTATGAATATGAAAACAAGAAAAATTCATCCAGGGAAGCAATTCCCTAGTATCTCTGGGAGGAAGATATTATATCTCAACCATGATAGCATTATTATATGCAAGAATAGATTGGGAGAGGGCAGTATCCCTTGCATTCCTGAACAATAGATTCTAGTTGATTAAGGGGCACTAATTTAAGCCAAGCTTGGCCTTTTAATTAATCATGTAGTAAAAGGCTGGTAACTAGCTGTGAAACAGCCTGGAAATTGAATGAAATTAAATTATTTCAGCCATCCCTTCCACACTATTACCATAAGTGGACTAGCTCCAAGGAAAATGCAAAGGCTTTGGACTTAGAAAATCCTGAGCCAGTAAGTAGGCAAATGTCCCCAAAAATATGTGTTGTAAATACTAACCTCCTTAACTGTGGATAATATCCCATACAGGAATAAGATTTTTCGTTATGTTAATGAACCATATCAGTGTACAATGTGTCTCGAGCCAATCACTTTTGAGATATAAAAGGGCAGATTCCTCAGAGAAGAATGCAGACACAGAGAGAAGGAAGGAAGCACAGATGGGGGAAGGAGATGCCAACCCAGATGAAGATCACCATGCATTGAAGAACAGAACCTGCAGAGAGACAAGCACGTTCCCCTAGAGGCCAAAGACACAGAACTAGCATCTTGAATTTGTGCTTCCAACCTTGTAAGTTGAAGAAAAAATTCAAGACTAGAATTCCAATATTACAGGATTCTATGGGCCAAATTGAACTATGCATGAAGCATCAAGAAAAGATGGAAAGAATACATAGACTCACAGTACTGAAAAGAACTGATTTATGTTCAACCCTTTCAGGAGATAACATATGATCAAGAATCACTGGTATTGAAGGAAGAAGTACAAACTTCCCTGAAGAAATCAGCAAAAAACAAGCCTCCAGGAAATGATACAATACCCACTGATATGGTCAACAAACAGATGTAGTACTTGAGGTACTTACTTGTTTATGCCAAGAAATTTGTAAGACAGTTACCTGACCGTATGAGTGGAAGAGATCCATATTTGTACACATTCTAAAGAAAAGCAGTCCAACAGAATGTGGAAAATATTGAACAATATCATTAATATCACTCACAGGGAAAATTTTGCAGAAGACAATTAAACAAATTTTGTAGCACTATATGGACTGGGAACTTCCAGAAATTCAAACTGAATTCAGAGGAAGAGGTGGAACAAAAGATATCATTGTTGATGTCAGATAGATCTTGGCTAGAACAAAGAATACCAGAAAGATGTTTACCTGTGTTTTATTGAAAATGTGAGATATTTGAATGTGTGAATCATAACAAATCGTAGACAGCATTTTGAAGAATAGCAATTCCAGAACACTTAATTGTGCTCATGAGGAACCTGTAAATAGACCAAGAGGCTGTCATTCGAAAAGAACAATGGGATATTGCACCATTTAAAATCAGGAAGGGTGTGTGTCAGGATTGTATCCTTTCACCATACTTTTTCAATCTGTATGCTGAGCAAATAATCCAAGAAGCTAGACTATATGAAGAAGAATGTGGCATCAAGATTGGAGGAAGGCTCCCTAATAACCTGTGATATGCAGACAACACAACCTATCTTGCTGAAAGTGGAGGAGACTTGAAGCACTTACTGATGGATTTCAAAGACTACACAAAGAAAACAAAAATCCTCAGCATTAGATCAATAAGTAGCATCACAATAAATGAAGGGAGGATTGAAATTGCCAAAGATTTCATTTTACTCAGATTCACAATCAACACTCTGGGGAAAATAAGCCAAGAAATCACATGTCATATTGCACTGGACAAATCTGCAAAAGACCTTTTTAAAGTGTTAAAGAGCAAAGATGTAACTTTGAACAGTAAGGCACACCTGACCAAAGCTATGGTATTTTCAGTTGCCTCATATGCATGTGAAAGCTGGACAATGAATAATGAAGACTGAAGAATAATTGATGTCTTTGAATTGTGGTGCTCGCAAAGAATATTGAAAATACCATGCACTTCCAGAAAAACCAACAAATCTGTCTTGGAAGAAGTGCACCTGGAATTCTACTTAGAAGTGAGAATGGCCAGACTTCATCTCACCAACTTTGGTCATGTTACCAGAAGGCACCAGTCCTTGGAGAAGCTTATCATCCTTTGTAAAGTAAAGGTCAGCAAAAAAAGGGAAGACCCTCAATGAGATGGATTGACACAGTGGCTGTACAATGGGCTCAAGCATGGCAAGTGTTGTGAGGATTGCACAGGAGCTAGAAGTGTTTTGTTCTGTTGTACATAGGCTCACTACTAATTGGAGCTGACTTGACAGCACCTGACAGCAACTGTCTCCAAAACTGTGAGGAAATAAATTTCTGTTCATTAATGTTACTCACGTGTGGTATTTCTGTCATGGCAGCACTAGGTAGCTAAAACAACATATTCACCTTTATATGTCCCAGTGTTATCTATTGTAAAATGGGGAGTTATCTGTGGCTTATTGTGAGAATTAAATGAAATAATGCATGTTTAGTGCTCAGCACAAAAGATGTGCTTGAAAACTAATACTGAGCATTATGATCTTTCAAACTGATTCTTTTATCTTGAATAAGATAAAACAGAGGCTTCATTTCTTTTTATTGTAATTCTGGAGGGGAAACATCTTTGAAATATACTACTCTGAAAAGTTAACCCATAAAAATTGGATTTATATTATGTAGGATTCTTTTATGTAGTCAATCATGAAAGTGAAAAGTGCTTTGATGGCCTATTCTTATTTAATTCTGGTATGAAAAACCAGAAAGATTCACAACTGTACTATGTTAATGATCATGGTTTCAAACTGTCCTAGAACCATAATGAATAACCTAGGATGTCATTAGCCATGTTATGATTCATTGTTCATACTAAAGGACTTCCCTGACATTTATATACTCTGTCAAACCACCCATATCTGTGGAGGAAAAAAAAAGTCATTGACAGGTATGTTTTAAGCTAACCAGTGCAAAGCCATTCAAGCCTATGATGCAAAACATATCTAAAGACTCAGTTCCTAACACTGGCTGTCATTCTATTACGGAGAAACCAGCCTTTTATTGTACAATAATTAAATGTAAAATTATGAAATTTCTATCTCTCTTTGTATCTGTATCCTGACACAGCAAGTAGTGTTATGTGGTTAATTATTTTCATATGCTTTAACATCTTAATATATTTAAGGGTGGTATAAATATCGACTATCTTTTATTTTGATAGACAATATCATGTAATTCCATTCAGTGTTTTATGAATTCTAATCCCTTGACTCTTTAACCTTCTGATCAGGATAGCATTATAAGTATCCATGAAGGGAAATATACCATGGGCTTCCAGAAATATTGGAGAGTTTATGATCACCATCAAGGCCCTCTTCTAATAATAGAGAAGTACAGCTGAGAATGAAAGAACTGGGAAGGGAAGATAATTTCATTTCACTGTTTTAGAATTTATCTTTTTAGATAAATGGTTTAGAATGTTATTGTTTTACTTCTTAATGTCATGTGAGCCTTTGAATTCATTGTTAAAAATACAAATAACCCTGGGAGGGCTAACTCCTTAATCCATTATCAGATCACAAGGAAAGAGAGATTTTGAGCACCAGGGGATTTCATCAGAAATGAGCACTGACAGAAAGGACGGGACATTATTGGAGCACAGGGAGAGTGAAGCAGAAATATTTTTATTAAAATTTCATCTTTTTTGTCATAGATCATTTTTATCCCTATCTTTACTCTCGCGAGGTAATAGAAAAGGAAATAATTCAGTTTGCAGATGATTAGAAATCCCTGGGTGATGAAAATGGTTAAGCACTTGGCTACTAACAAATAGTCTTCCCCTCCTCTCAAGAAACTTTCAGTGATTGAAAATTACAGCAACATTGTGAGATTATCAGAGCAATTATAAATTTTAAATATATCTTGAGTCACTGGAAATTATTAGCAAATCACTTGCATTTCAAGCTCTATGTGTATTATCCAACTGAAATTTCAGTAAAGCCTTACCAAACTGTAGTACTTGGGGTACCAAACAAGCAAACCTACTGCCTCAAGTTGATTCTGACTCATAGTGACCCCCATAGGGTTTTCAAGCTATAAATTTTTATGGAAGTAGATTTTCTCATTTTTGTCTCATGGATCAGCTGGTGGGTTTGAACTGCTGACCTTCTGGTGAACAGCCAAATGTCTTACCCTTTATGCCACCAGAGCTCCTTAGTACTTGAGATACATTTCAAGAATTAGGTAGTAACAGAAGTGTCTGTAATAAAGTGATAAACGTTTCACACTAAATGGACTATCCCATTATCTGATAATGACAAATTATAATTAAAGATTAATGTCAGGGTATATACTATTTGAACAAAACATTATAGAGGCAAAAATTAGATAGATATCAGTTTAAGGGACAATAAATAGTGAGGACAGGACATTGCTGTCTCATAATGAAAGATGGGAAGTAGAGCTTGTAGAAACAGCATGAAGTGAGAGAGTGGAGCTGAAGAGAATTTTATAGGACACACGCTTCCTTGTCCTGGAAGGAGTTGCCTATGACTATAAGACAGTTTGAATACCATTTATAAATAAAATCTAATCTGTGTATTCATCTAGCAGCATGATAATAATAGACTTTCAAAATTGTTAAGTTTATAGGCATTTTGACATGTTCATACATCTTGATGCCTTGAAATTTGTCCTTGATTATATCTCTGAGATGTGCAGGGAAAGGAAGAAGCTAAGGTAATGGAGATAAGGAAAACCAGATGAAGCCTGCACAAAATGAGGAGCTACTGAATCATAAAGAAATCCTTGCCATTGAGTTGACTTCTACTCATAACAACCTTATAGAACAGGGTAGAATTACCCCCATTGGAATGCCCAGGCTATAATCTTTGTGGAAGCAGTTTGCCATAAATTTCTTCCACAGAGCAGCTGGTGGCTTCAAACTGCCAACCTTTTGATCAGCACATAGGCATTTAACCACTGTGCCACCAGGAATCCCAATTATTAATATAAGCTTAGCAACCTCCCAAGTATCATCTAGGCAGCTTGTTAATAAAATAAATTGTACTTTTGAGGTTCAATGAAGAACCAAATAATCTGTTTCTTTGAAAAGGTTCCCAGGAAATTCTGATGCACACACAGGTATTGGAACTTCTAAGCTAGTCTTCTTAGAAATGACTAACCAGTGTCAGCTTTTGTTGCTGTTGAGTCTCTGGCACCAATAGCAGTTCTCTGGCTGATTTGCCAGGCTTATGCAGAAGAGACTCTAGAGAAACAAATTTGAAGACCACCTAAATTTATCCCAGTGGCACATCCACGAAAATCAGCCAAGAACATTTCCTTCATTAAATGTCTTCCATTTCAAGTTTCCTAAAGATGTAGGAAAACTTAGTCCCTTGTTGCTTTTTATATTTTTTCCAAATATTTGAAGGATTTCTGCTTCTACTTATAGTGCCATAAAATTCACTGGTTGTAAAAGGAAAGAAAAGGAAAAGAAGAGAGTTACTTTCAAAGACATTCCAGGGTTGAGTTAGAGTAGAATAATGATTATGATCAGAAGAAGAGCCTAGAATTCTTTGTTCTTTGTAATAAAAATGATACAGGGAGTGATGGCCTTTCTTTTTAGTGAAATGTGTAACTAAAGAAACACGTGTGTAAAATAATCCCCCTGGTTTTTCAAGTTGTCCCAATGTTGATAATTCTTAAATAGCTGATCTAATTTTAAAAATGTGCATACACTATTTAACTATATATGTTCCTCAGCATAATTGTTTAATTCAGCATTTGTTAATATCACTCTTTATAAAGAGATCTTTATAAAGAACATTTATTAAGGTTCCAATTTTATTAATATATTAAATGACTTATTAAAAAGCAATCTATATCGCTAACATCAAAGTAGGAGCTCTGGTAGCATGGTGCCTAAGGTATTTGACTGCTAACCAGAAGATTGGCTGTTCAAACCCACCAACTGCTCTCTGGAAAGAAGATGGGACAATCTAGTTCCATAAAGATTTACTGCCTCGGAAATCCAAAGTGATCACTGTGAGTCAGAATCCACTCGATGACAGTGAGTTGTTTTTTATTTTTAGTAATGTCAATGTGGCCATGATTATAATAATGGAAATTATTACATTGTTGTTGTTGTTGTTGTGTGCCATCGAGTCGGCCCCGACTCATAGCAACCCCTCCTTGGGTTGCCGAGGCAGTATCACTATGGAAGAGATTGCCCAACCTTCCTTCAGAGGAGTAGCTGGTGGGTTTGAACTGCCAGTCATCTGGTTAGCAGTCAAGTGCCTTAGGCACTATGCTACCAGAGCTCCCGCTATTACATTATGCTTGAGCAAATTTCTTAAGGAAACTGATCTTTGAGATAAAGAGTTGTACCTTTCAGGATCCCGAATGGAAAAAGGAAGTTACAAAGAATGAGAAATTAGGTTGTTATCATGAGTTGTTGAGTTGATTCCTCTTTATTGTCACCTTATAGGACAGAGTTGAATTGCTCCATAGGGTTCCTTAGAATGTTATATTTATGAAAGAATATCACCAGGTCTTTTCTCCCACAGAAAGGCTGGTGGGTTTGAACTCTGTACCTTTATGTTAGCAGTTGAGTGCTTAAAAATTGACCAGCCAAGGGTCCTTGAAGAATAATATAGTTAGTGGAAATGACAAACTGTCCTAAGCCTGGAAGGGAGTCTTTTTGAAATAAGAAATCAGAGAGTGGTCTAGAATCTGTTATGATAATGAATAACTCTACATCTTAGTGGCTTAACACACCATGGTTTAGTTCTCTCTCATACCACATGTGTATTCTGGGTGGGCTGGATCTTTGTTCAGCACAGTCCTCACTCAGGCCAATTGAATGGCCATTCTTTTTTTTTTTTTTTTTT
>NW_006921865.1:3017306-3036734 GCF_000298275.1 Orycteropus afer afer | reverse complement strand
GCAGATTCTACATTATTCTTTAGCGTTGCATAGTATTCCATTGTGTGAATGTACCAAAGTTTGGTTATCCATTCCTCAGTTGTTGGACATCTTGAATGGCCATTCTTGCTGGTAATCATGGTGGAGAAAAAGAGAAAGCATGGTAAATTATGCCTTAATTTGTAAAGGCTTTCATCGAGAAATGATGGACAACTGCTCATATTTCATTCATCAGAACAATTTCAAATTGGCCAAGAAATATAATCTGAGCCATGGGCCCTAAAGTGAAGAATTCTGACTATTTGGTAAACATGGTGTAGTCCCTTAGGCATTTGACTGCTGTCCAGAAGGCTGGCAGTTCAAACTCACCTGCCACTTCTCGGAAGGAAGGTTGGGCAATCTACTTCCTTAGTGATACTGCCTTGGAAAGCCAAGGAGGAGTCAATATGAGTGGGATCCTACTTGACGGCAGTGAGTTTGGTTTTGGATTAATGGCAAGAGTAGTCTACCATTCTGGTTATCCTTCTCCTTCAACAGAAAAGTATATGTTTACTCCCTTTCCAAGCAAAGTCCCAACAAGTCACTGCATCTACTCCAGAATCCATGATCCCCAAGTGGTGTCAAGTGATCTATTTATACAGACATGTCTCCTTTTCTTCTGCAGATCTACATATCCACAGGGAAATTATCATTCACTCCAATCCCCAACACCCTACATTCAATGATAGAACAGGGATAGATTACTATCACCATCAGGAAAAGTGATAAATTAGAACAATAAAGAAGTCATTGTTCTGTAGAAATCTGAATGTGATTCTGAAATCATTCTGGACAAATGTGGGAGGGATCTTTAAACTGAGAAAGTAGGAAATATTTCTTTTTAAGACCTTAATTCTAGTCCTAGAATTTTCTCTCCTTCTAACTGTTCTCCGTGGCTATTGAATATTCTTCATGATTGTTCATTCATTTTTTATTATTCTCCTTCAATGCAGCTGAATTAGAAATGAGATCATGATGTTATATCCTCACTGAAATGTCATTTTAATTTTTGGATTGTTTTTGTGAATGGTCATTCAGTCAGCTCTGATCCGTGGTGACTCCATGGACAAGAGAACTAAATGTTACTTAATCCCACAGCATCTTGAGGATCTTTTGTGTGTTTGAGTTCATTGTTGCAGCCACTGTGTATTTTGAATACCTTCAGACCTAGGGCACTCATTTTCCAGCACTGTGTGAGGCAATATTCTGTTGTGATCCATAAGGTTTTATTGATTGGTTTTCAGAAGTAAATCACCAGGCCTTCTTTCACAGTTTTAGTCTGGAAGCACTACTAAAATCTATCCACCATGAGTGACCCTACTGGTATTTGAAATACTAATGGCATATCTTGCAGTATCATAGCCACATACAAGAAATCAGAGTACAGCAAACTGACAGTTATGTTGAAAGTCTTTAATAGTTATACATATTTTTGTTGATTGCTCATGATTTCTTCAGCAGTAAACTTTCTTAAAAACTGAGCAGCTTTTTAACCATTTAGAGTTTCATGTGCCAATAGCCTCATTCAGAATTCTTTCCATACATATTTCTAAGATTTACAATGTTTTTGCTCCCTGCTGTACACTTTTTCTCTCTTTCAACTTGATTATAGGTCTTAGTCCAATCAGACTGAAGTGGGAGATCTACACCTTTAATTGCTTTTCCCTTAGCTATTTTATCCAATTGAAAGGATTTAGTGTGTTCTACCTTAATCTATTCAAAGGATTTTAATAATGAGAATAAACAGCCTTAGCCTTGACTTGATCCTTGCCTCAAGGCTGAATTTTAATCAGCCTTTGTTGCTCAATGCAGTTTTCCTTCCAACTCCCCTCTTCCCTGAGTTAGTAGACTATAATTTGTTTTATCATGGTTTTCCAGTGACTATTATTAATGGTTGTGGGAATATTAAGAGGTAACCCCAAAATACCCTGGGTTCCAGATATAGAGCTCCTTGTCCGTATTCTGTAACAGCAACAAACTCTCTGTTACAAACAGGGATCAATCTCAACCTGTTTGCACAACAGTACAACAGTAGGAGGAGTTTAAAAATGTCAGGAAGCACTCTCACCTTCTAAGGTAATGGAACTATAGTTTATTCCCTTCTGAAAAGTCTTTTCTCTTGGGACCAGGACCCCTAAACTCTACCAGCCCTAGTTTGCATGGACAAGAAGTAGATAGTTTGAATATTTCTTCATAAAAAAAAAATGTTATATGGATTATGATTGTAGAAAAAAGAGGAATATGATACTTGCAGACACTTTGCGTATAGAGAAGGCAAATCTGGATGTCAGATATGTATCAAATTGTTGCACCTCCAACATAGAAGGAAGCCAAAGTAATCAACCTGACACCAGATTGGTGGGATGGTAAAAACCCTCTGCCCCCTGCAAGGAATGTTGCTGTGCCAGGGGCTCTATGTTGATCTGCTATTGGTAGGTAGGCCACCCAACATCAGTAGTAGTTGTACCTGTATTAGCCACAAAGAGGATAATTTTATATTGTTAAGGCTACTTGGAGTACACACATGGGAGTGACTTGGTAGAGAGGCTACCTGACAAATAGAAGATGAGTTATGTGACAAATTCTAAGACCTGAAACCCCATTCTATTTCCAAAAACTATCTGGTCACAGTCTTACTCTTTTCAAAACATTAGCCAATACTTATTAGTCATGTACATCTATACCTCAGGTTATTTTTCCTGCTAAACAAAATGTACTGCTCACAAGGATTCCTATTAGGAAAAAAAAAAATCATTTCACAGCCATCTAGTTGGGCCTCTTCTGAATAAGATTATAATGCATCCACTTTTATCTAATGGCAAATTATCACGAAAATCCATCAAAAATCTATGTCTGCATTTCTTATTCTTTAGATAATTGGTCATACTATTGTTGTTACATGACATTGAGTCGGGCCCGACTCATAGCGGCCCCTCCTTGGGTTTCCAAGGCAGTATCACTACGGAAGTAGATTACCCAACCTTCCTTCTGAGGAGTGGCTGATGAGTTTGAACTGCCAGCCTTCTGGTTAGCAGTCAAGTGCCTTAGCCACTATGCTACCAGAGCTCCTAATTGGTCATAGTAGTCATAAGAAATTTTCCACGAGGTCATAAATATGAGTTGAGGAAAAGACCGCAATGCAGCAAAAGCAAGTCTGAGACAACTGCTAATGTAATGTCCATGTATCTTCTGGACCAGTTTGAGTTCTGTCTTAGGCACACTATTCCTATTTAGTAATGAAATGTTGACTCTTGAGCTCAGTCTTACGTTTCAGATAATACCCAGCATTACTGCTACTAGCAATCTAGAAGGCATTGCTTGATCTAAGTAACAGAGAAATAATCTAGCATAGAGGACAGAAGCTTTATCAGAATCACCATAATAGTAATTCACAGCTTTTCACCCAGTTCCTAGAATTAAGACATTAATTAAGAGAGATATTACTCCCTTTGAGGAAGGATACCACATGTCACCTCATGTATTGCTCTAAAATTTCTTCTAAGCCTTCTGTAGAGGTGCAATAGCCGTTTATCAGAGTAAGCTTGCACTAGGGATAGGTGAATATCATGTTCCTCTAGGAACTGTTTGATATTGGTTCCTCAGAACTTTACTATGGTACATTGGTGAGGAGTTGACTTTGGAAGTCAAGTGTCAAGTTGAGTTTAGGTCCAAATCTATCTCACTGTTGATCTTCTCAGCCAATGGAACCAACCTGTGTTATTATTATCTTTTTTCTTTTTTCATATTCTGATGGCAGAATTGGGATAGATATACTTAGTAACTCTCTCTCTTAATTAATGACTTAATTCTAGGTACTGGGTGTAAAGTTGTGAATTACTATTATGGTGATTCTGATAAAGTTTCTGTCCCCTGTACTAGAGGAAAGGCTGTCTTAGAAGTAAGAAACGATGGAAACTTTTATGATCCAGGGCAAAAGAAGAAGTGGAATAATTAGCATTTCCAGAGCTCATTGAAAACTGAACTCTGGAGTAGAGGCCAGGAATAGGGCATCAAAGCAGGGAGGAAGCAAGAAAAAATATCCAGACATCCCTCTGATCTGCTTAATTGATGTCTCTAATTGTTGGTGTTCAACTGAAACAGCCAATAATGGAACCTGCTTTAATGCATTCTGCAGGGTCTAGCTTAACTCCCTGGTCACAGAAAAGGGCACAAAGCATGCTGGGCAATGGATGGGTTTGAGCAAAAGGAAGATAATGAGCAAAACTACCATAAAACATTTGATTCCTGCCATTGAAGAAAAACGTTTAGGAAAGTGCTGTTTGTAAGAAGGGTTTTATTGTAAAAAAGTTCCACTAAATATGTGCTGTTAACATTGATGAATGATGTGGAAAGAATCTTGAGAGATAAAAATTTATTTATTTTTTATACCAACTCAACATTGAGTAGAAGTGAACCAAGTTGTATTATATTTGAGATAATATAATTTGAGTTTAGAGAATATATAGACATTCCTCACAGATATTGCACATTTGGTTCCAGACCACCACAATAAAGCAAATATTACAATAAAATGAGTCACACAGATTTTTTGGTTTCCAAGTCCACATAAAAGTTATATATACACTTTACTGTAGTCTATTAAGTATGCCACCAGCCACTCCTCAGAAGGAATTTTGGGCAATGTACTTCAGTAGTGATACCACCTCAGAAACCCAAGGAGAGGTCACTATGAGTCAGGTCCAACTTGACAGCAAAAAACAACAACAATTGCAAAACATAATGAAACATAATGAAAAATTCTGAAATACTGTGAGAATTACCAAAAAATGACACAGAGACAGACATGAGCACATGCTGTAGAAAGAAAGGAACCAATAAACTTACTTGACATAAGGTTGCCACAAAATTTCAATTAAAAAAAAAAACAGTATCTGGAAAGTACAATAAAGTGAAGTACAATAAAAAGAAGTGTGCCTGTACTTGGATAAAATATGATAAAAATATGGATTATAGTTGAGCTTAGAGTGTTTTTTTTTTCAACTGGAAATTTGTTGAATAAAATGAGAACTGTCTTAACAATTTATTTGACATATATGTATAGCATATGTTTTTGGGCCATAGATGATGTGTCTTATGTGAATGTATATTTCCGTGAGATTTTTAAATTTTTGAAGTTGTATGAGATTTTTATTCCTGAGTGAGAAATCTACTTTACTCTAAATTTTGCACTGTGATTTGGGGGCTAATTTTCAAAACTCCTCTCCATGCTTAGTTTTCTCCTGCTGATTTGTGTTGTGACGCTTTGGAGGCATGAATGGTTTATTTTAGACAGATTCCAAAATAGAAACTTGTCTGCATTACATTTTGACTAAAATTTTTATTTGAAAAATCTAGTATGTATCTGTTCTTACGTATATGTACTTTCACTCCTTGGCTGAATTTGGCTAATAACTTTTAAATTAAACTTTTCTTGGTTTACTCTCTTATTGTTCTTATTCTTAGGTGCCACTGAGTCTGCTTAAAATCATATTAACCCTATGTACAACAGAACAAAACATTTTCTGGTCATGCAGCATCCTCACAATCCTTGCTATACTTGACCCCATCATTGTAGCCACTGTGTCAATCCATTTCATTGAAGGTCTTTCCTTTTTTGAGCTGACCCTTCACTTTACCAAGTATGATAAATGTCTCCAGGGAATGGTCCCTTTTGACAACATGATCAAAATAGGTGAGACAAAGTCTGGCCATCCTTGCTTCCAAGTAGCATTCTGGCTGCACTTCGTCCAGAATAGATCTGTTCATTCATCTGGCTGTCCATGGTACTTTAAGTATTCTTTGCCAACACCACAACTCAAACGCATCAACTCTTTTTCTGTTTTCCTTATTCACTGTCCAGCTTTCACATGTATACAAGGCTATTGAAAATACCATGGCTTGGATTAGAGGAACTTTAGTCTTCAAAGTGACATCGTTGCTCTTCAGCACTTTAAAGAGGTCTTTTGCAGTAGATTTTTCCTGTGTAATATGTCTGATTTCTTGACTGCTGCTTTCATGGGTATAGATTATAGATCCAGGTAATATGAAATCTTCAATAACTTCAAACTTTTCTCCATTTATCATGATGCTGCTTATTGGTCCAGTTGTGAGAATTTTTGTTTTCTTTAAGTTGAGGTGCAATCCATACGCAGACTGTTGTCTTTAACTTTCATCAGTAAGTACTTCAAGTCATCTTGACTTTCAGCAAACAAAGTTGTGTCGTCTGCATATCACAGATTGTTAATGAGTCTTCCTCCAATCCTGATGCTATGTTGTTCTTCATATAGTCCTGCTACTAGGATTATTTGCTCAGCATATAGATTGAATAAGTATGGTGAAAAGACACAACCCTGACACACACTCCTTCTGATTTTAAACCATGAAATATCCCCTTGTTCTGTTCAAACAACAGTCTCCTAGTTTATGTACAGGTTTCTGATGAGCACAAAGATGTGTTCTGGAATCCTCATAATTCTCAATGTTATCCATAAGTTGTTATGATCCACACAGTTGGATACTTTTGCATAGTCAATAAAACACAAGTAAACATCTTTCTGGTACTCTGTTTTCACCCAAGATTCATCTGACATCAGCAATGATATCCCTTATTCCATGTCCTTTTCTGAATCGAGCTTGCATCTCTGGAAGTTCCCTGTCAGTATTCTGTTGCAACCATTTTTAAATTATGTTCAGCAAAATTTTACTTATATGTGATATTAATCATATTGTTTGATGATTTCCACATTCTATTGGATAAACTTTCTTTGGAAAAGGTACAAATATGGATCACTTCCAGTCAAATATAAGTTTAATCTCTTATAGAAAAGAAAAAGTATGAACACAAATATTGCATAAAGGAAATAGCCCCAATTTTAATTATAGCTGAATATCTCTTCTTAAAGCTCTCAATTTTCTATTTATGTATGCCTATTTTTTATGCAAGAACAAGCTCAAGACAATAGCATTCTTAATATAACACTACAGTTCATTTTGTTTTCATATTCCCCAACACATTTTCTTGTTGCAGTGTTCAGAGATGTAGAAGTTAAAATGGCTGGGATGGGTGCTTTCACAGTAGATGAAGTAGAAGAACAAAATTGTTAATAAACATTTGTGTATCTGTAAAACTACTTCAAATTTTCATTTATGTTAGCATAAATCATATAGGGAAAATCTTAACCTTCTTGTGATTTACGAGGAAGGGAGAAGGAGATCATGGTGATGTTTTGGTCAAATGTAATCTCTGGAATTCTATATCAAACTAAAAATAAATGTGTTTCTAGCAAGGAAAACTCTGGGCAGAGACTGATTCAAATTAGGGCAACAGTTACACTTTGCCCAAAGTGTGGGTCCCAAGATGTCTAAACAATAAACTTGGCAAAGTCCATAGAGCACTCTGTATAAGTCAGGTAGTTTACTATGAAGAATAGAGAAAACATTCCAAGATTTTCTCTTGTTTCACCTAAACTTCCTGGAGCACTACGAGAACTCAGCATATCTTTATTTCTTAATTAAAAACATATGGGTTGAGAATTTTGAGAAAAGCTTCTGGTGACAGACTGTGTAGTGGAATGACAATTGGATTTGAAGGTAGATTACCCAGATTTAAGTGAGCTTTTCCCCTTACTAGCTGTTACTAAGTTTTCAAAACTTATTTTCCTATGTGTGGTCTGTGAAAATTTACACAAATCTGTCATTTTGTTTTTATTTTTTGTGACAATTACAAATAATAATGCATTTAGAAAATACACTTGTTGACTAAATGCTTATATATGAGTGTCATATATCTTTGTTTCATAAATTTAGCAAACTAACAAAGGGTCTCTGGTGGTGTAGTGCCTAAGGTGTTTGACTGCTCATCAGGAAGTTGGTAGTTGAAACCCACCAGCCATTCCGTGGACGGAAGACTGGACAATCTACTTCTATAAACATGCACTTCTTTGGAAACCCAATTGGTGTTGCTATGAGTTGGAATCGACTCAATGGCAGTGAATTTTTTTTTTTTTTCATTTTTTTTTGTGACAAAGGGTCAGACTGTGTGTCACTAGCACCCAGCATTTACAGATGAAGAAATGGAGGACTTTAGAGGTTAACAACACTGTCTAGGATTATACAGGGGAAATAAGAAGTTGAAAGCTGAAATTTACCCAAAATCAGATGTTGATTAAAACTTTGGGAAACATCATAAGATTGGAGATAATGTTTTTCAAAGTATGATCAGTCAAAGACTTGACTCAGAGTATTTAGATATTTGGTAAACATGCAAATTCATGGGCTATACCCAAGACTAGGGGAAGCTGTGGTGGTGTAGTGCCTAAGGGATTTGACTGCTAACCAGAAAGCTGGTGGTTCAAACCCACCAGCTACTCCTCAGAAGGAAGGTTGGGCAATTTACTTCTGTAGTCATATCACCTCAGAAACCCAAGGAGGAGTCAATATGGGTTGGATCTGACTCAGTGACAGTGGGTGGATACCCAAGACTAACTTTGTCATTTTTGGAATTCCCATTCTTCTCAATGTTATTCATAATTTTTTTTGTGATCCACACAGTTGAATGCTTTTGCATAGCCAGTAAAACACATGTAAACATCTTTCTGGTATTCTAGAACACTTAATTGTGCTCATGAGGAGCATATACATAGACCAGGAGGCTATTGCTCAACCAGAACAAAGGGATACTCCATGGTTTAAAATCAGGAAAGTAGTGCATCAGAATTGAATCCTTTCACCATACTTATTCAATCTGTATGCTGAACAAATAATCTGAGAAGCTGGATTATATGAACAGTGCAGTATCAGTATTGGAAGAAGAATCATTAACAACCTGCAATATGTAAATGACACAATTTTGCTTGCTGAAAGTGAAGATGACTCGAAGCACTTACTGATGAAGATGAAAGAGTAATCTTCAGTATGGATTACACTTCAACATAAAACAAAAATCCTCACAACAGGACCAATAAGTAGCATCCTGATAGATAGAGAAAAGACTGAAGTTATCAAAGATTTCATATTATTACTTGGTTTAACAATCAACACCAATGGGAGCAACAGTTAAGAAATTAGACATTGTATTGCACTGCACAAATCTGCTGCAAAAGACCTTTTTAAAGTGTTGAAGAGCAAAGATGTCTCTTTGAAGAATAACATGTGCCTAACCCAGGCCATGGTATGTTCTGTCACCTCATATGCATGTGAAAGCTAGATAATGAAAAAGGATGTTGGAAGAAGAGTTGATGCTTTTGAGTTGTAGTGTTGGAGAAGAATACTGAAGTACCCTGGACTGACAGAAGAACGAACAAATCTGTCCAGGAGGAAGCGCAACTGGAATGCTCCTTGGAAAAAACAACGGCCAGACTTTGTCTCACTTACTTTGCTCATGTTGTCAGAAGGGACCATTCCCTGGAGAAGGATATCATGCTTGGTAAAGTGGAAGGTCAGTTAGACAGGGGAAGCCCCTCAACAAAATGGATCGACACAGTGACTTCAGCAATGGGCTCAGGTACAGCAAGGATTGTGAGGCTGGGGCAAGACCGAGCAGTGTTTTGTTTTGTTGTATATAGGGTCATACAAGTCAGAGCTGACTGGACCACAATTAACAACAACAAAAGTAACTTTTTCAGAAACATTGGTAATGGGGCCATTTTTATTTACAAATTTTCAAGTGATTCAGGTGCACTCTAAGAGTTGAAAACTACTCTTTTATAGAAAATATTAAAGTAAAGTGAGAGCATTTACTCTGATGACTGTATATTTATATAGCCTTGGATGATTCATTGACCACCTTGGTTTCTGTACTTTTAAAGGAAGGTGAAGACTTGCTGTCATTTACCAATTTGTGATGGCACAGGGTGGAAATGTGGAAATCAAGCATACATATGAAGTTTGATTATAGTGCAAGAAAAAAAATAGAGCATTTGATAAATTCTTTAAATTGTGAACAGTGTGCTTACACAGGCTCCCCAGTAAAGGGCAGTGTGCATCAATCCTCCTGGTAAAGGACAACAGCAAAGGTATCCTAGATTGAATTTCTCTGTGTGCTACAGATATGCACACTAGCTGCAGGGCATTCATTCTTTTGTAAAGAACACACAGCATTTTTAAAATCTTATTTTATTCCCCTTTCAGGCCTTCTAAAAATGATGTTTGACACTTTTAAGAAGTACTTGTTATTCCAGATGCCAGTCCTTCTCCTACCTCAGCTGCAGACTTGTATTATTACTCCTCCAGCATATATATCCCTGACTTGTGTTACTGTGAACACCCAGATCATTACTTCTTTTCATAACTTTCTTTGTCAAAGTGTATAGTATATAGGGAAGGAAGAATAGAGACTGGGAGGAAATACCAATACTACTGTGGTGACACTGGCCTGGCCAATTTGCAATAGCAGGACAGTGCTGTCAACGAGGGCTCAGATGTTAACCCCATCATTTACTGGCTATGGAAACTTGGGAAAGTGAATTAATATTTCTGAATTCATTTCCTTAGTAGTTAAATTTGGGATAAAAGCACATACTTTACCAAGAGTGAGATTAAAAAATGAGATAATACACATAAATTTGTCTGGCATGAAGCAGTTAATCCCTTTCTTCTTTGGTGAAGATATACATCCTTTTCTGCCATTCACTACATCACTCATTTTGTTAAATTAACTTCAACTTAATACACATTTATTGGGCACCTACTATAATTCATTGTTGATTCTGACTCATGACAACACCATGTGTTACAGCACAGAAGTGCTCTGTAGAGTTTTCTTGGCCGTAATCTGTATGGAGATAGATCATCTGTCCTTTCTTCCATTGTGACTCTGGGTACATTCAAATCATCAACCTTTAGGTTACTAGTGGAATACAAATCATTTGTATCATCCAGGGCCCTTGCCTGCTATAAACAGACATGGATATAGCAATGTCTCCAACTTCTCTAGCACCTACTGGAGAATTCCACATATATCTCATATAAGGACTTCACAGTTAGTATACTAATGGTAATATCACAATTAAATGAGTCACTGTTACACATCTTATATTGTTTGACCCCCCCAAAAGAAAATCCCTAAAGGAAGGCTGCATCATCTTCATTTTACAGATGGAATCATGACTCAAACTGGTCAAAGGATCAAGGACACAAACACTACTGCATTGGCTCTGAATTTAAGTCTATGTTCTTAACAAACCAGTTTCTCCACCAGACCAAATAGATGCTTAATGTAAACCCAGATAGATAATCTTTTTCCCTCAAGCCAACTTCTTTTTCTGTTTCCTCTTTCAAACAGTGAAATCACAATTCCACCCACTCACCCAAGGAGGAAATTTAGGAATTTTCCATGAAACTCCCTTTGATTGATCTCCCACCTCCAATCAGTTGTTGTTGCTGTTGCTATGTGGTGTCGAGTCACCCCTGACTCACAGCGACCCCTCCTTGGGTTTCAGAGGCGATATCACTATGGAAATAGATTGCCCAACCTTCCTTCCAAGGAGTGGCTATTGAGTTTGAACCACCAGCCTTCTGGTTAGCAGTCAAGTGCCTTAGGCACTGTGCTACCAGAGCTCCTAGGTCTTGTTATCGCAAACATGCAACAACAAAAATGCAACCATTGCTGTGGAGTCGGACCCGACCCATAGCGACCCCCCCTTGTGTTTCCGAGGCAGTATCACTACGGAAGTAGATTGCCCAACCTTCCTTCCGGGGAGTGGCTGGTGGGTTTGAACCGCCAGCCTTCTGGTTAGCAGTCAAGTGCCCTAGGCACTATGCTACCAGAGCTCCCAATCGCAAACATAGATGACAAAAATAAATAATGTTTCCAAGTTCAGTGAGAGATCCCATGAATCATTTCATACTAATGCTTTCAGAATCATCTCTCTAAAACTCAGGTTTCAGATTCAATCATGTCACTCATGTGTCCATGCCTATTCAGACAGTTGACTTTCTCCTTTTTAAATTCCCCGCAACCTCATATTCCAGATGGCATTTCCTACCTCATGTTTTTAATCACCCTACTTTATATGCTTGGCATAAATACTCTTTACTTGTTATGCTGGTAGATACTAGTGTGGGTGCTGAGTAATCTTTACTACATTCTCTATGGATATTAAAAAAAAAAAGTTTAAGTAGAACTATTCACTCACCCTGTATGTTCCACTGCACTGAATGGAGACCTATATCAAGCACCAAGACTATAGCCTGTTATATGTCCTTCATGGCATACTATTCCTTCCTTGAAGTAAGGGTATATATATATATATATATATATATATATATATATATAGGAGCTCTGGTAGCATAGTGGCTAAGGCACTTGACTGCTAACCAGAAGGCTGGCGGTTCAAACCCACCAGCCACTCCTCGGAAGGAAGGTTGGGCAATCCTACTTCCGTAGTGATACTGCCTCGGAAACCCAAGGAGGGGTCGCTATGAGTCAGGGCTGACTCGACGGCACATAACAACAACAACAACATATATATATATATATTTGTCTTTGGTTTCTAATAGCTTGTACAATGCTAAGAATTGTTATTATTGTTGTTATGTGCCATCGAGTCAGACCCGACTCATAGCGACCCCTCCTTGGGTTTCTGAGGAAGTATCACATTGGAGATAGATTGCCCAACCTTCCTTCTGAGGAGTGGCTGGTGGGTTTGAACTGCCAGCCTTCTGGTTAGCAGTCAAGTGCCTTAGGCACAACACTACCAGAGCTCCTATGCTAAGAATTACTATAAACAAAAAACCTAAGCAGTTGCTGTAGAGTTGAGTCATGGCAATCCCATGTGCATTAGAGTAGGATTTTCATGGCTGTGATCTTTTAGAAACAGAGGACTAGACCTTTCTTCTGAGGTACCTCTGAGTTGGTTCAAACCACCAACCTTTTGGCTAGTAGTTGAGCACATAATTGTTTGTGTCACTCAAGGATTCTTGGCTGCAGTTAGTACGGACACTCTGTAAGTGTTTATTTAAAGAGTAAATAAATGATTGAGTGAATAGAGGGGCCAGAAGCTCCATGAAAGGTTTGTAATACAACAAGAAAAAGATAAGGTCTCTGATACTGACAGCTTGTTTAACAATATGTCAAGTTTAATTGATTAGTTAAGTCTTCCTTTTTTCTTCACTACTTTTCTGAGGAAATGAGTCTATTTATATGAATAAATCACATTCACTTTGATTCTCTCACTGTGGTTGTGAAAATTGTAAATAGCAAGAGCTCTAAGAGGAAACCAAATATACCTGAAAGTATTTTTAGAGATGTACAATTCCAGCTACATAGACCTCAGTGATATTAACCTGAATGTTTACCTCACAAATCTCTGACTAGAAAAGCCAACTTGGAAAACTGAGGCAGATTTCTTATTTGTTCCTTTAAAGAACACTCATTTTACTACTTCAATAAAAAAAGGAAAATAAAAAGAAAACCAAAGGGCTCTGTCAAATGAAAGAAAACTGCTAGGTTAGTTATGGCTCAGAGGAGCTGCATATTAAAGAAACCAACTTTGCAGGGACATTAAGCAAATAAAAGTTTATTCTCCTCAAACAATGGAAATCCTGGAGGGAAGCAGAGTAGGGCTAGAGCACAGTTACATTAAGTCAACTATGACTCAGTTTCATTTTTCTTCTTTCTGCAACACAATTGGCATTTGCTTTTTGTTCCCATAATCACAAGGTGGTGGCTCTACCTCCAAGAAGCATGTCTGCATTCCAGACAGGAAGAAGAGGTAAGAGCCAAGGAAACAAAGCGTGTGGCAGTTTATTCATCTCTTTTTATGCAGGAAAGGCATTAAGTTTCCTCTTAGCTCCACGCAGTAGACTTTGCCTCTGTTGTTAGAATGCCACAAGGTACAACTGACTATGAGAGAGAGAGAACCTGCAAGAGATAGCTTTTTGATTACATGGCTTCCCTGAAGAAACTAGTGTTCTTTTAGTTGGGAAAGGAACAATGGAAATTGATTGTCATAACTATGCTCTGGCTGGTTGTGGTAGTTAAGGTTATTTGTCAACTTGGCTGGGCCTGGTTTAGAGTGGCTGGGCAGCTGGTGGTAGTTATTCCCCATGATGAAACTGGCAATCAACTCCATAGCGGAATCAGCCTCAAGCAGCTGAGTAACTGCTTTAGGAATGTGGTCTGTCTCTGGTATGTAAGGAGAAGATTTGGGAATGGTCTCAAGCTTTTGGCACACTTGAACCATGCATGTAGCTGAGCTGTTGTTCAGCAGTCTGCCATGTTTTCTGCCAGTCTTGGGACTTTTAAATGGACTTGAATTAGTGGCCTGCCTTGTTGTTTGGTGATATCAGGACTGTGCCTTTTTGCTTGTTGTGCTTGGGTTTGTTAGCCTCAGCAGCCAGATGCTGCCTGAGTGAAGAAAAGCCTCCAGCTTCAGTGTGCTGGGAACAGGAGGTAGTGCTAATGCTGACAGTCAAGGGGCTTTCACCCAGACCCTAGAGCATGGCACTTTGAACTCTGGACTTCTGGCCTCCAAAATTGTAACAGAATAAACTACAGTTTGTCCAAGCCATCCCATTTGTGGTATATTCCTGTCAGAGTGGCACTGAGTAAACAAAACACTGGTCAGCTTGTAGGAATTAGGAATACATATCTCTCATTAACTTATTGTCATATATATATATATATATATTTTTTTTTTCTGTTTGAGATGATGCAGGGTAGGATTACTAGAAGAAATATGTAACTGCTAGATGTATTGCTCAGAGACCTCACAATGTGGGTGCATAAAATGACTTATGTAGTCATTGACATAAATTTATGTACTTTGTTCCATCTCCACTGCAATCTTGCTTAGGCCACTATAGATTATAGCTTGAATTAATGTCTATAATTTCTTATCTACTCTCTTGTCTCTCTGCCTTGACTCTTACCCCATTCCAAGACCTTTTCTGTACTTCCTTTTCTTAGTTGTCATGTCAATTCTGACTCATGGCAAACCCATGTATTTCAGAGTAGAACTATGCTCCATAAAATACTCAATGACTGATATTGTAGAAATAGGTCTCCAGGCATTTCTTTTGAGGCATCTTCGGGTGGTATCTAACTTCCAACCTTTCAGTTAGGAGCTCAGTGAATTAACCATTTGTACCACCCAGGGACTCCCCACTCCCTTTTTTTTTAAAAATCATATTTGATGCTGTTGTTGGAGAATTCTGATTATAGTGACCCAATGTGACAGAGTAGATCTTCCCAATGGTGTTCCCTAGGCTGTAATCTTTGTGAATGCAGATTGCCAGTATTTCTCCTGTCGCACCCTTGGGTGGGTTCAAACTGCCAACCTTTCAGTTAGCAGCTGAGCTTTTATATTACTACAAGAGCACAAATTGATCATGCCACTGTCCTTCTTAAAACTCTTTTGTGGACTCAATCTTGCTAGCATGGCTTATTTGGTTCCAAACTTCTTCTTCATCTTCATTTCTTAGGACTGCTCTTCTCACACTTTAGTGAAGGTCATATTGGATAATTTTACACTCATTAATTTTCTTTGAACTCTCTCATCTCTGGGTTTTGGGGCATGTAGTTCCCTTTCCTTGTACCATTATTCATGTCACTGCACTTTCCTCATGTGGATATTCTCAGCACTGATATTATACTTCCTGCAGAAAAATTTATTTTTCCTAGGTTATGGGATCTGCCTCATATCTCCACAGGACTTCCATTCTCCCCAACATGTACACCACAGTATTATAATTTCCTGTTCACATGTCTGGATCTCTTTCTAGAATAGAGAAGAAGTTTTGTGAAATCAGAGAAATGTATTTGAGTTTTATTTTCTCAAATGCAATCCTATTTGCTTAGTACTATGCTTGGCACATAAAAACTACTCAATAAACATTTGCTTCATAAACAGGTTAATGGATGTCATTTTCCATTCTTCACTTTTTTCATTTGGGGAAGGGATTTTGGGAAGTAGTGGTACATGGGCACTGGGAAAAAAGAGGTGACTGCATTTTACTATTTGTGAAATAATGCCTCTATCCTTCTATATTCTCTTGGTCAAAGTAAAGACTTACTGATAATTTCCCCCATCACTTATATCTTTGTGATTTCTTTTTGTAATCATTTTTTCTCTTCAAGGCTGTCCTTGACCCTTAAATTTAAGTGGAAAGATAGCAGGAACACAGAATGTGTTTTCCCTGGGCTACCTGCACCCCTCATACAGATACAGGGCTTCCAACTGATGACTTGCCTCAGGCTAAGCAATTCATCCCTGCTCAGGGATACTTCCTATGGAACAGTAACATTGGGAGGATTGTGTTTGGTAGTTTAAGCTATAAGAGTATCAAAACTTAGCAAATTACTAATATTTATGTTACTAGAAGGCCCACTTCAGATCCAAATCTATGGCACCTAACAGAAGGTACATTTATGTGAAATGCTTATGCAAAGTTCCTGTAAAACAGAATTATCTAAAATTATAGATGAGTGATGATGTATTATATATCTTCTTCTAGGTACTTGGTAAAACTCTGTTGTTGATGTTGTTAGGTGCCATTGAGTTGTCTCCAGCTCATAGCAACCTTATGTACAACAGAATGAACCACTTCCTGGTTCTGTACCAGCCTCGTGATCCCTACTATACCTAAGCCCATCACTGCAGCCACTGTGTCAATCCATCTTATTGAGGGCCTTCCCTTTTTTCATTGATCCTTCACTTTACCAAGCATGATATCCTTCTCCTGGGAATGGTCCCTTCTTACAACATGACCAAAGTTGGTGAGACGAAGTCTGGCCATTCTCGCTTCCAACAAACATTCCAGCTACACTTCTTTCAGGACAGTTTTGTTAGTTCTTTTAGCAGTCCATTGTGCTCTTTTCCAACATCACAACTCAAAAGCACCAACTCTTCTTTGGTCTTCCTTATTCATTGTCCTGCTCTCACATGAATATGAGACAATTGAAAATACCATGACTTGGATTAGGTGTACCTTAGTCTTCAAAGAGATATCTTTGCTCTTCAGCACTTTGAACAGGTCTTTTGCAGCAGACTTGTCCAATGAAATATGTCTTCAGATGTCTTGACTGCTGCTTCCATTGGTGTTGATTGTAGAACCAAATAATATGTAGTCTTTGACAGGTTCAATCTTTTCTCCATTTATCGTGATGCTGCTTATTGGTCCAGTTTTGAGGATTTTTGTTTTCTTTATATTGAGGTGTAATCCATACTGCAGACTGTAACCTTCAATTTTCATCAGTAAATGCTTCAATCTGTATGCTGAGCAAATAATCCAAGAAGCTGGACTCTATGAAGAAGAACATGACATCAGGATTGGAGGAAACCTCATTAACAACCTGTGATAGCATATGATACAAAACTCTATAAAATCTGAGAAAGTGATTCTTTTACTCAAGAAATTTATAATTCAGCTGTAATTTAATCTGTAAAAAAAGAAAAGTATCAACAAAAATATTTATGCCATACATTTTCTGGATCTTAAAGAAGAATTGGCCACCAAACCAACTAGGCAGGGCATGGTGTGGCTTGGGCCTTCCGAGGCAGCTTTATTTATGGCCAGGCCCAGATAGGCAGGGAAGTGAGCAGAGAAGTTAGGAACAACTAAGGCAGATGAACTTCACTGTCAGTTTGTCATCCTGTGGTGGCTTGCATGTTGCTCTGAGGCTGGAGGCTATGCCACCAGTGTTGCAAAATGCCAACAGAGTTACCCATGGTGGATAGGTTTCAGAGGAGCTTCCAGACTAAGACAGACTCAGAAGAAGGAAGAGGTCATTTCCTTCACATAGAATTGGACAATGAAAACCTTATGAACAACAGTGAAACACTGTCTGATATATCACTGGAAAACTTTATGAATAGCCCTAAAAGATTGTCCAATATAGTGCCAAAAGATGAAGCTGTCAGGTCGGAAGGCAAATTATGACTGGTGAAGAGTTGACTCCTCAGAGTAGAGACAACTTTAATGATACGGGTTGAGTAAAGCTTTCAGGACCTCCACTGGCTGATGCGGCATGACTCAAAATGAGTAGAAATAGCTGCAAACATCCATTAATAATCAGAACATGGAATATATGAAGTATGAATCTAGGTAAACTAGAAATAGTCAAAAATGAAATGGAATGCATAAAGATTGATAACCTAGGCATTAGTGAACTGAAATGGACCAGTTTTGGCCATTTTGCATCAGACCATCATATGATCTACTATGCCAAGAATGATAAATTGAAGAGGAATGGCATGGCATTCATCCTCACAAAGACTGTTTCAAGATCGTCCAGAAGTACAATGCTGTCAGTAATATGATAATATACATATACCTATAAAGAAGACTGGTTTATGCTACTATTATTCAAATCTATGCACCAACCACCAAAGCCAAAGTTGAGGAAACTGAAGATTTTTACCAACTTCTGCAGTCTAAAATTGACTGAACATGCAATCAGGATGTGTTGATTATCACTGGTGACTGGAATGCAAAAGTAGGAAACAAAAGTCACCAGTAACTGGAAAATGTGGCCTTGGTAATAGCAATAATGCTGGAGATCTCATGATAGAATTGTGTAAGACCAATGACTTAGTCATTGCAAATACCTTTTTCCAACAACATAAACAATAGCTGTACATGTGGACTTTGACAGATGGAATACACAGGAATCAGACTGACTACATTTGTGGAAAGAGGTGAGGGAGAATTTCAATATGTTCAGCCAAAACAAGGCCTGGAGTTGATTGTGGAACAGACCATCAACTGCTCATATTCAAGTTCAAGAGTTGCATGAAGTTCAATTACATGAAATTGAAGACAATTAAAACACATCCACAAGAGCCAAAATATGACCTGGATAATATCCCTTCTGAATTTAGAGACCATCTAAAGACTAGATTTGATGCAGTGAACACCAATGACAAAATCCAGAGGAATTGTGGGATGACATCAAGAACATCATCCATGAAGAAAGCAAGAGGTCATTAAAAAGACAAGAAAAGAATAGACCCAATTAGATATCAGAGGAGTCTCTGAAACTTACCCTTGTGCAGAGAATAGCTAAAGCAAATGGAAGAATCGACAAGATAAAAGAGCGAACAGAAGATTTCAAATAGCAGCTCAAGAGGACAAAACCAATTATTATAATAAAATGTGCAAAGACATTAAGTTAGAAAAAATAATGCTCAACATTTCTCAAGCTGAAAGAACCGAAGAAAAAATTTAAGCCTCAAGTTGCAATATTTTATGGGCAAAGTATTAAATGATGCAGGAAACATCATTGTACCAAAATGAATTGGTGGATGTTCATCTATTTCAGGAAGTGGCATATGATCAAGAACCAATGGTATTGAAGGAAGAAGTTGAGGTTGCACTGAAAGAATTGGTGAAGAACAAGGCTCCAGGAATTGATGGAATACCCACTGAGATGTTTCAACAAATGGATGCCCCACTGGAGGCACTCACTTG